>NW_022111373.1:47298461-47306835 GCF_000313985.2 Echinops telfairi | reverse complement strand
AGAACATTTTCTTCCTTGCACTCTGTTATTTGTGCAATTATTTTTTTAATTGTGGCAAAAACATATACATCAAACCATTCTCGAATTCAATACCTTCTACATGTACAATGCGAGGGTGATCATTGCGGTCCTAAATATACGGTGGTTCTTTTCATTGGACACCCACTAAGCCAGCGGTGCCACCCAAGTCCAAAGACCGCCATTTCCGCAGTCTTAGGGTGGCTTTCCCTTGCCTCCGCTCCCATCAGAGAAAATTGCAGCCAAAGCCCAAAGGCACATGTAATTTTGAAGCAGGGCCCATTTGTTCAACAGGGCTTTCAAGGTAATCGCTGCCGGCGTGGCCCTGGGAGAACGCCACCGTCCCTCTATGGCCAGCACCTGAGATCATCACAGTGCTGTGTCACCCAGCACATTAGAACAGGGTTTATTCTCCCGTTTGTTTCTCTACAATCATTGCTTATCATCCCGTCCCACTATAAGGTTGCTCCTCCCCATTACCCGATTAGAATATTTTTACACACTTTTTTTCTATCTGTGAATCATTCATCATATTTATTAAGACTTTTTTATGTCAAAGAAACAAAGAAAAGATATCCTTCTCCTTTAGTGTCAGTAGGCTCCGTAAGTTATCTAATTTAAGACTAAAATGACCATTAAACTCAGACATTCAGCAGTAATAATTAATATAGAAGAAAAAGAAGTCTTGATGATGTCATAATTAGTGCTTGGCAGCTAATCAAAAGGTTTGCAATTTGAACCTACTGAGGTGCTAAAAGGGCAAATGATTTGACAATCTGTCCCTGGAGGGTCCCACACTTTGGGGCCTACTGCTCTCTTTTGGCAACTAAACACTTCTCTACTATACGACCAAACCCAGCTTAACGGGGAGTTATCAGGTGGTTTTTTTTCAGTGCCCCTAGATCGTCTCAGTCCCCAAAGGATGATGTCACTCACTTTGGGAAATAGTAATAAAGAACCCAATTATGAAAACCCTCTGGGGAACTCCTACCACACGGGGTTAATAAGAATCAGAAATCAACGTGATGGCAAGCAAAAATAACATCGTAGATGAAGTTCAGAAAAGAAGTAGAATAACTTGTGCAGCTAACATAGTACTAGCTAGAGATACATGAGACATGGTTTCTAATATTGAATTTCCGGTAGCGTTGTCTACATCTTTATTACTCTGTAAATATGAGGGCGCTTTTTCTTATTTTTGACATATCTTTTACTTCCAATGACTTATTAGAATTAACACAAGAATAATACACACATGTTCTTACGTCCTAGAAATAATACTCAAGAAATGTGTGTTTTCCAGTAATAGAGTGCCCTGGCTGAGCCCAGAGTCTAAAATGATTTGCTTATTTGGGATTCTTAGTATCTGAGAAATGGAGATTGACATTTTAGAGGTGTAAACATTTGAGGATGTTTTGGTAATTTAAAAAATATTTCTAAGGATTGAATTTTTAACTCTTTGTGGATAGATGGTTTTTTATCTAGAAAGCAGTTTGTTAAATTGGTCTTTTAATTATGCACCAATAAAAATTTGATGTGGAATAAATATTTCCAGGTTATAAGGAAAAGATGCTTTAAATATCACAAAAGATTAGTTAAATCCTAAGTGGATTTCTATTTTGCATATAATGATGGTTGTAGGTAAACACTGGGTGTCATTAAAAATAATTCTATGTCTGTAAAACTACTATGGATTGGAAGTAGGGTGCAAAACCAACCCATTTCCAGTGAATTGATCCTGACTGATGGAAACCATATAGGACAGAGTGGATTTTCTCTATAAAGTTCCCAGGTAGTAAGTCTTGACCGAAGAAGGTTGTCACTGTTTCCTACTGTGCAGTGACTGGTGTGTTCTACCAGTTGTTTATCAGCTGACTGCATAACCACTGTACAACCAAGGTGCTCGGGGGGTGGGCTAGCCCCTGTCAAATGTTTGGATTCTAAAATATAGAGAAAATGGGCATATTTACTTCTTCTGCATTAAAATTTGATGCTATTACTCTCAAACTGAGTTAGAAAGTATAATATCATATGTATGTTTACAACATTTTTGGAAACATACCTTTACAATACTAAAATATATTTTGTTTATAAAAATTCAAATTTAACATGGCATATACACATGTAGTATACACTATCTGTTAGATGACTGATGCATGTTTGACAAGGAGTAAATTATTTTAGCCCCACAAAAAGACAGATAACAAAGATATTATTTTTATTATCACCACTTTTCAGATGGGAAAACATAATTCAATTTATCTTACATATAGAAAAATTCCACCACTTGTCTGTCAGTTTGCCATACGGTGTGTGTTTCTGTGTTTCTAGAAGCTATGCCACTGGCATTTCAAGCAACAACAGGGTCACATATGGCAGGCAGGTTTCAGGGTACATCCAGACTAACGCAGAATAATAGGAAGGCATATGGTCTACTTTTAAGGTATTAACTACTGAAAACCTTATGAATATCCATGGTACATTGTTTGATACAGTGTTGGAAGATTAGCCCCTCACGTTGGAAGGTTATCAAAATGCAACAAAGGAAGAGGTCTCCCCCCAAAATAAAGTAGACATTAATGATGTACATAATGTAAATCTTTCAGGGTCTTCATTTGCTATAAAAATGAGACTCAAATGAGAAGAAACAGCTGTGAGCATCCATTAATAGTCTAATATGGAATTCGTGAAGTATGAAATCTGGACTACTGGAAGTTGTCAAAAATGAAATGGGATACATAAAATATATATATTCTAGGCATTAATGAGCTCAAATGAGCTGGTGTTTGCCACTTTGAAAATGACAATCTTTTGCCAGGAATGGCAAATTCAAGAGAAATTGCTTTACATTCTTTCTCAAAAAGAAAATCTCAAGATTTGTATGGGAGATATGCTATATATTTTAGGGTAATATATATATTATATATTATATATATTACCTAGGCATATTATTCTAGGCATATATATGCCTAGAAGTAAGACCAGTTTATACAATGATTATTAAAATTTGCACACCAATCACTAAAGTCAATGATGAAGAAATGGAAGAACTGTACCAACTTCTTCAGTCTGAATATGATGAAACATGCAATCAAGATATTTGCAAGCATTTATAAAATTGATGCTTTCTCTATCCCTTCTTCAATTGTTGTGGTGGTTATTAGTGGGCTTAGAGTCACTTCCAACTCAGAGCTACAGTTAGTATGACCTCCTGCCCCATGCCATTCTCACGTTCGTTGATGCTGGACCCCACTCTTGCAGCCGCCTTGTCAAGCCACCCGATTGAAGGTCTTCCACTCTGTCACTGATGCCCACTTTACCAAACAAGATGACTTTCTCCACCTCTGGCCCTTCCTGATAATATGTCCAAATTCCATGAGGTAAAGTCTCCTTCATGGCTTTTAAAGAGTTTTCTGGCCATATGCTCTCAAAGACATATTCAAAGTTCTTCAACAACATCATAATTTAAATACACAAAATCTCTAGTCTTCCCTACTCATCGTCCAGCTTTTATGTGCGTATGAACAATGGAAAATACTATGACTTGGATCAAGTGAACTTTAATCCTCAAAAAGACATTCTTATTTTATAACATTTAAAGAAGTCTTTTGCAGCAGACTTTTCCAATGAATTAAGTCCTTTGGATTCTTAACTGCTATGGGCATGGGGTTATGAAATCAAGAAAAAGGAAACTTTTGACAATTTCATTTTTTTCTACCTTATAATGATATCATCTATTGATCTAGTTATGAAAATCTTTATTTTCTTTATATTGAGATGTAATTCATGCTAAAATCTATATTGGCTAATTTTCATCCCTAAATGCTTCAAGTCCTCTTCAACTTCTGCAAGATGTTTAATTTTCATACAGCATCTTATTAGTCTGCATATAAATCCCAATACCTCTAATCCTAATAGCAGATTATCTTCATATAGTCCAGATTCTTGGATTAAGTACTCATCAAAGATATTGAATGTCGCTATTGTTAGGAGCTGTGTTCAGGACAGTTCTGACAACAGAACAAAATACTACTTGGTCCTGTGCCATCTTCACAATTGTGTTGGAGTCCATATTTGCAGCCTCTGGTCAATACTTCTTGTTGAGAGTCTTCAAATTTTTTGGTACCCCTACATTGTACAAAGCACCATATCCTTCACCAGGCACTGGTCACACCTGATAACATGTTGAGATACAGGAGATGAAGTTTCACTATCCTGGCTTTCCAGGCGCATTCCAGCTGTATGTATTCAGAGACAGACCTATTTGTTCTCCTGGCAGTGCATGGTATTTTTAATATTCTTCACCCGCACGTACTACAAATGCTTCTTTCATCTTCTTTGTTCACTGTCTAATTTTCACATGCATAAGAGGAGATTGGAAAAAACGTAATTGGGTCAGGTACATCTTAGTACTCAAAGTCACATCCTTGTTTTTCAGTACTCCTTGTGCAGCATATTTGCCTAAAGCAAGATGTCTTTTGAGCTCTTGACTGCTATATTCATGAGCACTCATTTTGAATGCAAGCAAGACAAAATACTTGACAATTTCAATCTTTTTCTCATATATCTCAATGTTTTCTATGAGTCCAGGAGTGATGATTTTGATTTTCTTTACATTGAGTTACAATCCATTTTGAAAGGTGTAATACTTGAACTTCATCAACTGCTTCAAGTCTTCCTCATTTTAACTAAGCAAGGTTGTGTCACCTGCATATCATAAGTGTTCCACCAATCCTGATGTGTTTTTCTTCATATTGTTCAGCTTCTCATATTTTTTTGAAGGTGGATGCTGAATGTTTATTTTTAAATAAGTTTTATTGGTATATATTTCATATTTATACATTTCAATTATTTAATATATTAATAAGAGCAGTGAAATTATCTCCACAATCAACCTCAGAATAATTTACCTTCTTCTGTAACCATGGTTATCAGCACTACCTCCCCTCAACCTTCTGCACCACACCCCTCAGGGAACTGACATTGCAGGTGCTGTCTGCATCATGGATTTCATTTATAGAAAAGCATAGGAAACAAAATGCTGAAAAACAGAACAAGCAAAATGCTACACTCTGCATGATAGCCAGGCTACATACATCACCAGGCTGTGGTCAAAAGGAATTCACTGGAGGCTTAATCCATGTGTGGACCTGTAAATGGATTTTGGGCTCCCACTTTCATTCAAAGCCTTCAAAAGGCTGGTTGTTCACAATTAAAGCTCTGATATAATTCCATATTTTTGATTTAGATTTTACAATTCACAATCCTTTGCTTACACAGGCTGGTGTGTTTCTTGCATATGGGAGCAGTTGATACCTCACTCAGATGGTTGTTTGTTCAAAGACAAGTCTTTAAGACCCCAGATACTATTCTTTTTAACAGCCAGGTACCATTTAGTTTCTTTGTCACACTTTGCTATGGTACCCATATTTCCAATGATCTCTTCATGAGGATGAACATCAAGTGGGGCCATGTCATAAAAACTGATTGTTCTCAGTTATAAATCTACAATTTATATAAGTCTCTGGTTCACTTTAGGAACATCTTGGTCATTTTATGTTAGAAAGCATTATAGATAATTCTCCTTGCATATAAGGTAATCCCCAATGATAATGTCAGTAATCTGTGGTATAGAATTCAAAACACTGTTGAGAAAAGGGCAGTGTATAATTGTAGGCTGACTTTGAGCCTCAATATGTGAATCGATGTCTGGCACACATTAAACTCTTAAATAGAAGCATTTATTGATAATCTCTAGGAAATGTTTACTTGTGTGTGATATTAATGATTCTGTCTGAGAATTTCCACATTCTGGATGGTCATCTCTCTTTGGGATGAGATCAGGTATGGATCACTTACGTTTATTGGCCAGGTAGTCATCTTCCCAATTTCTTGATATAGACAAGTGAACGCCTTCAGCACTGTAACCTCGTGTGGAAACATCTTAGTTGGTATTCTCAATTGCCAGAGGTGGGATTTTCATGAATGCCTTCCTTACAGTTCGCCGTCTTCCATTGGTGCCATTGCTTCTTGGTGATATGCTACCTATTGAAAAGATGGTATGTTGGCTAATTATATTTTATTCAGAGATTTTATGCATTTTTGCCATCTATGGCTTAAAATGTATAGCCTGAATTTTTTCTTCAGTTCTTTCAACTTGGGAAAAGTTGAACATGTACATCTCTTTCCATTTTCTAACTCTGAGTCTTTGCATATATCACTAGAATAATCTGTCTTCTTAAGCTACTTTTGAACATTTCTGCTCAGCTCTTTTACTTCATTTTTCTGACACTATATTTGACACTGCCCCACTGCTGTTCATAATATTTTCTCTAGCTGTTTTTTTTCTAGTACACCTCCACATTCTCTTTTCTCATGTATCTAGGTTGGAAAGCGTCACTAAAACATCACACTGAGGCCGTTTGAAATACTGGTAGCATAGCTTCCAGTATCGCTCTATCAGGCAGACCAGTACAGTATGTATGAGAGACAGAAAGAAGAGTCATGGCTTCTCCAAAGAGAGACCGTTATGTTATGATTTGTGTTAGGTGTCAGGAGTCAGTTTCAATTTATAATGATCCTATGTGTTATAGAACAAATATTACCCAGTTCTACACCATCCTCACAATTGTTGGTATGTTTGCTAATATCATGTTTGAGAACATTTTTTTTGCTTTATTATAACTAATTTTCATAGCGAGAGGTTTTGTTTCCCATCCCTAATCCTCATTAGTTCACTTCTGATTTTATGGCTTAGAATTTTTGACTCCTATCTCAGAGGACCCTGCTGGGTGTGGAATATTTTCACAACAAAAGAGCAATATTTAAAAAAAGAGTGAATGTGAATATCATAATTTTACAGTTAAAATGTTTATCTCAAATGGAATACCTCTGTCTAAACATTAGCCCGATCAAGATAGAGCGTTACAAAATCTGTATAAGCCCTGCTTGTCAAGGGTCTTCCCCTTTTTACTGCCCTCGACTTGACCAACATGATGTTCCCCTGATAACATAACCAAAGTTCAGGAGGTGAATGCTTATCATCCACGCTCCTAAGTTCCATTCTGACCATTATATCTGATTATTTTTGTCTAAAATTCATGTAGTTAATGTGCACTGTTGATACTTATTTATAATGCTAAACAGCTTTATTGAACATTCCTTGTAAATGATATGATGCAACCAGAAGAAAGAATAAAACATTTCTTCTCCCCATACTTTAAGGATTATCTTCATGTAAACTTTTGCAGCGATAGAATCTGTACTTGAAGAACAGAAAGGCCCATGGGAAATGTAAGTTCAAATGACCAAGGTCTCCAGTGAATTTTGAAGTCTTTCAAATTTTCTATAAATATTTTATGTTTACTAAAATAAAACAAAAAATTAATCTAATTAATTTCCGCTTTTAATCTCCCAAGTATTTGTCCTAAGCAATGTTAATATTATGTTTGAGAATGCGTTTTGCTTTATTATAACTAATATGCATAGTAAGTGGTTTTGTCCCCCATGTCTAATCCTTATTAATTCACTTCTCGTTTTGTGGCTTAAAATTTTTGACTCCTATCTCAGAGGAGCAGACTGGGGGTCAGAATATTTTCACAGCTAAACAGCATTATTCAGAAAAGTTTCTTTACATGACAAAAGAACATAAGCAATAAATTACATCTAAACTTTCAGAACCTCACTTCCATCCATGAGAACTTCACTTCTGCAAATATGAGAATATACAAAACATTTTAATTTCACTCTTTTAGTACATGAAATAACTATCATACCAAGATGCAGAGAAGAAAAATGAAGATAGATCAAAGGAGAGAGCATATGAACGTACCGTAATTTCATACGTAAAATATGTATTTCAAATTGAATAGCTTCATTTCAACATTAGCCCAACCAAGATAAAACATTTAAGAACATTTTCTCTTATTGGCTTAATGTTATTCCTCCTTTTCCTCTCTCCAGCAAGCAGAACATATATCCTGATCTCTTTCTTTTCTTTTTTTTTAATAAATCATTTTATGGGAGGCTTGTACAGCTCTTGTAATAATTAATACATCAATTGTATCAAACACATTTATACATATGTGCCATCATCAGTTTCAGAAAAGTTTTTTTCTGCTTGGGCCCTTGGTATCGGCTCCTCTATTTCCCCTCACTCACCCACCATTCCACCATTGTGGACCCCTGATAAATTATAAATTGCTATTATTTTCATAGCTTACACTGTCTGCTCTGTCCCTTCAACCATGTTTCTGTTGTTCATCCCTTGGGGGGGGGGCGGGTATTGTTCTATTATAGATTCTCCCACTCACTCACACACTCACTCTCACACTCACCCACCCACTCACTCACTCAC
>NW_022111373.1:47291572-47297991 GCF_000313985.2 Echinops telfairi | reverse complement strand
CACTCACTCACTCACTCACGCATGCATGCATGCACTCACTCACTTACTCACACACTCATTCCCTCCCTCACTAACTCACTCACCCACTCCCTCCCTCCCTCTCTCCCTCCCACACTCACTCACCCACTCACTCACTCACACACCCACTCACTCACCCACCCACCCAATCACTCACTCACTCACTCACTCAAGCATGCACTCACTCACTCACTTACTCATGCACACACGCACTCACTCCCTCCCTCACTAACTCACTCACCCACTCCCTCCCTCCCTCATGCACTCATTCACCTACTCGCCCACTTACTCCCTCACTCCCTCACTCACTCACCCACTCACTCGCTCACCTACTCACCCACTCCCTCCCTCACCCACTCACTCACTCACTCATTCACCCACTCACTCCCTCACTCACTCACCCACTCACTCACTCACCTACTCACCCACTCACTCACTCACCCACTCACTCACCCACTCACTCACCCACTCACTCACTCACCCACTCCCTTCTTCACTCACTCACCCCCTCACTCACTCACTCTCACACTCACTGTCATTGAGTCAGTGACCATTTATATTTCCTAGTTTGGTACTTTATATAAATTGAATTATATGGTATGTTCTCTTTAGATTTTTTTCATTCAGTATTATGCTTGTGAAATTCAGGCATGATGACTGTAGATTGTTCACTCCCATTCATATTCAAGTATCCTCTTCATAAATAAACCACAATTTATTGATTGTACCGTAGTTCAACATTTAGGTATTTTTGACTAGTACACATAGGGAATGCCAGAGTATTTAAGTATGTGTTTCTCGAAAAATGAGTTTTGTTAGCTATATGCCCATTAATGGTATATCTTGCTGGATCATCAGATGTGCAGGTGTGTGATAAGCTTGTACTGTCACACCCTTTTCTAAATTGGCTATAACAATTCTCATTGCAACCAGTCAGTTTTGAGGACTTACATTAGGATATATCTTCATAAATACTTGGCACTCTGTCTTTGTATAGTATTAATACTTAAAGTGGTTTAGTTAAATCAAATCTTAGGTTTGATATGTATTTTCTGATGAATAACATAGTCTAATTTCATATACCTAGTGATCATTTGCATATTTTCTTTTGCTAAGTGTTTGCTCAAAATTTTTTAAAATTTTGGCAAAATTTGAAAATATTTTCTGAAACATTTTTGGCATAGAAATACCTTATCATGCTGTAACTTCTCCACTTTGTATATTCTAGAGAAATAAAAGCTCTTGCATAAATCAATGTGTACACACACATGTTCCCTGCAACATTATTCAAATAACCAAATGATAGAAACAACTTAAATGCCTATCAATTGAAGAATGAGGTGTTTTACAGAATCATCATTATTCTTTAACATTTGTATCTCATTGTGCTTTTGTGCCAAAATGAAGCATCTCATAACGTAGATCATGAGGAGTAAAATTACTGAGAAAAGGATAAATATTGTATAATTCCACCATTATAAAAGGTCAAGAAAATGTTTTTCCCATAAAACAAAAAAATTGTTGATAGTTACCAGGGCTGTGAGAGAAAAGGAGAGAAAGTCAGTAGCTATAGGGCAGAAAAGTTAATTTGGGTGAAGGAGAATGCAATAAACAACAAAAAGGAGGTTAGCAGAAAGTATGGAGGCAGAGGAAGACACTGGAAAAAGGGCTAGGATTAAAAGTAACAGAGGTAAATTCTGTTATATGCATAATCCTGATATACCTGTGATAAACAAGTCAATGCATGTATACATAAACTATAAATAAATGAAATAAGACTATATTCTGTATATGAATCTTTATTAGATATACAAGGATAAGTCCAATTTTATTGCTTCAAAATTATGCAAACTTTTATTAAGCAAAAGTGTTAAAATGTGGTGCAGTGAAATTTCTTAATATGATTCTTCTATATATATCTGTCTAACTCCCACCAAATGATTGTGAAGGACTACTATGCAAATAGGGCAGGTAGAATATAAATAGAAAAATTGATCAGGTTTAGTTGCTATCCCCTGGCTGTAAAGATAATCCATCTTGAACAGGAGAAGAAAAAGAAATTCTAGGACCATAGAAATAAGAGAATATTCCAGTTCTCTGTTTGAAGTGGTGGAAGCCCATACCAGAGACCCCAGAGACTGAGGCACAGAGATTATGTGACAGAGTAAAGGAGTTAGCAGGAGACTAGCAGCCAAGGTGAGTAAACTGTGCAACAGAACAGAGAGGCAGTGCTGAGACTGTAGGACTGTGAGGTAGAGTTGATGGTCAGGCTTCCTGGTCCACAGAGGCAAAGGCCAAGAGACCACCTGGCAGAGAGGCTGAGGACCGGTGGCTGACAGAGAAAGGAGATGGGTTGCTGTCAACCAGGTATTATATTCTTACTGTTTATTGATCCTGGTGTTTGGTAACTTCTTAACTTCTCTAATACACTCTCATAATTGCAAGCATTGTCTGTGAGTTCTATGTGGCCATTGAAATGAATTATCAAACCTTGAAGAGTAGATTACCTTGGAAGAAATGGTTGGTGTATGAAGAGGGTAAGGAAGCATGAAGCATGGAGGTGTGCCTGACTTCTGCCTCATGGCAATAGGCAAGTCAGAAGTCAGACATTGCCCCATGACAATTACTGCAAATTGTCATGCAGTATATATATGTATATATTTTTATTTATATACCTTCCCTCTAGATCTATGTAGTTTCAAAGGCAGTTCTTCCTTCTCTCTCACCTCTCCCTGGATAAGGCTATGCTTTTTGCTTCCACCACATCATAGCAGCAGGTCTGCTGCTTTAATCTCCTCAAGAGATTAAAATTATGTTCTCCTTAAATCAGGTGGGATTCAAGATCTGCTCACAAAGATCTTCTCGAGTTTTCAAATATGTACAAACAGAAGCCTGGGGAATATCCCTGGGAATGGTTACTAAGGGTATGGGATACTGGTGCACGAAACGTAATATTAGACCGGTCTGAGTTTCTGGGTATGGGATCCCTGAGCACAGATTCTTCTTTAAATATCTCTGTGAGACAGGCTAAGATAGGATCTAATTCTTTATTTGGTTGGTTCAATGAAGCATGGACTGCCAGATGGATCCTGCCAGAATTACAGTGGATTATCATAAAGTTAGCCAGGTGGTGACTACAATTGCAGCTGCCGTTCCAGATGCGATTTCATTGCTTGAGCAAATTAACACTTCTCCTGGTACTTAGTATGCAGCTATTGATCTGGCTAATGCCTTCTTCTCAATACCAGTCTCAAAGGACTACCAGAAGCAGTTTGCCTTCACCTGGCAGGGGCAACAATATACTTTCACAACTCTCCCCCAGGGGTACATCAACTCTTCTGCCCTGTGCCATAATTTAATCCAAAGGAAACTTGATCGCCTGTCTGTTCCACAAAATGTCACACTGGTCCATTTATATTGATGACATTACGCTGATTGGACCCACTAAAGAGGATGTATCAAAGATTCTAGATTCATTGGTACAACATCTGTGTACAAGAGGTTGGGAAATTAACCCAATGAAGATTCAGGCACCCTCCACCTCAGTAACATTTCTAGGAGTCCAATGGTGTTGGGCATGTCAAGATATTCCTACTAAAGTGAAGAATAAGCTATTTCATCTGAAACAACCCCACCCCCCCACAACAACAACTTAAAAGGAGGCACAATGCCTAGTGGGCGTCTTCGGATTTTGAAGACAACATATCCCTCACTTGGGTGTTCTACTTCAACCTATTTATCAAGTGACATGAAAATCCTCAAATTGTGAGTGAGGCCCAGAACAAGAAAAGACTCTTCAACAGGTTCAGGCTGCCATGCCAGCTGCTTTGCCAAATGGGGCACTTGGCAGTGACATTGGCCAAGTCAGCCTTGGTGAGTGGAAGTCCATGTTGCTGCACCCATACATAACCTCCATCCCTGCCACCATGTCCACTTTGTTCATGTGCCCATTGGGCAATAACAGGAGTGGCAGAGGAAAGAGGAGGACCAGTGTCCACAGCGCATGTCATCTTATCCACTTGATTATTAAAGTCCTCCTCTTCAGAGGTAACCCTTTGGTGATCGTTCACACGAGATGCAATTACCTTTACCTTCTTGGCCCATTCAGAGACGTCTATTGACATACCTCTTCCCCACATCTCCTTGTCACCAATTTTCCAATTATGTTCCCTCCAATTCCCTGACCATTCACCACAGCCCTTGAATCAGTGTGCAGTCTCATGTCTGGCCATTTTTCCTTGTAGGAAAACTGTGGAAGAAATAGTGTGTTAGTTTGGGTACTTTAGAGAAACAAATCCACAGAAACTCATGTAAGAGAGTGTTTTATATAAAGGTTAAGTGCACATCAAGAAAACATCCTAAACCAGTGCTGCCCAAGCCCTCAAGTCCAACATTAACCCATATGTCCAACACCAATCCACAAAATCCTCCTCCATCTCACAAAAGAGACACAATGATGTTGCTTGCAGGAGGAAAGCCAAATCAGTGAAAGTGTAAGCATCTCAGCGCTGGCAGGGGCCTTCATATGGCTGCTCCAGGAGCCAGGGCTATTTCAGGGTAGGTCCATGCTGCTGTCCTTGGGGATGTCTTGCAGGAAGTGAGCCTTGCCAGCTAAAGCAGGGAACTCGCTAAGGCAGCTTCACCCTGGTCCAACCATCAGAAAGCAAGAGACCCAAGAACTAGAAATGCGATGCTCACTGAGCCACTTATCCCTCCGCTCCTCAATTAACTCCACATGTGTTTATCGGCCAGGTTGACAGAATAAACTAATTACCTTGCCAGTCCTAACTACCTAATCCACCCCTTGCCAACTTGGCACATTTACTTAATTCTTTAGTCTCACAAATGCAATTAAGTAACACCTACAGCTTAATCCTATAATCCTGTGAATATGTCCCCCCACATATGAAAGTTTGTTAACCAATCACTTCATGCCTTTATCCCCCCAATTTTGGGTATCCAATTTATATGCTGCCCACTTATATCAACCCAGTTCTCTGAGGAGACAATCATATTTTTCTACATGAAAAGTCGTCATCCCAGTTGGAAGCTGGTGAAGTCTGCATCCATAAACAAAATCAAATCCGGACAGGCCATCCATAATGTCAGCAACAATATGCACCAGTTCACAGGTTCAAAAATTTCTATCTGGTCAGGTTCTGGTCAACTCGATGACAGTTGACCTAATGACAGTTTTAAATATAAAAAAAATGATATACCAGAGGTAGTTTATTATTAATAGGTAATATTAATATATTATTAATAGTTAATAATTAAATAAAGCTATAAAATGTACACAAACTGATTATAAGCGTTTTAAAGATATAAATAAAAGAATATTAATACCTGATCACAAAAACAATAAAATGGTTATGTAAGACATTTCAATATTGCCTCCTTCTTGGTATTCTCCCTTGCTATATTCTTTACTTTTATGCAAGCATCACCTGCGGTGAGATGTACATCATTGCTGTGGAGTAAGAAAGCATTCCTTTAGAGGGAGGCCAATGAGACAATAGTCATTGTGTTTGATAGATTAGAAACAGGAGTCTTCTTTACTCTGAACATATTATACTCAGCTTTGAAAAACCCTTCTGCTTCTGCTGAATTTATAGCAATTGTTCTGACAATATTTCAGTTCTTTGAACACTTTCCAGAATTGCATATTTCACTCATAATGTCTGGTGGAAATGTGGGGTGTAACCCAAAGCTGAAATGACTGACAGAGTGCCACCCTCTGGTTGTTCATCACGTTTTCTATTTACAGTTATGTTTGTTTACTGAACTAACAAACACAAGGGGAAGATGTATTTATTAAAATATAGAACGAGTTTTATGAATTGAATAAGTAAAATTGACAAGCATATTTCCATTTAACTTCCCATACCTGTAGAGGGAATGAACATTAGTACGGGGGCTTAGAAGATGTTGTGCAGACCCAAGTTAAAAAAATAAAAAATGTACATTTGTGATTTCTGTATGGAGCAACTGTACAGCCATCCACATTAGTGAACACTCTGATTACAGTGTCAGTTTAAGAGCCTGTTTCCAAAGACCATATGGGAGAAGAACACCAGCCTGTGTGATCACGAGGTGTCTAAGGGATCAGGGATCAGGCATCAAAGAACAAAAAATCATAGCATTGTGAATGAGGGGGAATCCAGAATGGAGACCCAAAGCCCATCTGTAGGCAACTGGAAATCACCTTACAGAAGGGTTGTGGGGAGGAGATGAGCCAGTCAGGGGGCAGTGTAGCAACGATGAAACATACACCTTTCCTCTAGTTCTTAATTGCTTTCTCCCCTTACCCCACTATCATGATCCCAATTCTACCTTACAAATCTGGCTAGACCAGAGGATCTACACTGGTACAGATAGGAACTGGAAACACAGGGAATCCA
>NW_022111373.1:47274670-47290469 GCF_000313985.2 Echinops telfairi | reverse complement strand
ATACATGAGTTGCAGTGGATTTGTTTCTCTAAAGTTCCTAGATTAATACAGTGGGGTAAGGTTTTGTAATGAATATCAGCACAAAAGACCTTTATACCCTTGAAGAATGTGTGGGTTGTAATTGGAAAAAAAAAAATCGAAGCACAATTTCCAACCCTTTTTCTCATGAATACAATCTCCCATTTTCTTAAAACTTCTTAATTATAATCTCTGGTGTCTTATCAAAGTTACCCCTTTTGGATCCCCCAAACCCAGTATCCATAACCTCTCAAAATGACTCTCTGCCTTGAATTTAACTGGCTTAATCAGGACCCTTCGGAAGCCACTGTTTTGATTTAACTCCTTTATTGAAGGAACCCTAAGAAGACTAAGGCAAATATATTACTGGGAGAATTTATTTGTAGCTATTCGCTGATTCAAGAGGGGTATTTAAATAAGTTTGTTTGGAATAAACCTTTGCATGTATGAACTGTCACCCTCAAAACAATACTTTTCAACTTACCCTCATTTGTTTTGCAAAACCTTTCTTCACTCTATGGGTTTCCTTTTCATTATGCTACTTGCATCTATTAATAAGCTCTCGTCTATAAGCTTGCCTTACTGTGGTGGTTTGTGTGTTGCTGTGAGGTTGGAAGCTATGTCACTGGTATTTCATGGTGACACAAAATGAACAGGCTTCAGCAGAGTTTCCAGACTCAGAACAGACCATGAAGACAGAATAGGCTGTCCACTTCTGAGGAGGTAGCCATTGCAAACTTTCTGGATAACATCAAAACATTGCCAAATGCTTAACATCATGTGACTATCAGGAGAAAATGATCAGAGATAGTGCCAGAAAATGAGCCCCTCAGACCAGAAGGCAAGTGTGACTGAGAAATAGCTGCTTTCTCACAGTAGAGTTGACTACACTGACATGGGTAGATAAACCCTATAGCATTAAAGGCTTAAGGACTTTCATTTGCTAATGGGGCTACAGAAGCAGTCAATTGTTTAACATGCCTTTTCTAGCCAAAGTCTCTACCACTCAAAACACTTTTCCTAGATGGGTCTGTTAAGAAGGAGGGAAGCTGGGATTCACCTGTAAGACGTACTGCCATCCTGCTCTAAATATGAGCTCTCTGAGAGCAGGAAGAGGCATCTCATGCGCAGCAGGTGCCAGAGTAGAGAGCTTCCGGATTTGTGTTCTCTGCCTAGTGAACCTCCTGGATCCCGAAGGCCACTGTACTATCAGAGAAGCTGCAGCAGAACCATGGCCAGAGCTTGGAGCAGAGTGATGCACTTCCCAATATAACAAGCAAATTAAGCTGACTTATTTGATGCCGGAGGCTGGTTTATGGGGTGGAGTGTCTCTGGGTACTTAATTTTAGACTTTGGACTTGCTGATTCCGGGAAGTGGAACTGAGTGCTATTGGGCTAAAACTTACTGGAATGAGGTGCTTCTAGGCACTTAACAAGTAGAGTTTGCTGAGCCACTGAGCTTGACCTAAATGCCTTGGGCTGAGGCTTACAGCAGAGTATGCCTCTTTGGGCATTTATTAGGAGACCTGAAAGAATTTTATAACATGTTCTGATAAACATCTTAAGTCTGAACATTTCTCACTGGCATTATAACTTGTTAACTTCATAATAAAGCTTTTAATCATGTACTATGTTGGTGAGTTCCTTGGAGCCATAGCAGTAGATATTAGAACACAGAGGAAAAATACAGAACACTACTAGAAAACAACACAGGGGCACAACTCAAAATGAAAAGAAACAGCTATGAAATCTATTAATAATATGAAATTGAAATGTACAAATAGAAATTTTTGAAAATAAGAAGTTGTCAAAAATGAAATGGAATACATGAAGGTATTTGTGAAGAATAAATTATTGGTGTTACAACATTCTATCTTTAATCTCCAAGGTAATTTCTATCACCGAGACCATATTTTCCAATTACTGGTCCTTTATCTTTGTTTTTTGGTGATTTTATTTTATTGGTGATTATACTAATCACCAACACTGAACAGTGCATCTTGAGTGCATGTTTGGTCAATTTTAGACTAGAGACATTGGTAGATTTCTTCAATTTTGCATCACTAGCTTTAGTGGTTTGTGCATACATTTGAATAATTGTTGTATTTACTGGATTTTCTTGAATGTGGAGTGATATTATTCTACCACAACAGCATTGCACTTTTAGATCTATCTTGAATGGTCCCTTTTGATTATGAATTCAATGTCATTCCTCTTTAACATATAATTCGCAGCAGTGTAAGCTCTATGCTTGCCTATTTCAAAATGGCCAACAAGAGCCCATTTCAGTCCACACAGAAGAGCAACTGTGAGAATGAAGCAGGATCAGGCATTTCCCCTCCTGTTCCACATAGGGTCACTATGATCTGAACCAACTCCAGGGTAACTGGCGATAGAAACAAAAACAAGAGTTGATGGAATACCAATCGAAATGTTCCAAGAAGTTAATGAAGCACTGGAAGCACTCACTCATTTATGGCAGAAAATTTAGAAGACATCTTTTGGCTAGCTGAGTAGAGGATGTCCATATTTTACCCTTTTCAAAGACAGGTGACAGACATAGTGTTTAAATTATAGAACCATATTATTAATATCACATATAAATAAATTGTCGCTGAACATCATCCATTAACAGCTGCAGCAGGACATTGACAGGGAGCTGCTGGAGGTTCAGGCCAGATTCAGAAAAGGAAATGGTTCAAGATATATAATTGCTGATGCCAGATGAAATAACTGAAAGCAGAGAATAGCATAAAGATGTTTATTTGTGTCTCATTGACTACGCAAAAACTTTGAATTGGGTGGAACATACTAAACTGTGGGTAACTCTGAGAAGAATGAGAATTTCATATTTCCATGTGCTCATGCAGAATCTGTACATGAATCAAGAGGAGGCAGTTGTGCCAAGAGAACAAGGGGACACTGCATGGATTAAAATCAGGAATGCTATGCATTAAGGTTCTATGTTCTCACTATACTTATTCCATCTGTATGTGAAGCAAATAATCAGAGAAATTAGGTTAACTGAAGAAGAATAGGGAATCAGAATTGGAAGAAGTTTTATTTAAAATTTTCAATGTGGAGATGACACAATCTTGCTTGCTCAAAGTGAGGAGGACTTGAAGTATGAAAACTTGAGAATTGCAACCTTCAGCATGAATTACAATTCAATGTAAAGGTAATAAAAATCTTTACAACTCAAGCAATATGTAGCATTATGATAAACGGAGAAATGGTGGGACTTGTCAAGGATTCCATCTTGCTTAGATTCAGAAGCAGCAGTTAACAAAGGGTGCATTGAAATAGGTAAATCTGCTGCACAAGCCCTTTATTACTGCTGTCAGGTGCCATCTGGTTGATCGAACGCATATCAACCCTACCCATTCCAGAAGAAAGCATTTCATGGTCTTGATCCATCCTCACAATTGTTCCTACGGCTGAACCCCTTGTTGTGGCCATGTTCCAATCTATCTCTTTCAGGGTCTTCCTCTTTTGTCTGCCCCTCCACATTACCCAAGCATGATGTCCTCTGCAGCAACTGATCTCTCATGTCCAAAGTAGGCACGACGAAGTCTTGCCATCTATCTTAGTCTAGGTACTTTAGAGAAACAAATCCACAGCAACTCATGTATAAGAGAGTTTTATGTAAAGAAAGTGTGCATCATGAAAACATCCCAACCCAATGCTGCGCAAGCCCACAAGTTCAACATTAACCCATTAACCCAACACTAGTCCACAAAGTCCTCCACCTCACAAAACAGAGGCAATGATGCCAACTGCAGGAGGAAAGCTGAGTTAGTGAACGAATAAGCATCTCAGCACTAGCAGGGATCTCCACACGGCTGCTCCAGCACCCAGGGCTGCATCGGGATAGGTCCATGTGGCTTCTCCTTGGGGATGTCTTGTAGGAAGTCAATCTTGCAAGCTGAATCAGGAAAGTGCTAAGGCAGTTGCACCCTGGTGCGACCATCACAAAGCAAGAGACCCGAGAACTAGAAAGGTGAGGCTCACCACCCCTTTATCCCTCAGCCTTTCAATTAGCCCCACATGTGTTTATTGGCCAGGTTGGCACAATTAACTAACTCACTATCCTTGCCTCTAAAGACCATTCTTCCATGATAGATCTGTTTATCCTTTTACAATCCATCATACTTTCAATATTCTTCTCCAGCACCACAATTCAAATGCACCTATTCTTCTGTGGTCTACCTTATTCAATGTCCAACTTTCACATGCATACAAGACCATGATTTGGGTCAGGCACACCTTATTCCTCAAAGTAACATTCTTGATTTTCAATACTCTAAAGATGTCATGTGCAGCAAAATTATCTAATGCAATGTGTCAGTTGATCTCTTTACTGCTGCTTCCATGAGCCTTGATTGTGGGTCCAAGCAAGACAAAATCCTTTCAATCTTTACTCCATTTATCATGATTAATACCTATTAGTATTTTCAATGCTATTTTCAATCACCTAATAATTTTGTGAAAGTTCAACATTGAATAAGAAAGACTGAAGAAGAATAGATGCATTTAAATATTGAATGTGTCATGGACTTAAAAGTACAAACAAATTTGTTGGAAAGAAGTATAGCTAGAATGTGCCTTAGATGCAAGGATGGCAAGACTTTGTCTCATTCACTTTGGATATTTTTTTAGGAGATACTAGTCCCTGAAGAAGGACGTTCAGTTTGGTAAAGTAGAGGGACAGTGAAAAACATCCTGGACAAGCTGTATTTGCACAGTGGATGCGACTATAGGCTCAAGCATAAGAACAATTGTAACAATGAGGTAGGACAGGGTCAAACAGCAACAACATTCATAGGCAAATCTTGGAAATGTTAATGTCTTTTCATTTATTTTTTGTATTTTTGTGGTTAACATTTATTTTATTTCTGTGTTATTTAAGACAGCTTTCCTTAGCTCAAGAGCACAGAGATGTTTCTCGTAGAAAAGGTCATTTAGATCTTCAGTCCATTTGGGGATGATTTTTGTACCTGATGTAAGTAGATGTCAAAGCAAAATTTCTTATCTATAGCCAACTGATCTATGACTATTTTTGAAATTAACATGCTTGCCCACTGGCACAATAGCTCAACTTGATCTCATTTCTTATCTTCCCAACAAACACATTTTCCATTATATTTCAATATTCCTTTTTCAGAATTATCTTTCATTCCTTTCATTATCTAAATTGGTGATTTAAAAAGGTTACCTCCAAATTTAAAGAAAACACATTAAAGCATAAATATTACATAAAAACTGGGTTTTAAAGATAGACCTAAGATAAAATTTTAAAAATAGACTTTCTCAGAGAATACAGAACAACCTTCTATAATTACCATGACTATATAATAGTTGCCTCATAACAATTATCCCCAGCAACCCCATAATATATGGAGTGCAAATGGGCAGTCACCACCATCTCAACCTACTTTTTCCATCACTTCCTCTTCATTGGAAAGTGCATGTATTAAACATAAATAACACACTCACTCCTTGTTCTTATACTCCTTATATTATCTAGGAGTCTCTGTGTTAATTGGTTATGATAATATTACTTTTAAAAGATTTAAAACAGGAGAAAGCCTCTTTCTGTAGGTTTTGTTATCTTTATTCTTAAGCACCTATGTGGAGAACTGCATGTCGTCTATAACAGGGCATGCTCTTCTAATTTAATTTGGAGTACCACAGTATGAGCAGGACTATTTTCTGATTCTTAAATTGCAGTTGTGTCTATATCATATTGAAGTCCTATTTTGTCAACGGTGAGAAAACTAATAAGATCTCCAAGAAGCCTTTTGTGCAGTTCATTTTGGAAGTTGATATAGTTAGAACAACTTATATTATTATTCAATTGAACTCTGAATAGTAAATGAGGGAACATGGAGTATTTAAAGATGGGTGGAAGTACTTAAGGGAAGAAGGTCAAATTGCAAATTGCAAACTTTGGCTACAGAGCAGAATTCAGTCCCCTGAGGGAAGATTAAATAATTAAGCACACCTTAAGGCTTAGAAAGGCAGTGCACAACAATAGTAAGCAAATTTTACTATTAAATAAAATATTCTCATTAAATAATTACAGTATAATTTATAAAAGGCCTTCAATGAAAGCAGATATTGCTTTAGTTACTTAATGGTTAATTCTGTTGATGCATTTGTTAATGCCTGTCTTCTGGTTTTTATTATGCAGTTTAAACTTAGTTAATACAGAACACACGTAGAACTTTGAACTCCAACTTGACTTTTTGTTGCATTTTTTCTGATGCAAATTCTTAATTGTCTTATTTTCAATCAAGATGCTTGTCCAAGGAAAACAAAACAGAAGTAATTGATTCACTTTCTTATATTATAACCCATAATCTGACTAATTCCTTATAAAATTTGAGTTACTTTAATTAATAAATGATTAGGGTATAGCTAACAGGATATGATTCATATTAAATCAACATGACTGTTCATGCAAGCAAAAAAAAAACTGAAATCAGTAATTGAATATAATATTGATCTTTATTTCTTAGGAAGCAAGTAATTATACAAAACTTAATAAATTGTTCAGATTTAATTACTTAGGAAAAATAAATTTCATATTATCAGGAGAATCACATTTTTCCCACTAGAAACTATAAGATTCAGAAACAAATAGTTTCCAGTGTCTGTTAATATAGAATAAAATTCAAACTGTCATAAAATTTAAGCAAATACATTTCCATTTATAAATATTAATGGTAGTCACTACAGTGGGTCAAAATATATTAAATGCCCCTCTCATTTTCCAATGATATCCAGTATTATTAATTTTCTAAAATAACAAGTTGAAAAGACTAAACTCAGTGAATATTGTGTTTCAATCTACTAAGTTACATAATCTTCAGAAACAATGAAGGATGATTTATTACATAAATCTTTCATAGGGTGTTTTATCAATTTACTGACAGTGACTTATGGATAAAATAAATGCATGTTTTGATAACATAAAATCAGAAATAAAACTGAAAATGAGAATACGCTTATGTCTCTCAGTTTTTAGTTTTTATTTTCTTAGCTATCACTTCAATAAATACCACCAGAAATTTATATACAAATTGGGATGCTATAGGAAGCCTTGCTAATATAAAGATGTTTAAGACATCACAATGATATGTTCCAACTTTGATTCAAAGGATCATTTACTTTTTCAACATAAATGAAACAGAATAAACTAAACACTTTTATTATCCTTAATCTTAAAATTCGATGCTTCTTTGGTGGACATGATAGAAAAACTTCAAAGCTCAATATAGTTCACTAATTTCCTTGGTATATTCCTCACCTCTTGAGATTGAGTACTGAGCATGGAGAGGACGTTAAATTAGTAGTCCCCTCCTTGCAAAAAATAAGTGGAAAAATAGATTTTATGGGAGTCTTAAAGTACTTATCAGAACTCTGCTATGTACCAAGGATGCTCAGAGCCAGGGACAAACATAGAGTTATCAGTTCCAATGGACTTGCTTACTTGATCAAAGCCTTTCCCTTTCACATCCATGTTGAATGTGAAAAGTAAGCCACTACTTATTTCATTATAAAGACTGAGGTGAAAATCAGAGTAAAATTTCCTCATCAGAGGGTTCCCCTTCTTGTGAGTACATGATGGAGGAAGAAAAGGAAACTCCACCAGTGCAAATGATGCATACTGTTTTATTGGCACTTACAGAGTCATGCAGCCAGGGAGTCTGGCCCTGCAGGCTCAGGGCAGGGGCACAGGCAGCATCCTGTGTAGGTAGCTTCTCTGGAGAGGGATGCTCAGTGTTTTAAAGCCCTCCCTGCTTATTGTAAAAGGCAGGCCTATGCACTAGACGCATCTTTCATGTCCTCAGAGAAGCAAGTATTGCTTGAGGATGCTTATCCTGCTGGTATTTCATCAGGTATTTTTAAGTTCTTTAATCACCAAACCTACAAAGATAAAATGGCCTTGAGAGAGAGAGTTCCTGGGTTAAATCATTACAATGAAAGCTATTTATCCGAATCTGATAACAGAGTGAGTGCTGGTGGTTCAGTACTTAAAACATTTGGTTGCTAAGAGATAGTTCAGTGTTTGGAAATCACCAGTTACTCGGTGGGAGAAGAATGAAACAGTCTGATTCCATACATTTTACAGCTTCAGAAACCGTATATATAGAAAATTCCTCCTCTGCTTTAAAGGATAGCTCTGAGTTGAATTGCAGTGCTGGTAAAGACTACTGGGAGTTCCATGAGCTGCCAGGAGGACAATGAATGCATACTGGGGGAGTGAAGCCACAAGTGAAGATGGCTGGGCTTTGTCTGTAATAACTTGGAGATATTGCTATTAGGAGAGACCAGTCCCCTTGAAAAAACATCATGTGTGGGAAAGTCGAGGGAGACAGAAAAAAAAAAGAAAATATTAAAAAGATGAGTTGACCCAATTGTTTCAAAAATGAGCTCCAGCACACCAAAAATGGTAAGAATGACACAGGACTGCACAGCGTTTTCTTCTGTTGCACGTAGTTTGAACCAACTTGATAGCACCTAACAACAAGCCAAATCAACTCAATAACATTGTTTTGCCCCTCGTCAAGATAGTTGAGTATTGACTGCTACTCGATACTATAGAGAAAAACAATACATTGTTTTAGATCAAAATAAAGCAGCAACCGTACTGTCCCAGTATAATGTCTCCCATAGTATCAGAATTAGTCAGGAAAATAAATTCTTTCTATTTCTCCAAGGAAAATAAATTCTTCACGTTGTTTGCCATCCTTTATTAAAATGTGCTGCACACTTGTAGTGAATGTGTGGACTCTACTTTTCATTTGTTAAGGTCCCAGTCTTACTGGGTAGCATCCCCTCAGACTCAACAGGAGGTAGCGCGAGAAAGTATCCTTCCCCTGGAGGTGTTAGCAAAGAGCGCAAGGCAACGTAATTGCCCAGAACCACAGTCCCCATGCTTTAATGGGCATCAGCCAGGGATTGCACACCTTGGGTAATGGTAGCAACCTGCCATGACCACCCACAGTGCTGTGCTTAGTTTCCTTGGACTCATGCGATCCTAACAACCTTAAAAATTCATGTTGCCAAAAAGGTGACCAGTATAGTTCCTGCTATTGACTGCTGCCAGGTGTGAGGGTTGGGTGTGGATATATCTTCGACATGAACTATTAAAGGGATTTGTCATTTCACTGCAATGTAAATGCGTGAAGGAAGGACTGGCTGAGGCAACACTGAATTTGGGTTAGTATATTGTGACTTATAGAGACCCATGAACTTCCTAGTGGGCCGGCCCTTAGGTGTTGGTCTCTAAGCAATCAGGTGTTGATTTTCCATATATAAACGGATACACTTGATGGACACATCAATATGGGCTCACGTTAGCTTTTTATGTCTGGTGGAATAAACCAGTTTCGATTTTCTCCAGTGAAATTTGGCTTAGGTGTTGGCGTGGCACATATTTCTGGTCCAGGAGAATATTATGGGTTGTGAGAGTTGATTTAGGTTTGCTCTTTGGTTTGGCTATTTATCTGGGATTCTCTGGCCAAGGTTTCTAAAAAGCAGACCCAACAAGCAGGGAGATTAGCACATGGTGAGTTATATGGACGATGGTGTTATGAAGCTTTCCATTGGAATTATCTGCTAAAGAAATTTGCAGGCAAGTTTTGTGGAACAGACACTGCAGGTTTTTTGTTTTGTTTTGTTTTAAATATAGCTTGATATTTTGTTGGCAATGGGCTAGGGTTTGGCAGCTATATTGTTAACCAGGAAATTGTCAATAATTCAAATATAGAGTAGCATTATAAACCCAAATTTGAATGACCAGAGATATTCTTCAAATAAAACTGATGGCATTTTCAAAAGTATCCTCCCAGTGGTTTGGCTAGATGTAGGAGGCATACTTCTACTGCATATTCTTTCCAAGGAAATGCTCTATAACTTGCTCTATTCATTTCTCCAGACCTTGATTAGCTCCTCATGTTGTATAGTTTCCTTCCCACTGAAGGTACTCATATAACTACCACTATGTAGTTCAGAGGGTGGTTTAGGTGTTTCGACTAGTCCTGGGAATTTCTTGACAAATGGGTTAACAGATATCCTCCAAGTGCGGTGACAGGACGTCTTGAGATATTTCATGTGCACGTGAAAGTTAAACAATGAATAAATAAGACTGGTGAAGAATTGATTCTTTGGGATTACGGTGGTAAAGAATATTGAAAGTATAGTGGACATCCATAAGAACATGCAAAACTATTTTGGAGTAATGAAGCTTGGATTCTTCTTAGAAGTGAGGATGAGGAGACTTTTCTCATGTATTTTGGACATGTTCTCAGGGACACGAGTCATTGGAAAAGCACGTCATACTTGGTAAATGTACAGGAGCAGCAAAAAAGAGCAAAATCCCAGACAAGACAGATTGACACAGTGTCTGCAGCAATGGTCTCAAGCCATTAAGGAGGGAGCAGGACTGGGTGGCATTCTGGTCTGTTGTATAAAACTCTGGTCAATGGTACCTAGCAACCTTGTTCAAATTATACATTAGGCTCCATTACTTTCCCTCTGCCTTGAGAATAAGTCAGATTGGAGATTTTAGGAACTAAGATGCCTTTTCCCCTCCTTTTTAACTCATGCTAGGCCTTCAGTACTTTGTGCTGGAAGCCCAGAATCCATAATGGCTTCCTGCATTTAAGGGAAAGTGTTCAGTATAATTCATTGCAATAACTGCATGGCCAATATGTCTATACTGGGGAGAGGATTGCTGAAACGGGTACCATGAGCAAAGGTGGATGCCTCATTTAAGGCCAAAACACTTCATTGTTTTCAGGCATTTTTGTTGTTTTTCGACAGTTTCAAGTAAAATTTATGCAGTAAATTTACTCATAGTAACTCCATGGGATACATTAGAACTACCTATTAGGATTGTTTGGGGCCAAGTAGATCATCAGTTCTACATATAGCTAGATAGGTCAAATCCACCAATATTTGATCAGTCAAACATGTAATTATTTATACCACAAGATCTGCTTATCTTCAGATTTAGAGTTATAAAATTATAATAAAGAAGGTTGAATATTTGTGGGAACAGTGAGCTTTGGGATAAGATATTTGTTTCAGAACTAAAGTTCCTCATCTGAACATAAAGTTCTCACTCCTGTCTTGTCTTTGGCTAATGGTATCTCCAGGAATTAAAAATTCAACAATTTGAATTTTTTGTACTATAAATATTGTCTAAGCCAGCTTCTCTGCTAGTTTTGCTTTCCAAATATAAAATACCAAGATGTTAAAAATGTTTCCAAGTATTTATTTATTTATTTGTTCGGTTTTGTGCCTTAAATTGGTCAATAATTGTCCTAACCTTTCCTTTATATATTCTATCATCAAACCAATGGAATGAATCAGTTGCTAAAAAGACCCAGGTTTTTATAGTTATTCATCTCAGGCTCCTTCTCCAGGGGTAGTATCCACTGCAGTGCCCCCTTTGACTGGTATCCCACTCTAGCAGAGAGTGTACAGGATTTTAAACATGCCAGAAATTATCCAGTTCAATTTTCAGTACAAGTTAGCTGGTGAATGAGCCATTTTCCTAATGCCACGTGTACTGATTTATCAATCCTCCTATAATAGATACACAAGGGGTTGTCTTTACCAAATAAGCATTTATTTTCTCAGTTTAGGAAGTTAGAATTTCAAATGTAAACGTTTGCAGTCAGAAAAAGCTCTTTTTGCAATTAGCTCCAGGAGAAGGGTTCAGTCTCTCTTTACCAACATCTCTCGTCCTCAGTTCCTTGGGGATCTTCCCCTGAGAGGGATCTTTCCCTCCATTTGTAGTTTCTTCTTTATGCCTCAAGGAGCCCTGCTGGCTTGTAGCTACCTGTCTGGCTGCAAAAGGAAAGGTCAATGGCTCAAACTCACCTGCTGCTCTCCAACAAAGCAAAATGTGGCAGTTTTACTCGGTCCTATGTGGTGTCCTAAATATTGGAATTCACTCAGTGCCGATGAGATTTTTTGTTATTGTTTGGTTGGTTTTTCTTTAAATTCTGTAAATTTAAAGAAATTTAACAGTTCTATAAATTCTCAAATTGATTGGCTGAAAACAGAAATTACAGTAAAGGACATCATTAACATATTAAAAACTCTTATTCCCAAATGAGAGTACATCCCCAGGTATAGGAATGAGGTTTGCAACATATATTTTGAAGTTCTATAATCTATTCAAAACCAATATTTTTTTCAGATTTATATTTATTTTAAGCATGTTCCAGAGAGCTGGAATATCAACCAATGACTGGTTTCAGTTGAGCCCTGCACAAGGTGATGGCCTTACATCTAGATATTTCCTATGGCCAGTCATAATTCCCAGGGAATAAACACAACTCTAAGTCATCATTAGCAATATGCTTAGTAATTTGATGGTGGTCTTTCATACTACAGAAGGAATAGAGTTGCTATAGGGGATATAATTTTAAGAAAATAAATTATGTATCTCATTGGTCAAATCTACTGCACAAGATTTCGTTATAAACTGTTTGGGAGCAAATATATCATTTTGAGATCCATGGTGTGTCCGACCTATGGAAATATTTCTGTAAAAATTAACATAAAATGTAGACAGTGTATGTGGTCAGGAACTTAATGTGAGAGTCTCAACACAAAACAAAGCACCAAAAGAAAAGGGGGTAAAAAAACTAAAAGAAAACATCCTGATAAATGAAAAGACTTAAGTTGTCAAGGATTTCATTTTGATTCATGTCATAAACAATGCTCATAGAAATATTCAAGAAATCAAAATGACACGCTGCATTGGCAACATTTCTGCACAGATCACTCTAACGTGAAGAGCAAGGATGTTCCTTTGAAGACTAAGCTGGACGTGACCCTATCGTGATATTTTCACTCGCCTTGTGTGCATGTGCAAGCTGCACACTGAAGAAGCAAGGCAAAAAAAAGAAGAATTGACATTTTTAAATTATGCTCCTGTCCAGGAATAGTGAAAGGACCATGGATAGCCAAAAAAAGAAATAAATCTGTTTTGACAGTAGTTCTACCAGAAAACTCCTTAAAAGCAAGATATGGACAAGGTATCAGGAAAGGTCAGTCCATGAAGAAAGACATCTTGCTTGGTCAGTAGAAAGTCATCGAAAACAAGCGAGACTGTCAAGGAGACAGATGGACTCAGTGGCTGCGAAAATGGGCTCAAACATAATCTCAACTTTGAGGATGGTGCTGGACTGGCGGTGTTTTATGCTAGTGTACTTGATGGCATCTAACAACAACAGTGGCAAAGATTATGTGGTAAGATTTTAAATACATTTAACTTTTTAGTAATGAAAATGCATATTTGTCAGAATTTGTTCTTATTAAGAAAACTCTCTTTGAAGTTTTCTCTCTTATCTTTCTGAAAATAAAATCCTTGAGGTATTTTCAGATTCTTTCAGATGTTGATTAGTCTCATTTAATTTACTAACAAAGAGGGAAAGTAAAAGAAATTTAAATTGACCAAATGTAAATATGATCTCTTAGGAATACTGTGATTTACAATTCATGCTTGTAGAAAACTCTTAAATGTGAATCAGAACTGCAGATTAATAACACTTATACACATTCATACACATATACAAAATTATGCATATATATAATTGAAAATACGTAACTTATAAAACACATACATATGTGTATGTATATATATGTATAAAGCTTTACATATATAATGGGTGCTTCAAAAAGTTTGTGGAAAATGAAATGAAAAGATAGTGGTTATTTTCCACAAACTTTTTAGAGCCCTCCCCCAATATATTTTTAGATATATATATATGTGTGTGAATACATATGAAATATAGACATATTAATTTCCATTATATCTTTACTACATGAAAAATATAATGTAAAATTATAACTCTTTAAAGATATATCTGAATTTTAAGCAATGTTTCAGAAATACAGACTTTAAAATAATTGGCAAGCTATAGGAAAAATATTTTTTAATCCTGAATCTCTAGCATATGAAGGTAGTTCATTATTACATTATTACGATATTATTAGAAAGACATAGAAATCTTTATTAAATAAAATATCAAAATGTGAAGCTATTACTTTTCAAAATATCCTTGCTCAAGGTGATGATTCCATCTCTCTAACTCTTCCATGAAGAACCCTGCATTGCTTGGATAACACAATGCCGAAATGGCAGTTTTGGTATCTTCAAGGGGCATAAACATGATCCTTTTTCAATGTTCTTTGAGTTTGTGGAACAGAAAAAGCCTATAGTGTTAAGCTCAGGACTCCATGTTGGATGGGGTAAGGTTTCCCAATGAAAATCTCACAGGGTCACCATTGCAAGCCACGAACAATAGCAGGGGTGCATTCTGATGATGGAAAACAATTCCCTGGGACATGTTTCCTGGCTTTGTTCTTACCAATGACATTTTCAAATCTCTTAAAGCTCATTCCTAATAAATCCTCCTGACCATCCCGTGCCCTTTGATGAAATTTACCAAGGTTATCCATTTGGGATCTCCTCAGTCACTGTAGTCTTCTGAGCTGACCTCTCTGCCTTGCATTTAACTGGCCCAGAAGACCCCTCAGAATACATTGATTTGCATAATCCTTTTTTGGAACACGCCCTAAGGAGACTGAGATAAGTGTTTTACTTGACTGAAGCCATCTACTTATAGCAGAATTATGTCTACATATGTTTTGTTTGGAAGAAACAGGCTCCTTTATGACCCAGAACCCTATGAGCAAAGCCTTTTGATTACCTACCGTAGTATCTCATTTTCTTTTTAGATTACTTTATGTCGTTGTTCTTTTTTGATTATTGTATTTACATGTGCAATTTTGATCATAAGGACTATTGTAAATAACTTCACGATCATTGCAATGGACTGAATACATTCCTCTCATTGCTGTCTTTAAATAATAAGGTGTTCAT
Organism: Echinops telfairi; assembly: GCF_000313985.2. NCBI lineage: Eukaryota > Metazoa > Chordata > Mammalia > Afrosoricida > Tenrecidae > Echinops > Echinops telfairi. Next base: position 47,275,537 of record NW_022111373.1, on the reverse strand, counting down.
TTCCTTGAGTTTTCAATAAATATAGATTTTAGGTGATAGAAATCATTTCATGCTCACTGAAAAGTAAAATACCTTTAATATCCATGGAAGTCAAAAGAGCCATTGAAAATAGATCTCAATTTGCTTTTATAGCATCCATTTCTCTTTGTGAGCCAAAGAAGCCACACTGGAAAAGAAACAGATGCTGGTCGGCTGCTCTTACAAGAGACTGTTAACCTCTGGAAATGATAAGTGGGGAGAAATATTTTCTTTTCCCTTCTTAACATTCAAGTGCAGCTCTCTCTCTGTTTAGATTGCCAAATACCTATGCTATTCACATCCTCTCTTTCTGCCTTCTTGTAATAAAAGACTGATAAGAAAATTTCAGTCTGCTGCATATTGAAGTTGAACATTTATTAAGAAAAAGCAAAAACAACAAAAATCTGTTAGCTTGCTTGAATTGCTTTCTTCTTGAAACATTATAACTTCTTATTCAAAAAGCAAATATGATTTTTCTTATAGGCCATTAGTTTATAGTAACATATTGTTTAACATATCACTTCTATGTAGAAAGGAATAATTTTTTTAAATCATTTTATTGGGGGTTCATACAACTCTTATCACAATCCATACATACATTCATTGTTTCAAGCAAATTTGTATATTTGTTGCCATCATCAATCTCAAAACATTTGCTTTCTACTTGAGCCCTTGGTATCAGCTCCTCATTTTTTTTCCCCTCTCTCCCCACTTCCTCCTCCATCATGAACCCTTGATAATTTATAAATTATTGTTATTTTGTCATATCTTACACTGTCTGATATCTCCCTTCACCCACTTTCCTATTATCCATCCCTCAGGGAGGAGGTTATATGTAGATCCTTGTAA
>NW_022111373.1:47272130-47274290 GCF_000313985.2 Echinops telfairi | reverse complement strand
TCATCCTCATTCACAATGATTTGATTTTTTGTTCTTTGATGCCTGAGAACTGATCCCTTCAGCACCTGGTGATCACACAGGCTGGTGTGCTTAGGAAGAACATTTTTAAAAATAGTTTTTCAAGAGGCTTGACAGAACTTTATTGAAACTTTGTTTATAAGAATTGAGGACAAGTCCATAAATCAAGTACATACATTTTTTCATATAATACTTTTGTTACATTTATCATTAAAGCAGCAGAGAAAGTTTTACTACAGAGAAAGTTAATCTACCTATAAATATCAAACAATCAGTGAAATTTAATTATATGCTTTTAGGTATAGCTATGATATCAATTTCTAATGGCAAAACATGAAAGAATAGTTTACCGTTTTTATTTTCAGAAGTTGAAGAGCAGGTTGCAAAAGAGAATAACATATGCCTCCAGTTGAAAGAAAAATCCATAAGAACTGGAGATTCTTTGTCCAGCAAAGATTTTCTTATGGCTGACTCTTTGAAGGAGTTGCATACAAGTGGACAGTGAAAAAATGTCCTATGCCAAAGTTTTTGCGTTTTTTAAAACACATTTTAGATAGTTCTTCCAAACCCATTTAATTAAAAAATTCATCTCAGTTTGATGACTCATTTTGTTGAAATAACATATAGAAAATAAACCTGGGCTCTCTGCTTCTTTGTTACATTATATTAGTTTACCAAAAGAAAACACATTCATATTTGTTAGCTGATCTTATTTCTCTGTGTTAATTTATATTTTACCAACTTATAATCAAAAACTAAATAGCCATACATTCATGGGCCAAACTTAGAGATCAATTACTTAGGAATAAGTCCACTGGTGGCCGTGTTGAAATTATACTCAATTTTCTAACTGTACATGACAGGATTAAACATGTGTTTGCATTTTACACACATTTAAAAGCCCTGTTTATGTCTGCATTGCATTAGCTTTATCTATTTCATGCCCAATTCATATTCAGAGTTATTAAAATTTTCTGTAGTCTTAGTTACTCTTAATGGTTATCTTTACTTTAGAAAGATTATTTTAATATCCATTCCTTTGTACTCAAGAGATTAGGGGGAAAAGAGTGTTAGATTAGTTGTTAAGCAATCCATGCTCAAGGCTGACTTGTCACAACAACCTGAGGCTCTCATTCTCTCTGTATTCAGTTTTGCTGCTTGTGCAATGAAAAAGGCAGCTTGCACCATCTCATTTTCCCTTCAAGGTATAAAGTAAATGCTTGAGGTTTCAGTGCTGTAATTCATCCTATTTAGCAATGTCAAAACAAGATGGATGGTTATTTCTTCTTTGTCTATCATTTTTATAATTTTGCTACCCTTTTATTAGAAGTGTACTTTAATTTAACTAGAAATACCTCAGTCCGTCTGCCTTCTATGATTTTCACCTATCTAGATACTTAAGATCCCCTGGTGGCATCATGGTTATGCATTGGGCTGCGAACCACAAGGTCAGCAGCTCAAAACCACCAGCTTCTCCTTGGGAGAAAGAGGGGCTTTACTAGTCCTGTAGAATCATAAGTCTAAAACCTACAGAGGCAGTCCTACTTCTGTCCTATAAGGTTGCAATGAGTTGGGCTCGACTCGATGGTAGTGTGCTATATTTTAAGTTTGTTTATTTTATATGTATGAAAGGACCCCTTGGTGGTGTAATGAGTTGCATTTTGGGTGCTACACATAAAATCAGTAGTTTGAAATCACCAGCCAATCTGCATGAAAAAGACGAGACTTTCTATTCCTTTAAAAAGTTACAATTTCAGAATCCTCTCTATAGTCAGAATTGCCTCGATGGCGGCAAGTGTGATTTGGTTTTATATATATGGAAGGATTCCTAGTGATTTTGTGGGCTATTCATTGAACTGCTGACTGCAAGGTTGATGGTTGGAAACTGACAGGCGTTCTGCAGAGGAAAGATGAGGTTATCTGCTCCCACGAAGCTTTAAAGTCTCTGAAATCCCAAAGGGACTGCCCTACTCTGTCATTTCAGGTCCCTATGAGTTGGAATGACTTGATTACAGTGAATTTGGCGTTTGGGTTTATATGTATATATGCCTGTGTGTTCCTCCACAGCTGTAGAAGAAAAAGTCAAGCCTTGTGTTGCAATATTTGCAAGATTAGATGGACAAAATAGTAAGCAATGCATGA
>NW_022111373.1:47269226-47271162 GCF_000313985.2 Echinops telfairi | reverse complement strand
GTGCTTTACACAATTGATCTATGTATTGTGATGAATTGTATGAGCCCCAATAAATTGATTAATAAAAAAAAAACAATGTTAAAGCATTCAACTGTGTGGATCATAACAAAGTATGGATAGCCTTGAGAATAATGGGAATTCCAGAATACTTCATTGTCCTGATTTCAAAACCTGTACTCAGATCAAGAGGCAGATGTACAAAGAGAACATGGGAACACTGCCTGGTGTAAAATCAGGAAAGGTGCTTGTTAGGATTGTAGCTGTACTTATTCAAACAGGATGCTGAGCAAATCATCAGGGAAACTGATTTCTATGAAGAAAAACTAGGCATCCTTACTGGAGGAAGGCTCATTAACAAGCTTTGCTATGCAGATAACACAACCTTGCTCATTGAAAGCCAGTGAGGTTGTGAAGCACATGCTGATGGTCAAAGACTACAGCCTTCAAAGGAGATTGCCTTTAATATAGATTGCAACTCAATGTAAAGAAAGCCGAGATTCTTACAACTGCACCAATAGATCTCTTGTCAAATGAAGAGAAGTTGAAATTTTCAAGAATTTCATCTTGCTTGTATTCACAATAAGAATTCATGAAAATAGTCGAGATATCAAAGTAATATTTTGTTGGGTCCATCTGCATAAAACAATTTTTGTTTTGTTTTCAAAAATTTCTTGGCATATAATTCACATATCATAGTTCAGTCATATGAACAAGGTTTGTAACGTCATTATCACACCCAATTTCGGAACATTTTCTTCAATCCTTTTTTTAAATCATTTAATTGGGGTCTCATATAGCTCTTATCACCATACATACATTCATTGTGTCAAGCACATTTGTACATATGCTGTCATCATCATTTTGAAAACACTTTCTTTCCACAAAACCTTTTTAAAGTGATGAGGATCAAGGATGTCACTCTGAGAACTAAGGCAAACCTTTCCCAAGATACAGGGTTTTCTTTCTTCTTTTTAACTGTTTTATTAGCACTTCATCCATATTTCTTAAAAGTCAACAATTCAATCATATAAAGAAGAGTTATGCAATTAGCTCCACATTCAGTTCTAGAACATTTTCCTTTTCCTTGTACTCATTGTTATTCATGTAATTATGTTTTCTAATTATGGCAAAAATATGCACAACAAAACATTCTCCAATTCCACAACTTTTACATGTATAACTCGTTGTCATTGATTACACTCTTCATGTTGTACAACCATTATTGTTATCCTTTTGCAAATTACTCTACCACTGTTAATGTTACCATAAACTCAATGCCCCTAAACAGCAACTCATTCTTCTTCACCCTGGTATCTGTTGGTCAGGTTTGGTTTCTTTTCTTTTTTTTTTAAGTAGTATTCTTGATATAGTATTTATATGTTATTCACTTCCTTGAGTCCCTTGCCTGTAGCTAGAAGGATCTGTCAGAGGCTTAATCTGATTATATAGTCTGCAGATGTATTTTGGGCTCCCACTGTCCTCAATAGCCTTCTGCAAATTGGGTGTTCACAATTTAAATGCTGATATTGTTCCCTTCATAATATTTGGATTTTGTTATCACTTTTGGATCACACAGGCTAGTGTGCTTTTACTTCATGGACTTAGTTAATGCTTGACTTAGATGGCGGCATGTTTGGATATAAGCCTTTAAGACCTCAGACATTCTTCTGATTGATAGCTGGGCACCATCTGCTTTCTTCACCACATTTTGCTTTACCGCCTTTACCTTTGGTGATCATTCCGTGAAGGTGAGTATCAAGCAGAGTCATGTTGTAAGAGCTGTTTTTGGATTGGGGCTCAAAGTAAGTGGGAGTCCAGACACAATCTGCTTGTCCATGGGGTATAAAAGACTCTGGTTTGCTTTGGCAGTATTATTATGACAAAAACAAAAACCCACAAGAAAAGCAACAACAAAGAAAATAAAAACAAACAAAAG
>NW_022111373.1:47256612-47267191 GCF_000313985.2 Echinops telfairi | reverse complement strand
AAAAGTTTCTAGATAAAAATAAGCTCTACAATAAAGCATTATTATTCTCTGAGCTACTAGAATTTCCATATTTTACTTCCATTTTTTCATATTGAAAATAAAATAAACAACAGCTTTCCTCATTGCTTTGAATTTTATTTGGCTTTGATTCCTGATTTAGACACACATTTAAGAGATGTGAAAGGAAATGTTGCTGTTAACTGCTATCCAGTCAGTTCCAGCTCACAGTGACCTCATACACAAGAGAGCAAGCCAACAGTCTGTCCTGCACCTTCCTCATGTTTGAGACCATAATTGCAGTTACTGTGTCTCTCAACTTGTTGTGGAATTCTTTTTCACTGCCCCTTATTTTACTGAGAATAATGTCCTTTCTAAAGTATAGGAGATCCAGTCTAACAATCCTTCTGCCTAAGGAATACTCTGGCTATATTTCTTCCAAGACAGGTTTGTTGATTAGTTTGCTCCTTTTTTTTGACTTCTTATGCTTCTTTAATTTTTACAAGTCATTTTATTAGGAGCTAATTCAGAATATAAATAATGAATGCCATTCCATAGTTCAATCAGATCGAGCAATAATATACAATTGCTACCCAAATCAGTTTCAAAACATTTTCTTCCTTCTTGAATTCCTTGATATTGGCTTCCCATTAGTCCCCCTAACTCGCCACGGTACCCTGCAGGAACTCTTATTCTAGTTTTTGTCTCTATAGGTTCATCAATCCTGGGTTCCATACACCAAAAAACAGACAATAGAACTTAGAAAAATTCTATCCAATGTAGCAAAAGACAACAGAGATAAACCCCAAGATGAAAAACAAACAAAAACCCGGAAAATATTTAAAAACAGAACAAAGGTATATCAGCAGGTAGATCAAGTGAAAAGTTTTAACAGTTTAAGTCAGATTTATCATTTTAATCTACTACCATTGTCTGTCCGATACTCTCTGTCTAATAACCAGATTATTCCCATCCCTTAACTGTGGTTAGAGACAAATAATCAGAGGCTTACTTCCTGTGCACACCCTACAAATGTATTTAGGGCTCCCCCTCTCATCCACAGCCTTCTGTAAACGAGAATCTCTGATGCTCTTCTCTCCTTTGGATTTAGGTACCATATGTTTGTGTGTCTTAGCAGCAAGTTTCAAGTCTTTGCTCTCACCAAGCAAGGTTGTATTTCTGCTTATCGTAGGCTGATAAGAAGCCTCCCATAAATTATGATGATGAATTATTTTCCATGTAATCCAGCTGCACTGAAAATTTGACCACTGTAAAGATTAAATAAGTCTGGCAAGAAGACACAAACCTGACACACATCTTTCCTGATTTTAGGCCATGCCATATTTCCTTGTGCTGTTCACACAACTGTCTCTTGATCGTTGCACAAGTTTCTTGTGAGAACAACAAAGTGTTCTGGAATTCTCATTCTATTTGAGACTATTCATAGTTTGTTATAATCCACAAAATTGAATGCTTAGAGTAGTCAATAAAATGCAATTTAAAATATTTCTTATAACCTCTACTTTCAGCCAAGATTCTTCTGATCTCAGCAATGAGATCCTTGTTCCACATCCTCTTCTTCAGCATGACTCTGGAGCTCTTCGTCACGTGCTGCTGAAATCATTGTATACATTCACCAAATTATAGTTGCATGTGATATCGATGATATTGTTAGAAATTTGAGGAATTTTGTAATTTAATCATTTTATTGTGGAACCTTACAGCTCTTATAACAATCCATACATCCATTGTGTCAAAAGCATTTGTACATATGTTGACATCATTATTTTCAAAACATTTTCTTTCTACTTGAGCCTTTGGTATCGGGGTTTCATTTTTTCCCTCTCTCCCTTCCCCACACACCCTCCCGCATGAACCCTTGATACTTTATAAATTATTATTTTTTTTACATCTTACACTGACTGCTGTCTCCCTTCACCCACATTTCTGTTGTTCATTCCCCTTACATGGGGTGGCGGGGGGCACAATTATACCTTGAGAGTTCTTATCTGTACCAGTGTACAGATTTTGAGCATTATTTTGGGTCATTTTTCTTATGAATAGGTACCGATATAGAACTTTGTCAGCTGACCAAGTAGCCGTCTTCCTGGCACAGATGAATCAGTATCCCAGTGCTTCACATATTTGTTGAAATATTTCAGTGGGTATTCCACCAATTCCCGGAACCTTGTTTTTGGCAAATGCTTTCAGTTCAGCTTGAATTTTTTCCTTCAGCACCACTGGTTCTAGTTCATATGCTTCCTTTTGAAAGGAGGGATGGTTAACTAGTTCTTTTTGGTGAGTGACTCTGTGTTTTTGACACTTCCATGAAATATTTTGCACATATGTCTCATGATACAACTCAAGTCTTGATTTACTTATTTATTCCTTCCGATTAGGATATGCTGAGTGTGATAGTTCCTCCTTTTTGGTTTTCTAACTCTACGTCTTTACAAATTTCATTATAATAAGTTACTTTGTCTTCTCAAATTTCCCTTTGAAATTTTCTGTGCAATTCTTTGACTTCATAGTTTCTTCCATTTTCCATGGTTACTCCACAATTAAGATCAAATTTCAGAATCTCTGCAGACATCTACTTTGATCTTTACCCTGTCTTTTCTTTTCAATGACCTTTTGTTTTCTTTAAATATGAGGTTTTTATATTATCCCACAACTAATCAAACCATCTGGCATTAGTTTTCGATGCATCAGATCCGTTCCTGAGATGTTCTCAAAATTCTAGTTGGATTGACCTTTGGTCGTAATCTGGCTCTCATGAACTTGTCTTAATTCTTTCAGCTTCAACATGAACTTACATAGGAGGAATCGATAGTCTGTTCAACAATCAGCCCCTGACTGAGTTTTAGCTGCTACTATTGAACCTGTCCATTGTCTCTTCAAACAAATAAAGTCAATTTGATTATTGTGTATACCATCTGGAGAACCATGTATATAGTTGCCTTTTGTGTTATTGAAAAAATGTATTTGCTGTGAAGGCAGTTGGTGTTATCAAATTCTGCCAAGTGATGTTCAGTTTTATTTCTATCACGTGGACCCTATTATGCTCTACTATTCCTACTTCTTTGTTTCCAAATTTTTCATACAATTCATCAGTAATTACCAATGCATCTTGATTGCAACTTTGATGAATTTCCTATTGAAGATATTGGTAGAATTCTTTACTGTCAGCATCTTTAACTTTCTGGGTCACTGCAGTAATTTAAGTAGTTTATTGACTGAATTTTTTGTATGCATATAGATATTATCCTAGCACATACAGCATTGTACTTTCAGATAGGTCTTGACATTTTTGAAGGTGAATTCAACACCATTATGCTTGATTTTTACATTCATGACAGAGTAAATCATAGGATTTTCTGATATAAACTGGGCAACATCAGTGCATTTAAACTCACTAACACCAAGAATGTCAATATTTATAAATTCCATTTCATTTTTTAAAACTTTCACTTTTTCCAGGTTCATACTTCCTATATACAAGTTCTGATTATTAATTGATGTTTGTAGCTGTTTCTTCTAATTTTGAGTCATGACCAATTAGCAAACGAAGGTCCGTGGTCCACTATTTGAGAAAGCAGCTCTTCCTTAATCATATTTTGATTATCTTCAAACCCGAGAGGCTCACCTTCTGGCACTCTCTCTGACAATGTTCTGTTTCTTTTCATGAGATTTTCAGTATCTGATAAAGTTTATATGCTGTCTGTCTATGAATTTTTCTTGTGGCCAATTCCTCAGAGGTGGACAGGCTATTTTTCTTCATAGTCTGTTTTTCTGAAGCCTGTTGACTTTGGGTGACCTTGTGGGTATTTGAAATATTGGTGACAAAACCATCACTTGTCTGTCAGTTTGCCATACTGTGGTTGTTTGTGTGTTTCTGTAATACTAGACGTTGTGACATTGGCAATTCAAATGACACCAAGGTCAACAAAAGTCAACAGGTTGCAGCAGACATTCCAGGGTAAGATCAGGCAAGGCAGAAGAACTTGACCACCTGTTTGAAGGAGAGAGTCGCTGAAAATCTTATGCATAGCTTCAAAACATTGCCAGATACTAAAGGCCTAAATCATAGAAGCAGAATGTTGTCAGATGTAGTGTCAGAGAATGGGACCCTTGGGTCCAAGGGAACTCAACATAGGACTGAAGAGGAGTTGGCTTTTCTGAGTGGAGGTAACCATGGCGACATAAGGTGGGGCAAGCCGGTGGGAGTGGAGCCTTCAGCTCTTCATTTGTTGACGGGGCACAACTCAAGGTAAGGAAAAACAGCTACATAAGTCTGTTCATGATCAGACTTGAAATGTGTGAAGCAAGACTCTAGGAAAAATGAACGTTTAAATATAAAGGAGAACACATGATGATTGATATCTTAAGCATTAGCTGAAATGGATTGGTATTAGCCATTTGGAATCAGAAAATCATGTGATTTATGATTCTTGGAATAAAAACAATCAAGAGGACTGGACTGGCATTCATTGTCCAAAAGGACATTGCAAGATTAATCATGAAGTACACTATCTGTGATAGGATTCTATCTATCTGCCTTCAATGAAATTTAAATAATGCAATTATTAGTCAGATTTACGCACAAATCACAAAAGTTATTGATGAAGAATTTGAATAATTTAACCAATGAATTCAGCCTGAAATTGATCAAAACACGCAATCAAAATGCATTGATAATCATTGGCAATTGGAATGCAAAAGTTGGAAACCCAGAGGAAGGAAGAGTAGTTGGATAATGTGGTCTTGGTGATGGAAATGAAGCTGGAGATCCCGTGATAGAATGTCACAAAACTAATGAATTGTTCATAGCAAAAATCTTTAGTCACCAATTCACATTAATTTATCTAGATGGAGTACACAGAAATCAAATTGATTACATCTCTAGGAAGACAGGATGGAGAAACTCAATATCAGCAACATCAGTAGTTTATGTCTTCATTCAGGATAAAGCTGAAGGAAATTAAAACAAGTCCACGAGTGCCAAAATATGACCTAGAGTCTCCCATGAGAATTTTGAGAACATCTGAAGAACAGATGTGATGTATTGAACAGTAATTACAGCAGACTTGATGCACTGTGTCAAGACATCAAGGCCATGATTCATTAAAAAAACAAAAGGTTATTAAAAAGACAGGAAAGATCAAAGTGAATGTCAGAAAAGACTCCAAAACTTGCTTTTAATGACAGTAGCTAAAGTAAATAGAAGAAAGGATGAAGTCAAAGAGCTTAATAGAGAATTTCAAAAGACAGCTTGAGAAGACAAAGCCAACTACTATAAAAATATGTGCAAAGATAGAATTAGAAAAACAAAAGGGAAGAAAATGATCAGCATATCTGAAACTGAAAGAATTCAAGAAAAAAATCAAACCCCCAATTGCAATCTTGGAAGATTCTATAGGAATAATTCACTAATACAAGAAGCAACAAGAGAAGATGTAAACAATACATGGAGCCACTGCACCAATAAAAACGAGTTCACATTGCACCATGTAAGGAAGTAGCACAGGAGCAAGAACCAATGGTACTGAAAGAAGCTCAAGGTTCATTAAATGCATTAGCCAAAACCAAGCCTCCAGGAATTGAGGAAACACCAACTGAAATGTTTCCTTAAACTGATGAAGCTCTCACTCCTCTGTGCCAAAAAATTTGGAAGACAGCTACTTGGTCAATTAACTGGAAGAGTTCCATATTTACACCTGTTTCAAAGAAAGAGACCCAACAGAATTTTCAAACTGTAGAACAATATCATTGCAAGTAACATTTTGCTGGACAAAATCCAGTAAGAGTTGTAGCAGTACATTGACAGGGAACTGCTGGTTAGTCATGCTGATTCAGAACAGGACATGGAACAAGGGATATCATTGCTCGTGTGAGATAGATGTGGGCTCAAAGAATACCAAAAGGTGTTTGCTTGTGTTTTATTAATTACTGACATATCTTATTGACATAGACATTTGACTATGTAGACCAGTAAACTTTAGATAACATTGAGAAGAATAGGATTTCCAGAAGACTTCATTGTGCTTATGCAGAATTTGTCCATAGATCAAGAGGCAGTGAGTGAACCTAACAAGCGAATACTGCACAGTTTATAATCAGGAAATGTATGTGCTAGGAATGTATCATCCCACCCTATCTTATCAATCTGTATGTTGAGCAAATCATCAGGGAAGATTTGTAGAAAAGTGCTTTATCAGGATTGGTGGAAAACTTATTCAGAACCTGCCCCAAGCACATGGCACAACGTTGCTAGCTGAAAGTGATGAGGACTTGAGGTACTAGATAAGAGAGACTTCAATCTTTAGTATGGATTATGACTTACTGTAAAGAAGACCAAAATCCTCACAACTGGATTAATAAGTAACATCACAGAATAGGGAGAAGAGTTTGAAGTTGTCAAGGATTCTGCCTTACTTGGACATACAATCTGTGCTCATGGAAGCAGCAGTCACGAGATCAAAACCCATGGTGCATTAGGGAAATCTGCTGCACAAGGCCACGTTAGAGTATATAAAAAGAAGGATATTACTTTGAGGACTATGGTGTGCCTGACTCAATCCATGTCATTTTCCATTGCTCATATGCATGTGAATGTTGGGCATTGAATAAGGAAGACAGGAGAAGAATTAATGCATTTTAATTGTGGTGTTGGAGAAGAATATTTCAACTACCACGAACTGCTAAAAAGACCATCGAGTCTGTCTTGGAAGAAGTGCAGCTCAAGTGCTCTTCAGAGTCCATGGTGTCATGACTTCATCTTATGCATTTTGTACATATGTTATGGAGACCAGTTCTTGCGGAAGGACATCTTGCCTGATAAAGGGGAGGGGCAGTGAAAAAGAGGAAACATCTCAATGAGGTAGATTGGCATTGCGGCCCCCCTAAGGGACTCCGGCTTCTGAATAATTGTAAGGACTGTGTAGCATTTCCTTCTGTTGTGCATAGGGTCACTATGGGTAGTAACCAATTCAATGGCACCTAATAGTGACAAAACTTCCAACATCACAGCAATGCATAAACCACCACGGTATAAGAAACTGACAAACAAATGATGGGAAAGGAACCATTATATACTGAAATATTTCAGTTCCAACCAGTACAAAATAAGGAATAAATGTAGCCTTAGGAAAAGAAATATATTGCATAGAAGTCTCATTTGGAGTATATTGAACAGCAACATGGAGGATAGGGAGTATTTCATGCACAGTGGCTGTTGTTGTTGTCATTGTTGTTGCTTTTGCCTTTTTTAAAATCATTTTATTGGAAACTCTTACAGCTCTTATAACAATCCATCCATCCATTGTGTCAAGCACATAAGTACATATGTTGCCATCATCCTTTTCAAAACATTTTCTTTCTACTTGAGTCCCTGGTATCAGCTCCACATTTTTTCCTTCCCTCTCCTACCCTCATGAATCCTTGATAAATTATAAATTAATTTCATATCTTACTTTATTATTATTTTTAATATCTCTCTTTTAATGAGTACCACCCATACATTTAAAACTTTTAAAGACAGGAATATACTTTTCAAAGAAAAGGTAAACCCATTTCCCCTGAGTCAATTTTATAATGGGACATAGGAAAGAATAAACTTACCGGTTCAGAGTCTGTAAAACTTTAAGAAACAGGTAACCTCATTTTTTTTCCTTAAAGGTAGCAGTTGTGATCAGCAGCCTAATGCTTAACCTAATATGCTACCAATTCACCAAGGAAGGGGTTAGACTTATAATGTTGGTATTAATTTTTAATTGATGTATAGTAAATCCTATAAGCAAGTAATGAAACAAAGTTTATTGAAAAATTACTAAAGATTAAATGAATAATTCTAACTACTAAAATTTCAAATGATCTCAAATTATTATTTATTTATTTATATGCCTTCCAATTTAACACAGCAACATCAAATGTTCTTATTTTTACTCTTATATTTCAGGTGTTTTAAAACTATAATTGTAGACGAAATGCATTTTTATTTTAAACAAATAATAGAAGTAATGTAAGTCCTCAAAAAATCTAAATCTCTGTCGGTGCAGTTCTTAAGGGCATAGTAGTGAATCGCAGCTGGCAGTGGGAGCCCCAGGTAGATAGCTATGGCAGTCTGCTACTCTAATGATGGACAGGCTTGGACACTAAAGAGAGGTTCAACTCTGTCCTTTGAGGTCACTAGGATTTTGAGTCAACTAGTCCCGATATTTTAAAACACTTCTATAATTGTAGCTATTAAATTTATAGGCATATTTAGAAGTTTTAGAAAGCAGTATGTTCATGTTTACCAATATTTATATTTTAATGCTGAGAGCAAACTGATTAATTTATATTTATATTAATATTATTTTACCATAAAATTTGAATATCTGCATGCAGGATGACGCACTTCGTCCTTTCTTTTTCTTCTTTGATTCTATCTTCTTATACTAGCCACATTGTGGGAGAAAGAGGAGGCTTTCTACTCCCACAAAGATCGATTTACAGTCTTAGAAACTCACGGGGGTCATTCTAGTTTGTTCTATAAGGCCACCAGAGTCAGAATTAAATAAATGGCATTGAAATACTCTTGCTAGGAGCCCGAGTGATGTTATGCATTGGACTTCTGACTTCCAGGCCATTAGTTTGAATCCTACTTAAAAATCTCTTTGCAGGATTGGCTCTGTTAAAGAACAGTTATTCTTTCGGTTGCTTAGAGATTTGCAGCCTCAGAAACCCAAAGGAGCAATTCTGATCTGTTGCTGTGAGTTGAAATCCACTTGATGGCAGAGAGCTGGTGAGCTGTACCCTCTTACTGTCTATATCCCACCTCTGGTGTTCTTACGGGCTTTAAGTCAATCCCAACCCATCTCAGGCAGCACAACAGAAGGAAAAACCATCTGACCCTGCACCATCCTCACAAATGTTTCTACACTTAAGTCCATTATTTCAGCTGCAGTGTCAATACATCTTGTTGAAGGCTTTCCACTCTTTCACTGACCCCCAAATTTACCAGGTCTCTCCTGACAATATGTACAAAGTACATGAGATAAAGTCTTACCAACACTTTTTCTATTCGTTTTTAAAATAAATCATTTTATTGGGGGATTTTACAGCTCTTATAACAATCCATACATCAGTTATTCCAAGCACATTGGTACATAGGTTGCTATCATCATTTTCATGACACTTTCTTTCTACTTGAGCCCTTGCTATCATCTCTTATTTTTTCCCTCCCTCCCCCAACCCTAACACCCTGGTGACCCCTCTTCTTTTGCTCCCGTGTCCTCTGGGCAGACCCGCCACTCTCCCAGGGCTGTATTTTCAGTGCTTTCCTCTGTAGTGCAATCTTCTGGGGTGGGGGTTGGCATAGCTTGGATTGGGGCCGGCCCTTCAAAACTCTGTTAGCCCTCTGTTTCATGCTGGTACGTTTCCCTCAATTCTTGATGTATCAGGTCGAGGTCTGGTCCCTCTCTCCCTTTCTTGTGGAGACATAAACAATACCCTCCCTGTGGGTGGGGTTAATGCCCTATTCCCCACTATCCACCTCCTCTCGCCCCACCCTTTTTAGTTGGCTGCCATACGCACCCACCCCAGGGTTTTGTCTGCTCCCTGCCAGAGTGCCTGGGCCTCCCTGTGGGAATTGATGCATTTAGCTCACCAATCCCTTTTCTAAGGAGCCCTCTGGCTGTACTTCTTAGAAGACACCTCTGTCTGTCCTTTCAGCATCCCGTTGTACTGTTAACATTCATACACATTGATTCTTCTTCATTCTTTATTTCTTAGTGTCCAACTTTCACAAGCATCTGAGACAATGGAAATGCTTCATATGGATTACAATTCAGTGTGAAGAAAATAAAAATGTCACAACTGAACCTACAGAAAACATCATAGTAAAGGGAGAAGAGACTGAAGTTGTCCAGGATTTCATTTTACTTGGGTCCACAATCATGGAGGTAGCCGTCAAATCTGCTGCATATGACTGTTTTATAGTGTTAAAGAGCAATGATGTTACACTGAAGATTAAGGTAACCAAGTCATATAATTTTCAATCATCTCATATGTATGTGAAAGCTGAACAATAAGTAAGACCGAGAAGAGTCGACGCATTTGAATTATGGTGTTGTTAAAGCACAATGACATCACTGGACTGGCAGAAGAACAAACAAGTCTGTCTTGGACAAAGTCAGGCCAGAATGCTTCTTAGAAGACAGGAAGATGATACTTCTTTTCACTTGTTTGAGGCATGTTATGAGGAAGGACTAGTCCCTGGAACGTGACATCATGATGGTAAAGTAGAGGGAGTATGAAAAAGAGGAAGAGTGTGAACCAGATGCTTTCTCACTGGGCTGCAACAAGTGACTCAAACATATCAATTGTGAGACTGGAAAAGGAGGAGATAGTCACTCAATGACACCTAACAATTATAAACATGATATCCGAATTAAATGTGAATCTAGAGGAAATTATATTAAAGGAGTTTTTCTTGAGTATGTGTGTATGGGGAAATATCTATAGGAGAATGATAAATTCTTTTCAGCATGAATTCAAAAATAAGCCCTCAGGGATTGCATAACCAATTATAGGTAATGTT
>NW_022111373.1:47247695-47256119 GCF_000313985.2 Echinops telfairi | reverse complement strand
GATCACCAATAGAAAGATAATTATCAATACTTGGGACACAAGAAAGATCTTTCTTTTAACTCTAGGTATGTCACTCACCTGTTTTAAAATGACTCAACTAATTCAATTCATATAGGTAAGTGTTCATGGATTTAAATACAATGTTAGCAGCTGTGACTTAGAGCAGAGTGGTTACACGTTGGGCTGCCATCTGCATGGTCTGCAGTTTGAAACCATCAGCAACTCTGTGGGAGTCACAGTGTGAGAAACCCACGGAAGGGTCACTATGCATCAGCACTGGCTTTATGGCAGTGTCTGGTTGAATTTGGATGCTTAAAAATAGCTCTATATTTACTCAGATACAGGAATAGAATCCAATGCTTTTCATAATTGCATGGGTAATTTATTCGGGGGGATGTGCAAAACGTGTTGGTATTATTAGAATGCATGCTTCTCATGTAGGACTGAGAGAGAACTCTTACAGGACCAAATCTGAAACTAAAAGGTGATTAAGGGAGGTGCATTTGAATTATGTTATAACAAAGCCAATAATGTGTATTACATCAGCTCCCCAGATTGTTAGCCATTACCTATTACTATGCTTATGTAGTTATGGTTTGATGTTACCCAGGATTTTACTGTTCTTAGGGCTAAGATCAATGCTTTAGGAAGAAGCTGTCAAAAGATCAAATGATGTATTGTATTGGGTAAATCTGCTGCACTAGACCTCTTTAAAGTGTTGAAAAGCAAAAGTGTTACTTTGAGGACTAAGGTGAACTTGACCCAAGCCATAGTTTTTTCAATTGCCTCATACACATCTGAAAGTTCGACAACAAATAAGGAAGACTGAAGAAGAACCGATGCGTTTTTAATTGTAGTAGTAGGGAAGAATATTGAAAGTACTATTATCTGCCAAAAGAACAAACAAATCTGTCTTGGATGAAGGACAGCCAGACTGCTCCTTAAAGGCAAGAATTCTGTGACTTTGACTCACTAACTTTGGGCACGCTATCAGGTGAGATGGGTCCCTAGAGAAGGCCATCATGTTTGGTAAAGTAAGGGGCAGGAAAAAAAAGAGTAAGACTTTCCACAAAGTAGACTGACACACTGGCTGCACTGATGGGTTCAAACATAAGAAAAATTTAGAGGAAAAGTAGAACTGAAATGGACTTGGTGTCCTTAGTGGCAAAGAAGTTCATCTCAAAAAAGAGATGAAAAGAAAAACAGGATTAGGCAAGGACTAGGTAGTATTTTGTGCACAAGGTTGCTATGAGTCAGAACCTACTAGACGAGTACATATTACTATGTAGAAAACTTCCTGAAAACATAGTGGCATAAAACCATAAGCTACCATTTAGTTCCATTGAAATTGTGTGTGTGTGTGTGTGTGTGAGAGAGAGAGAGAGAGAGAGTTGGAAATTCAAGAAGGGCTTAACAGAATCATCTCTTGTTCTATAGTCAACTGTGATTTAATATCAATCTTCTTCTGTACTTCTCTGAAGGATGAAATGTAGTTAAAATATTTCACTGATTGGGTATCGATAGATGATAGATAGATAGATAGATAGATAGATAGATAGATGACAGATTAGATAGATAGATAGATAGATAGATAGATGATAGATAGATAGATAGATAGATAGATAGATAGATAGAGAGAGAGAGAGATAGATAGAGAGATGATAGATAGATATAGTTTAAGAACCATTAACCATGAATTCTCAGAAACATCTTTCACTGGGTAGAGTGGGGAATATATTTCTGTAGATTAGAAACCACAGAATATTTTCTAAAAGACTTCCTTTTATGGATAATTCCAGATCATTGTCTTATGGACAAGTAGGCACATGAAAACATAAATTCTTAGAGCTAATTTTCAGCTTTTATAACCAAATATTCTCCTTAGGACTGAGCAGCCTAGGTCCTTTTAGATTAGTTATGACTTGATAATATGTTTCATATTTTTAGTGTTTTAGAGAATAACAGAAACGTTAGTAATCCAAATGTCATTTTATCCCAATTCAGCTTTAAAGATTCTCTATAACTTTCAATAAAACTATTTTATAGCAGTTTCTAGGTGATAAAAATAGCACAATTAAAATATATTTACAAAATACTACAGATTGTTTTAGAATATAATTATAAAGATTCCATTCTACTGCAGCTTTATTTTTAAATATACCTAGCTTTCATGTTACAAAGAATTAGCATAACAAAATATTATTTGAGTATAAAGCATTTAATAATGTAGTATAGATATTGTAGGTGATTACAAAAGAAAATATATTATGTCATTAATTGAACATAAGGTCACTTGCCTAAAAGGGTGATTTTCTCTTGTGTAGAAATTTTATTTTCATTGAAATTGTCATATCTGATAGTTAACTTAAAAGTACCTTTTGACCTTTTCTTGCTGCTGGTTCACGGAATTCTCACCTTTAAAATAAAATGAAGCATATTATATAAAATGTTATATTTAGGGAAATGAGCAATTCAGAAGAAACAAAAATAGCAGAAAGAAAAAATGACAGTTAAGTACTGCTATTATCTATAAGTGATTTTGGGATGCTAGAAATGATAATCACTGAATATTTCTTCCCAGTTCATGTTTGTGTTCATAATTCTGTTTTGTTTTGTTTTGTTGTTGTTGCTTTCAGTGAATTGGAGTATATCAACCGTTAATTTGAAAGACATTTGGGAGGAAATTCTGTATTTGAATAAGTAATTTTTGCTTCATAGGAGTGAAATGTATTTAAAAGTCTATATATTGCACAGATCTCCATTTTCATAAAGGAGAGGTAAAGCAATTATTAACATTTATTTGTGAACAGATGCCACCATGTTAAAGAGAAAACTAACTGGAGAAAATGAACCAAATTCTGTAGGTTTGTTGAATGACTGAAAAATAGCCTATTATTGAGAAGTTAGAATTCTGAATAAATAAAAGAGCAACCTAAAAATCTAGAAGTTAAATGGAAATATGCTGTTGTTAGTGCTATCGAGTGGGTTTTGACTTATAACATCCAAAGGCACAATAGAACAGAACACTGCTGGGTCCTGCAGCACACTAATAATTGTTGCTTTGTTTGAGACTTGTGTTGCAGCCACTGTGTCAAACCATCTCATTGGAAGTCTTCCTTTTTGCACCAACTCTATATTTTAGCAAGCATGATGCCTTGTCAAGGACTGAGACTTCTGATAAAATATTCAAACTACAGAAACGAAGTCTCTCCATACTTGTGCCTATGGATCATTGTGGCAGGTGTGTTTGTTCTTCTGGAAGACCACAGTCCTTTCACTATTCTTTACCAACACTATAATTCAAATGCATCGATTCTTCAGTAATACTCCTTTTGTTTTGTCCAATTTTCACATGCATATGAGGTGATTGAAAACTGTCATGGTCAGGTGAGTCTTAGTCCTCAAAGTGCTTGTGGTAGTTACATAATCTTTTGTCAATGTGCGAGGATTAAGAGTGAAGGGGTGGAGTCTAGCCTGTCAATCAGGTAACAGCTTGCTGTCCTCATTTGGAGGTGCTAAGGAGATAAGTAGCTCTTTGGAGGCAGGGCACATGCTCACTCCCTGGGAGACATTTCTGAGGAGAAGCTACATGAAGCTACCCTAATGCAGCCAGAGTCCCGGGAGCCAGAGGAGTCACGTGGAGACCGTTGCCAGCTCTGTGATGCTTTACAACACCACTGGATCTACAAGACTTGCCACCCACTGGCCTGTGATCTTCCTGCATTCAGCATCATTGCATTTGTTTTGTGAGTCTGAAGAGGACTTTATAGATTGTGTTGGACATATAAGCTAAATTCAAACTTATGGACTTGATCTGGATGGGGCTAGGATGTTTTCTCAATAGTCAATTGCTCTTTTATATAAAGCTCTTTCCTATACACATATGAATCTCCCTGGATTTGTTTCTCTAGTCTGCACAGACTAACACAGTGCTCATGAATGCTTTAAAGAGGTTGTACACATTAGATTTGTCTTTTGATGTCTTGAGTGCTGTTTCCGTGACCTTTGATTGTGGATTTAATTACAATTAAATATTTGATAACTCCAATCTTTTCTCCATTTTTTATTATGTTGTTTGTTGGTCTAGTTGTGATGACTCTTGGTTCCTTTATACTGAGTTAGAATACATACCGAAAGCGGCTGTCTTTGACTTTCCTTATTAAGTGTTTCATGCAAGTTTTAAAATCTTAGGTTTAAAAGGAAACAAAAATAAGAATTATATCTCAATTTATATTCATCATATTCAAATTATATACTTATATCCCTCTATAAGGTATTTATAAGTGTATAACAAGTTACTCTTAAATGTTGCTATTGTAAAATAACAAACATTTACTATCTTTTTATGAGGATCAAAAAATTAGGAATGGAATTTTAATGTGGTTTTGTCTTTCCTACTGTTTTTCATAATTTTGCATGAAGAATCCAAACAGGACTGCTATCATCTGAAGGCTAGTTGACTGAAACGAGAAGATCCACTTATGCGCTCCCTCGGATCCATGTTGTTGGGAGGTGCTGTTGCTTAGCACATGTTTCTCTTCCTCTGGGCACATAGCAGTTGCCGTGCTCCAGAGTGAGTCATCTGAGAGATGAAACACTAAAAAGGAAAATCAGTGTGAAGCTAGAATATCTTTTGTAACCTAATTTGGAAAGTTACAGCCTGATTTCTTACATATTGTATTACTAGACAAGTCAATCATGCTATAGCTTAAAAGGAGACGACAAAAGATCTGAATAAAAGGAGGGGAGTGGTTCATCGGGATGCATTCTGAGGTTAACAATCATACTCACAAATAAGATACCTAAAACAAAATTCTTTAGTTTCAATATTTCTGACAATTCCCACATTCTTTAATATCTCTATGACAAAAATAATAAGTAATTTAAGATATTGTGCTGACAGTTGTTGTAAATTGAATTCTTGAACATTTTATAGGTATACACAGATGTGCATATATATGTGTATGTATGTATTTATATATATGAGTGTGTGTGTCCTGTTTTCTTTTAAAACTTGTTATTATATAGTTTTTCTGCTTTTTTGTTTTTCATAAAAATGTAAGCTCTTTTTATTTAAAATCTTACCTTGTAATACTAAAAAACAAAACAAAACAAAACCCTCACTGCCATTGAGTCCGTTCTGAATCATAGTGACCCTTTAGGACAGGTTGAATTCTCCCTGTCAGTTTCTGTTATGGAACTAGAATTGTCTTTCTTCCATGGAGTGGCTGGTGGTTTTGAACTGATGACCCATTGCTTAGCAGCCCAGTGAGTAACGAGTATGCCACTAGGGCTCCTACTACCTTACAATTGTAAAATAGAAATTACTGTTTGTCCAATACATGCAATTTTACTTCAGTTCTTAAAATTTGGCATGACATTGTTAAAGTGGTTAAAAGATCAGCAATTGAAACAATCAGATGGCCCATGGAAGAAAGGTCTGCCAGTCTAATTCTGTAAAGATAACAGTCCAGGAAACTCTATGGGGCCATTTTACTCTTATAATGTCACTATGAGCAGCAATTGAGTCACCAATAAGGTTTTTTTTTAAGAAGACCTTTGCATTTTCTTTTCTTTTTGAGAATACAAAAGTGATAGATAAGAAGCTGAATTTTCCTATGGCATACACAAAAATATACTAACAAAATGTCATTGAAAAAACCTACATTTTCTATGCAGTATTACGTTAATATGCAATATAATTTTATGAGATAACTTTCTAATTAAGCATAGGCATCATTCTCAGGATGTATTCAATAATATGTTAGTTAACATTCCTTTTTAATTATCTCCATCAATTGGCTGTCATTTTATCATAGTAAGTTAGCTTGTGTGTTCCTGTGATATTGAAAGCTATTTCACAGGTACTTTGAATACCAGAAGAGTCACCCACAGTAAGCAGATTCCAGACTAAGACTCATCTATAACACTTTTGAGAGATTAATTAGTGAAACCTTATAAATAGCCCCAAAACATTCTGACAAGAATGTAGGAAAATGAGTCATGCAGGTTGTAAGACGCTCAATATTCAATGGGGAAGAACTACTCATTAAAGTAGAGCCAAACATAATATGAATAGAGTTGACATTCAGGAATTCCCAAAGGTAACATGCGATCAAGAATCAATGATACTTAAGAAGCAATCCAAGCAGCAATGAAGGCATTTAGCAAAAAATAACAAAAACAAAATAAAACAAGCAAACAAAAAAAACCCAGGATCCAGGATGTATATATTCCATTTGAAAAATCTATTGCATAAGACCTATTTACACATAAGACATACCATGGTAATTTCAATTTTTCATATACATGTGAAAGCTGGATAATGAATAAGGAAGACCATAAAATAATTGATACATTTGAATTATGGGGCTAGCTAAGAACACTGAAAGTGTGATGAACTGCCAGAGGAACAAAGACACCCCTTTTCAAGGAAGTACAATCAGAATTCTACTTACAAGCTACAATAGTCAGACTTTCTTTCAAGTGCTTTAGGTATGTTATCAAAAGATATCACTCCCTGGAAAAGGGCATCTTGCCTGGTAAAGTGAAAGGTCGGGAAAAAGAGGAAGACTATAAAGACTATGGAGAGACACAGTGAATGTAACATTGCACTGAAACTTAACAGTAATTTTTAAGATGACAAAAGATTGGGCAGTGTTTTCTTTTGTAGTGCATACGTTGCTGTAAGTCAAAACCAACTCAAAAGTAGCCAACAATAATTGCATTCATGACTTCTAAATCTCACATAAATATACAGTGTTTTCACTAAAGGCAGATTGTGTAATTTAGTGTAAACTAAGTCTGTGGTCATATCATCCTGCGCATTCCTGGTATCGTCAGATCTCAGAAGTTAATCAGGGTTTGTCCTGCTAAGGACTTGGATAGTTGTAATGCACACTTGTGATAGTTAAGGTTTATTGTGCCAACGTGGTTGATAAACACATGTGGGATTAATTGAAGGGCCGAGAGATAAATGGCTTGATGAGCCTCGCCTTTCTTGTTCTCTGGTCTCTCTTTCTCTGATGGTCAGACCTTAGGTAGTTCTCTGCCTCAGCGGCAAGGCTCACTTCCTGTGAGACTTCCCTGAGGAAAAGCCACATGGACCTACCCCGGTGCAGCCCTGGGTGCTGGAGCAGCCACGTGGAGAGCCCCGCCAGCCCTGAGATGCTGACATGCCCACTGATTCAGCTTTCCGCCTGGAGTCAGTGTCATTGTGTGTTTTGTGAAATCGAGGAGGAATTTGTAGAGGTGTCAGACATATGGGCCAAAATTGGACTCATGGGCTTGGGCAGCACTGGATTGGGATGCTTTCTTAATGTACACTTACTCTTTATCTAAAACTCTCTCTTATATACATAGGAGTTTCTGTGGACTTGGTTTTCTTATCTAACAAAATACTGAAGGCTCAAATTCTGGATCTTCATCATCAAGAGCTTCACGTTCTCAATAACAACAAGCAGATGTCTTGCTGTATGAGCTTATCCATTGTGGCATTTGCCTATGGCATGCCAGTTATTCATAGATGTCTTTAAGCTTAGATACAAAGGTGGCCTTAGAAAATTAGAAAAAAAATACAAGTTGTACTTTTCTTTTTCACAAAGCCAGGTCTTAGCTTTTCTTCTTGCTGTTACATATTAAATTGCTCAAAACAACTTAGTACTTTACTTAACTTCTGGCAATAAGTTATAATTGAGATATTCAGGTCTATCATTTAGGTTTCCTCACACATACTGTCTCATTTTTCCTGAAATTTGATAAAATTGTGAATTTTAAATTTGATCATTTTCTGGAACAATTAAAAGGGAAAATTCTCTCAGAAAAAGGTAATTTTGGATCATTTTTCAGGAGATTATTTTTTCTTCTCTCATCTTTAAAACATTTTTTTAAGTACAGAAAACTGACATGTTTTTCCTTGTGAAGCTATTGCTTAGTTATAATTCCATTGTTAGTATATGAATTTATTTTGACTTAGAAGTTAGACCATTTATTTATTTGCTGCTTTGGAGCTCTTATAAAGTAGGAGATTGAATTCTAAATTGCAAAACAATATTAGATAAAATAGCTATATGACATTTTAGGAGTTTTTATTTGTTCCCAAATATTTCTCCCGCTAAATTGAAATTTTTATAACAAAGTCAATAATTTTAAATGTTAGTAGATATCATAGAAAAAAACTTGTTTCGCAAGATAAAATTACAGTGTGATATTTAGTATAAATGTTTATCTGCCTAATATATATTGATAGAAACATTTTTATAAAGTTACTTAAAATAAATTGTCAGCTATTCTGGTGAAATTATTTTTATCAACTCAAAGAATATCTGAGTGTTACCCCAAATAGTGAATACATGCCCTGAAGTAGTGGGCTTAGGCAATAACTACTCCAAGTGAACCTGAGAAAAAGAGGTTTCTTGAGACTAA
>NW_022111373.1:47244606-47246876 GCF_000313985.2 Echinops telfairi | reverse complement strand
CTTTACACAATCGTTGCCCTAATCATTCTCAAAACATTTGCTTTCTGCTTGGGTTCTTGGAATCAGCTCCTCATTTTTCATATTTTTCCCTCTCTCCTCACTCCCCCTTTCCTCATGAACCTTTGATAATTTCTAAATTATTATTTGACAATATCTTACACTGTCCGACGTCTCCCTTCACCCACTCTTCTGTTGTCTTAAGTTAGAGCTTTTTCTTGGATGCCATCATTTTCTCCAGCCAGCCTTTGGCTTTTCAAATTCCCTCTGTCATGACTTAGCACCATCCCGTGTTGTCTCCCAAATGAAAGACAAACATGCTGAGTCCTCCAAATAGCCCTCTTAAGCCTTTCTCCTTTTAATTTTGTTTAACAGGCAGCATGTGTAATCTCTCCTCTTGTAAACAATCTTTAAATATAATCTTTCATACTCCACTCTTTTTACTCTTTCATATCCTAGGGGAATGAAGGGTTTTAGAGTTGTGTAACCTACAGATCACCATCTTTTAGAATGTTTACAATATTTTAAAACAATTTACTTTGAATGTGCCCCAGTACATTTTAACAGTAGATTATAACAAATGAAAAAAAAATCTATGGATACAGGAGGAATGGAAATTAAAGGATTTATTTCTCAATTCATTCATTGGTGAATGTTCTTTTAAACTCTCTGTTTAAAGGATAGTAAATAACATGATTCTGTTAGTGGTAATTATTTTCAGGACCTGTTAATCTCCCTTTTAAAATTAAATTTGGGACTTTGGCAAGGCTAGCACATCTGAAGTAGCAAACAAAAACTTTGGCTTGAAATAGAGGGGTCTATGAAAGGTTGTGAACCATGTGTCAGAAATCCAGGTATCTATGAGCTTACATGGGCATGTGCAGGAATTATATTCAGGGAATTACCCAGTTTCCACTATTTCACAGGTAAGTAAGATAAAAAAATATATCAAGAAAATTTGGGAAAAATATTTGTACACTTCCATGAATAATTTTGATGTGGTTGTAAAAGTTAATGAACTATAACAGCTGTAATTGAGTGTAGGTAATTAGGTAATTAGACACTGTTATTACCATTATTAACATCATTATTACCATCCTACTTTTAGTTGGGCATGTAGGCAGTACAAAATACTACATTCCACAACTAGAGTTTATGTATTAGGAATAGACATATATATATGCCTTCAGTTTTACCTCTGATAGCAATAAAGTCCAGGGCACTGCATGTATTCAATCATTCTTTCCAAAAAACTGTGTATACAATTATCATTTTAGTTATTGTATCTATTAATTTGTATACATACATAAATAACAAAAGTAATGTCTCCCATCATTAGGTACTCTGCTTAGGGGCTTTGTTAAGAGCTCAATTAAAATGCACTACACAACTCTGTGTGACAGATATTAGTATTACTACCATTTTAGATAAGAAAAAAGAATGACCAAGGTAAGAAATTGCTTAAGATCAAATATTGGTTGTGTGGGGAACCAATATATGAAAGCACATCTGACAAGTAACCACAATAACCTGAATATTACAACGTATTATTATATTTTTATTCTAAAACCACATCACATTAATGTCTAGTGAATTTTCAGGATTTTAAAAAAGTTATTTTGATAGTTTTCTAAATACATTTACAAAGTTATGCATATAATATTTGTCTTTCTAACACAAAATTAGGATGGATATTTCCCTCTTCCAGCTCTAGACGTACATAGATATAGAGCTATACATATAGGAACATTTTTCCTGACAATATTATTTTATTCATTCTGCTTTTGAAATTCAAAATATTGATCAGAAAAAGTTGAGCTATTGGTATTTAAAATGGAAATATATTTATTTACGCAACATCTACCCCAATTCTTATGTAATTTTGCATACATTGGTTCCATTAACATTAATGAGAAACACAACACTGAGAAATTAAGATTTGATGAAAATTGAATAAATGAAAAATTAGGTTCTGTTTCAATCATTTGAGCTGAAAGAGTACCAGAGTTCTTATAGTACCTGCTACAGTTACATCTGCTCTGAACCATTCTTAGTTCTGGTTTATAAAACAGGGAAGGTAATGTTCTATTGTAGGGGAAATCCATGTAATAAGAGATCAAAGAGCTGAAAGAACTCCTAGTATATGTCTCAGATTTCATTTTACCTCTCATTTATGTGTAGCAATGAGGTGTGAAAATTGTTCTTTGGTTGTCTTAAGTATCAGTAAACTGCATCACACCACACTTCTTTATGACTTTAGTGGAAATGGGTGA
>NW_022111373.1:47241471-47243310 GCF_000313985.2 Echinops telfairi | reverse complement strand
TTGTGTCAAGCACATTTGTACACGTGTTGCCATCATCATTCTCAAAACATTTGCTTTCTACTTGAGCCCTTAATATCAGCTCCTCATTTTCCACCCTCCTTCCCCACTCCCCCTCCCTCATGAACCCTTCATAATTCATAAATTATTATTATTTTGTCATGTCTTACACTGTCCGACATCTCCCTTCACCCACATTTCTTTTGTCCATCCCCAAGGGAGGAGGTTATATGTAGATTCTTCAACTTCAACCTGAATTTACAACATGAGCTACTGGTGGTTTGTTCCACAGTTGGGCTCTGGCTTCATTGTGGCTGCTAACATTGAAATTCTCCATCAGCTCATGCAGACGAAGTCAGTTAAATTCCTTTGTGTCTCATCTAGTGAGGTCCACATGTACAGTTATAGTTAATGCTGTGGGGAGAAGGCGTTTGCAGTAAAGACGTTATTGGTTTTGCAAAGTCTATCCATCATGAGATCTCCTGCTTTATTTCTATCAACAAAGTCAAACTCTTGAACTACTCTCCCTTCTTGCTTGTTTCTAACAAAGGCATTCCAATTGCCAGTAATCGATGCAGCTTGAATGCTTGTTTGATGAATTTCAGAAGTTAGTAGAGTTCTTCAATATCTTTAAAACTAACCTCAGTGTTTGAGTCATAATTAAATAATAGTTGTCTGAACTCAAATTCTTTGTGGGTATATGGATATCCTATCATTCCCAGCATTGTACTTCATGATGGATCTTGAAATGTTATTTTTGATTATGATTATGGCACCATTCCTCTTGACTTGTCTTTCCTGGCATGGTAGTCTGAACTCTACTGCCACAGAGTTGATTCTGATGCAGAGATCTTATGTAGCGTTTCTGAGGTTACATACCTTTAGATAACCTCATCTTTCTCCAGGAATGCCTGGTGGGTTTGAATTTAATAGTAGTCAAAATCTTACCTGATAGTGTCATCTGGGGTTCTTCCATAAGATTGTCAGCCTTAAAAATGGTCAATATCAGTCCACTCGAGCTCACTAATACCAACGATATAGAACTTTAGGCATTTCATTTTATATCTATGGCTTCCAATATTCCTAGATTCACAATTTTCAGATTTTATGTTTGAATTATTAATGGATCATGGCAGTTGTTTTTTTCTCAATTTTAGTTATTCCTCATCAGCAAATGAATGTCACAAAAGCTTTATTCCATTCATATGATTAAGGTTAAATCTCTGATGAGTAATTTGTAAGTTGAGGGTTTCATCTGGCACTGTAACTGATAAGGTGCTGCTCCTGTTCATAAGGTTTTCAGTAGCTAATTTCTCAGAAGTGGGAAATCTATTTCTTCTCCAAGATCTGGGCTTAATTTGAAAGCTTCATTGAACCTTGATCATCATGAATAACCCTACTAATATTTGAAATACTGGTCGCATATTTTCCAAAATCACATCAATGTACAAACCACCACAGTATGACAAACTGCTAGGAAAGTTTTGCATATATAAAATATATGCCCATCATTTATATATATATATAAACCCATCATTAATATGAGGGGGTAACCCAAAAAAATCAGAATTGTGCTGGGCAGAGCGGAGCTTTCATAGTATACATTTTTCGCTAGGCAAAAATTGAGAAACTCGCTCTGAGTTAGTGCATCCAGTGGAGTCACATGGGAAGGTTCTCTCTGGTCACAGTGAATTATTTCATCAGGTAAAAGGCATCAAACACCCAGAACCAAAAAAAATCACATCAATGTTAATGAGGGGGAGTGCCCATCTGTAGTAGACATTTGGACATCCCTTTGCAAAAGGTCATATGGAATAGATGAGCCAGACAGGGTGCAGTATA
>NW_022111373.1:47239859-47240834 GCF_000313985.2 Echinops telfairi | reverse complement strand
TGCTTGGGAAAAATGCAGCAGAAACTATTGTGATGTTGAACACAGATTACAAAGACAGTACTATGGTAAAAACTCAAGTGTACTAGTGATTTTCTCATTTTAAAAAAGGTGAAATGTTGATTGATGATGAACCTCATTCTGGATGTCCGTTACCTTCCCGAATGGATTAGAGTATCAACTTGTAGTGCATTTCACCAGGTCAGACTGCTAATTAAGCTTTCTGTTTAGAGGTTCTGAAAAGATAGCATAACAGTGTTTGACAAAAAGGCCGGATTTGTGGCAGACAGGGACTGGCTTTGCCACCACAACAATGCACATGCTCATGCAGCCATCTCAGTGCACTAGTTTTTGGCAAAAAAACCCCCAAAAATCAGCATGCCTCTCTTGCACCTTACCCAATTGACCTCGCTTTGTGAGACTTCTTTTTGTTTCCACGAATGAAGAGGGACATGAAAGGACAGTGATTTGATGACATTGTAAAGGTGAAGAAAAAAAACAAGGGAGGTATTGTCAAACATTCAAACAGATGAGTTTGAAAATGTTTCCAAGAATAAATTTGTTCAGTCTCTGTTATTGCTGGGTTGTCTATTTATATAAGATAGGCATGGGAAGCAAGTTTGAAGAGAAAGCAATGGGACCAATGGTCCCAGAGGCACTGGGGGGAGAAGAATACAGGGTAGGAGAGGTGAGAAAACAATACCATTGACAGGGGAACAACTAGGGAATTAAAATCAACAAGAAGGATGTAGAGATCCTGGGGGTGTTGGAGCAAGAGGAAATCTAGCTGGGAGGAAATACAAAGAGGTGGAAGTAAGGTGAGCATGATGGTAGAGCAGGAGGAAGGTAAAAGGAATAGAGGAATGATCTAGGAAGCAAAGCTATGGATAAAGGTATAAGCATAGATGTGTACATATGTAAATTCCTTAGTTCATAAAAATAGAGGTATTGGCCTACATACATATATTTATATGGCAA
>NW_022111373.1:47236546-47237648 GCF_000313985.2 Echinops telfairi | reverse complement strand
AAAATATTAATAGAATCAATTGTTACATAGAGCTTCAAAACATTAGGTGTCATATTTTTCAAAATGCACACGCGTAGCAAATGTGTTATACTTTATCTAGTGAGAGGTTATGAATTTGCCCTGGTGATTTCCAACGAAAAGAAAGAAAACATTAAACTCTTTCCTTGATTTCTAAAACATTTACCAGTAATTTAAAGCAATCAGTCTACATCTTAAAAATAGGTCATTTCAAATGTTCTGCCTTTTTAGATATTCTCCAGATATTAATGCCTGATACAAGTAAACACAATATTTTTTGCATTGAGGGGGTTAAAAATGTTTCTGATCATTACAAATATATTCTACAGGATAAACTCTTTCAAATGTTTTCCATTTTCAGCAATATATACATAACACTTCATAACACTATACTACTTTTTCAGTTACCACAGCTATCTACATATTTTACTTTTACTCTGTGTATTCATAATATAAAATCAATAATATTCTTTTCATTGCCATAAAAACGTGTTTCCATGCTTATATTCCAACTTTTCATGCTTTACCATTTTAATACTTAAAGCATGGGCTAATTACGGTGAAAATGAAACACACAATTTGTATTTCTGCTGGTTCCAGTTGGAGACGGTCCTATTGTGAGTTGCCAGTATGGGCTAGTAACTTAGCCTAATGTAGTGTCCATTATATGATCTTATGTCCTGTTTATGGGTCTTTTCTCCTATAAACTAATTTTCTTGTATGTATTTTAAAAAGAAATAACATTAATGTTGGGTCTTTCTTAATGTGATCATAATTTGAAAATTAAATGTTAGTGGCACTATAACATTTATGTTCTTATGGGTAAAATTATGTTAACTCCCATAATGTACTAAATTTGAATGCTGTTCCTGACTTCTAGTAGGTGCTGTTTAATTTACCAGCTCAATCCTTAGAAGAACTTGGTATGATATTTTGTTTTCAGCACCTTGAGGTTTGTTTCATCTTCAAGTCTGCTCTGAGGTACCTAATAAGTAAGTCATATTTGTGTTCCTTCGTTGACATACACTGGTACAGATAGGAACTGAAAATCCAGGGAATCCAGGGTGGATGAGCCCTACAGGAC
>NW_022111373.1:47233385-47234614 GCF_000313985.2 Echinops telfairi | reverse complement strand
ATAAGTGTTGTTATCATTCTTATATTGTTTGAGGGCCAAACAGTGGTAAGGACAGAGAAAAGGAATTGAGGAGGTTGATATTAAAAAAACAACAACAGAGGCCCTTGGAAGTCTCACAGACATTTAGACTTGCTTTAGTAGAAAACACAGAGCGATTGTAAGCATTTACATGATGAGTTAAGCTGAATTTTTATATATGTACATTTATATATACTAATTTTTCAGACGTACTCTCCATCACCAAGCAGTTCAACATTATTAAATGTCAATTATCTTTGGTTTAACTTTTGTACATTACAAGACAGCAACTCAGTGAATTCCATATACTATTTCTTGTGTTCATCTATATCAGTGCTGAAATGAGTACAGCTAAGTGGGATGTCTCATCTGTCAGTAGCCTTCTTTATAAATCTTTTTTGTCACTAATGCACCCCCTCTCTACTACTTTTGTGAGAACTACGTGATATTACTTTCGGTTTTGTTCGTATTTTTGAATTTGTTATCAAATCATTTAATCACTCCAGTGCTGTATATTCTTCTATATTAAGTGCTCTTTGGAAATCTTCATGCTCTTACACCGAGTGAAGAAATGTGTGAACCACTTAACAGTGACTATGGAGCCGTGGCTTGGACACTGGTAGCATAGTGAGTAAGCAATGGGCTACTGCCTCAGAAACCCACAGGAGCAGTTCTACCCTGTCTTATAGGGTCACTGGGCGTCCGTACCCACTCTATGGCACTGAGTTCAGTTTGTGGTTTAGATGAAGTAGAGCTGAAAGTTGAAAGTTGAACAAGGAAGACTAAAAACCAACCAATGGATTTGCATTATGGTGCTGATGAAGTATACTGAAAGCACACTTCACTGCCAAATCTGTCTCAGAAAAGTACAGCAAGAGTACTCCCTAGAAGCAAGGGTGGCCAGACTTTGTGTCATGTACTTTAGACATGTTATAAGGAGAGGCTATTCTTAGCCAAGGACATTATTCTTGGTAAATTTGAGGGGCAGCAAAAGAGAGGAGGACTCTGAATTAAATGGATTGATACCGTAGTTGCAGCAGCGGGCAGAAGCATTAGAACAATTGTGAAGGTGGTGGGAGGGAAGGTGTGTTTGTGTGTGTGTGTGTGTGTGTGTGTGTGTGTTACATAAGGCTGAATCGACTTCTGTTCTTGAGACATTCTCACAATTCAGTAGGGATACACGCACGATATTTTGGCTCTCTTGAACTTGT
>NW_022111373.1:47229352-47232048 GCF_000313985.2 Echinops telfairi | reverse complement strand
ATTCCACATTCCAATCCTCCGCAGATTGTTGCAGCTGTTTCTCCTTACTTCAAAATGTGCCCACTCAATGCATACAAACCCCAAAGCGTCCACTCCATAATCCTGACCCTACTCATGTTACCTTGGTCAATTCCACTTTGTGAACTCAGCCCCCTCTACATCACATTTCCAGTAGCTTTTACTCAAAGATCAAGAGGCAGTTGTGCTAACAGAACAAGGGTTTAAAATCATGGTTTAAAATCAGGAAAGGTGTGGGCCAGGGTTGTATACTCTCACCATATTTGTTCAATATATATGTTGAGCAAATCATCAGAGAAGCTGGATTATATGAAGACGAGTGCAGCAGGATTAGAGAAAGACTAATTAACAACCAATGATAAACAAATGACACCACCTTGCTTGCTCAGAGTGAGGAGGAATTGAAGCATTGGTGATGAAGATCAAATATTATAGCCTTCAGTAAGGATTACAACTCAATGTAAGGAAGACCAAAATACTCACAACTGGACCAACAGGTAACATCATAATATACGACGAGAAGGCTGAAATTGTCAAGGATTTTGGTTTACTTTGACCCACAATCATTGCTTATGGAAGCAGCAGTCGAGAGATCAAAAAATACCTTGCATTAGGTAAATCTGCTGCACAAGAGCACTTTAAGAGTATTTTAAGAGCAAGGATATTACTTTCAGGACTAAGGTGTGTGTGACCCAAGTCATGGTATTTTCTATTGCCTCATATTCATGTGAAAGTTGGACATTGAATAAGAAATACAGTAGAAAAATAGATGCATGTGAATTGTGGTTCTGGAGAAAAAATATAGATGACACGTAATAACAGCCACAACTACCCAAGGGACTCATCCCCCCAACACTGTCTCCAACAATGTTCTGCTTCCATTCATTAGGCCTTCAGTATCTTACAACACTTTGAAGCTATGCATAAGGTTTTTAGCAGGTACTTCTTACAAAGTGGGCAGCTGCATCCTTCTCCATTTTCTCTTATTAGTCTGGGACATCTGCTGATACCGGTTCATTTTGGGTGACCCTGCTAGCATTCGAAATACCAGTGACATAGATTCCATCATCGTAGCAGCACACAAGGCATAAAAGTAAAACAAACTGACATATAATCTAAGAAATGTTATAATCAATCAATTTGCAATTGTATTTATCATATAGTATTCTGTGATTAAAACCAATTATAGTCATTCATTAATGAGCATTCCTTGTAGTGTGACATGGGAGGAAATATGTAGAAAGGAAATGGTGGAGGTAACCGTAATTGCTACACTAAATAACACGCATTCATATAACACCAATGCTACAGTATCATCATATATGAATGTTTCCACAAAAGAACCATCCAAGTTTTGACTAGTTTACAATATCAAAAACCTTCTTGCTTAATAGACTCATAGATTCTTAGACTCATTGATTGACTCCTGCTGTTATAACAGATTTCCTTGATTGATTAAAGTGTAACATAACCTATGTCAATGTCATATATTGCTGGAATCCTTATAGACTATACCATCATTCTTGTAAGCCACCTTATGATATTCTGGATTTGTGATATTCTGTATGTTTTTATTAGTTTGTGTAATTTAATTTATTACTTATATGTTTCAAATGATTTGAATGCAGCCCTGGATCTACAACCATAAATATTATAACATTTGAAAATGAGGAAATGCTAATTGTTAAAAAAAAATCACAAAAGTAAATTGCCAGGGTTGATTTTCCTATTAAAATGAAAATAAATAAAAACATGGTCCTACTCTATTTAATGGAATGTACAATTTTCAGAAATTCAAATAGTGTCCAAAGGACACTTTTAATGCAATCATAACAGGAAAGTCATGTGGCTTGTTTATGAAAAAAGTAATTTTAAAACACTTGTTCTGTGTACTGTCTTGGCATAGAAGAGCAATTAATTGCACCTTCCGTGCTTTATAAAAAACCTTTGCCTTGCGGTGCAGTGATTGAAGGGCATTGAAGTGGAGAAATGGTGTCTCATACAAGTTAAGAAGTGGGTTTTAGCAAATCTCTCAAGGACTTCTGTCGATCTATGTTAATAGCACCACAGCATAGACTCATTACACTCTTATAAGGATTGTATGATATATAAGTCATCAAAAGAATCCAGTGCATGCCTTGCATATTAGGATGCATTTAAATAATGGAAGATATTTTTAAATTATATTTTTACTCAAAGTAGTTATTTGCCTTTTAGTATATGTAAAGAATTTGTCACATCAGCATCTCCAAGTCCTAAATTAACATATACTATATTTCCCAAAATACTTTTTAACTTAAAGTCAGCATAAGACTCTTCAACATAAAATTTCACAATCTGACTATTTTTTCTTGTCTCATAAAAATATTTTATAGCCCAGATATGTCCAGTCTTATATTTATCCATACATATATTGCATTCTCAGAAGGATGCATCAATTTCTACAGTAGTTTTTATATTCTCCAGAGCATATGCTTACATATCTATAGGGAAAATATTCCATTTTGACAGGTAAAGGGTAAGATTGTCAGAGTAAAAAGGTATTTACCACCAGGCCCAAGAGACTGGGTGAGATGGATAAGTGGCCTTTTAACAATACCTTCAATACAACTAACTTTCTCCTGGTTTCCTGTTGGTCTGAAAGGTTTCAATATATTTAGTAACTCAAAATAAATTTC
>NW_022111373.1:47226153-47228064 GCF_000313985.2 Echinops telfairi | reverse complement strand
GTAAAATCACTAGGTAATGGGATTGGATTTCAGGTATTACCTAGTTCAAACTCTCTATTTTCATATGAGGCAATAGAAGTACAGAGGAGTTCAGTAAGTTGAAAACTGTGCACAGCTGATAAATGAGGAGATTACCAGGGTGGTGTTCATACTGTGGCAGTACAAAACCCTTTATAGATATAATTCAAGCTTATATACATAAAGTATAATAAGTATATGTATTTTTATACAATTTTTATTTTTAAAATTATGCTCTCACATTGTAATTTACAAATATCAACTGAATCTTGGATTAAACTTCAGGATAGGACAAATTGAATGAACCATAAAATAGGGAATCACTTAACAACTTGAGAGCTTTAATGAATTCTAGGATATAACATTATTTTTTTCATAAGGAAATAAGAAGCTCTTCATTTTAATATGCTGTACATCTGAAGTGGATAAAATTTATCTGATAATCTCCTAATTATTTTCTGGGATTTCATCTCCAATTTTTTTTTGCTGTTTTTTCTTGTTACTTAGGAAGGAACTTTAAAAGTTAATTGGAAGCTTTCATTAAATTTTATTTCATTTTTCCACAATTTATTTAAAACTCTTTCATACAAACATTCATTTGTAGTTCTTACTCTTCAAGATTTCATTGATTTGAATATTTCTTGCATTAATATTTATTTGTGAAGCTTTCCAATTATCTGGAAACTGTGTCATGGTGTAATTAACACTAGTCAAATGTATCTTTGAGGGACTGAGATTTATGGGAGCTAGCATAATATGAGAAATGAAAGAAAAGGGTTATTTCCTCACCACAGCATGTACTCTCTTGCATCAAAATATGTTACCACATCATAGTAAAACATCTCATCTAAAAATTTTAACATGCTTAGCAGAAAAATAAATTGTAAATATTCAAAAATATTCAAAAAATTCAAGCAGGAATAAAACATGGACACACAAAAGACTGGTGAACACAGTTAGTAGTAGTAGTACTAATAGTATTGGTTTTGTGCTTGTGTATAATGAAATTTTTATCAGAATAAAAAGATGATTTAATATTATATGTTTGGCCTCCAAAATATTTCCTGTATCTATTTATTTTCCTCCATTTCCATGGCACAATTATCTGTTTTCTTTACTCTGCAAGACTCTTAGGTTGTTTTCTGTCTTACATGAATATATCTACCCTTTTGTGTAATCCATTCTTCTTTTGACATTCAGATTAATTGTTTAACCTCACTTAAGCTACTTCATGAATTCCTGTGCCTTATGAGTGAAAATAAATCTACCAGAAACTTCTTGTGGAGCACTATTTATTTATCTAAGGAAGCCTTTACATAGGACACTGAGAAGTTCATGAAAGATTTTGACTTTCATTCTTAGGATAATAGGACTTTATAGAATATCGTTAAGTGAGGGATAACAAAGTGCTTGTATTTAAGTCTGGCAGTTTGTCATTCTGTGGTGGCTTGCCTGTGGCTGTGAGGATGGAAGACATGACACTAGTATTACAAAAATCTTCAGGGTTACACAGCGTGCACACAATGTAGTGGAGGTTCCAGACTAATAACGGATTCAGAAAAAGGTACTGACTACTCCCTTTGGAGGAAAATGCCACTCAAAGCTTTGTTGATCCCAGGAAACCATTGTCAGATACTGAAGGCCTAAAGAATAGAAGCACAACACAGTCACCAATACTGCCAGAAGATGGGTCTCTCATGTCAGAGGGGACTCAAAATATGACTGAGGAAGACTTGCCTTCTCAGAGCAGAGTTGGTCACAATGACATGGAAAGAGTAAAGTCTGTGAGAGGCCTTCAGCGTCTTCATTTCCTGATGGGGCAAAACTCAAAATGATAAGATATAGATGCAAAAATCTACCAATAATCTGTTATGAACCTAGAAAAAGTAGAAG
>NW_022111373.1:47223513-47225039 GCF_000313985.2 Echinops telfairi | reverse complement strand
GATGTCAAAAGAGACTCTGAAATTTGCTCTTAATCATACAGTAGCTAAGGCAAATGGAGGGAATGATGAAGTCATAGCTGAATAGAAAATATCAAAGGGCAATGCTAAAAAACAAAATCAAATATTATAATGTAATGTGCAATGACATAGAGGTAGAAAACCAAAAAGGAAGAAACACAGCATTTTTTAAATTAAAATATCATTTTATTGGGGGCTCTTACAGCTCTTATAACAATGCATACATCAATTGTATCAAGCATATTTGTACATAGGCTGACATCATTATTTTCTAAACATTTACTTTCTAATGAGCCCTTGGTATCAGCTTCTCTGCCCCGTCCCCTTGTGGCCACTTGATAAACTATAAATTATTATTATTTTCATATTTTAGACTGGCAGCTGTCTCACTTCCCCCATGGTTTCTGTTCTTTGTCCCCCGGGAAGGGGGTGGGTTGGGTTATGTGTTGATCCTTGCAATTGGTTCCCCTTCCTTCCTTCCTCTGCCCTCCTTCCCTCTACCCTCCTGGTTTCTCTACTTGAATTCCTTTTCCTGGATTCCATATGTCATGAGCTCTTAACTCTCATCTGTACCTGTGCACATGCTCCAGTCTAGAAAGAATTTAAGAAAAGTATCATGTCCCAAGTTGCAATATTGGAAGTATTTATTGGCCAAATATTGAATATGCAAGAAGCATCCTAATAAAATGTTAAAAAGAAAACCACACCATCACTGTTCCATAAAGTCGGCATTCCACCATTTCAGGTGGTAGCATATCAGCAAGAACCAATGGTACTGAAATAAGAACTCCAAACTGCACTGAAAGCATTAGTTACAAACAAGGCTCCAGGAATTGATGGAATACCAACTGAAATACTTCTACTAGCTGATAAAGTACTGGAATCCCTTACTCATTTATGCTAGGAAGACTGCTAGTTGGCCAACTGACAAGAAAAGATACATATTGGTACCTATTCATGAAGGATGACCCCCAAAATGTAAAAACTATAAAATAATAACATTAATAGCATCTGGAAGTACAGTTTTTCTGAGTATCTGGTAGTAGGAGTGCATTGACTGGGAGCTGTCAAAGGTGCAGGCAGGATTCAGAACAGGTCATGGAATAAGGAATACTTTTTATTGATGTCAGATGGATATTGATTGAAATCAGAAAATAGAAATCAGATAAATCAGAAATATGTGGACTTGTGTGTTACCAAGTATGTAAAGGGACTGGACTGTGTGTATCAAAACAAACTACCAATAGACTTAAGAAAAATAAGAATTCTAGAACATTCCCTGATGGCCTCCATTGTAATCTTTCCTTCCTTTCCTCTTTTGAATAACGTTTGCTTTCCTCATTCTTGATGTTCTTGATGTCTCTCTCAGTGTTAGCAGGCCTTCTGTCATTAGTGCTTAATGCATAAAGTTTGGACTTGATGTTCTTGAAATTCAGGTGAAATATACCCAATGTCATATTTTGGCTCTCACGGGCTTGTTTTAATTTTCTTCAAGTTCAACCTGAATT
>NW_022111373.1:47220072-47222755 GCF_000313985.2 Echinops telfairi | reverse complement strand
AAAACCCTTCCTACTTTTTCAAGACATTTGCAGTTTTGTTTACTTGCTAAATATGTGGCTCCATTTACTTTAATTTAAGCAACATGAATCAAAGATGTTTTATGCCATGTTTAGAATGATATCCTCATAATTTAAGTTATTGCTTACCAAATATTAAATATTAATATATTTATTGCATATATAATGTATGTGCATAACCCAATTATTAAATCTTATATTTGTCCTATAAAATAAATCTTTATCAGATGAAGTTGTAATTTATAAATAATTTTGAAAAGAATCATTTTAGATTCCTATCTAGTCATTGATATTTTTCCAAATTTTGTTGAAGACTGACAGATGAGGAGAATTTAACAAAAAAGATAGATAATATTATTTTAAAACTCACTAATAATTTTTAAAATTATAAACCATGCTTAGGGGAAAATATTTTTCATAATTTTTGTTTAAAGAGAATATATCTTTAAATTTTCAGATATCTAAAATTACTATGTTGAAAGGAAAATTATAAAGAAGCACAAACTTTTGAGCATTTACTCCCTTATGATTATAGCAAGTTGGCCAATTTTTATCTGTTAGGAATTTCTGCTTATTAGAGATATCCTGTGAGTCACTATGTTTATTGAGGAGGCAAGTTGATATGGAAGACAATGCCATGCCACTAAGTATATATAGCTGTATTCTAATCTTATATTGGCACAAAATAAAACACTATTTTCAAGGAAAAGATATCCCAGTTTTAAAATGTTTCTCTTGTACTTTGTATTATAGGCACGTAATTATATTTAGGCCTCAAATGATAAAATTGTTGGAACAAAACCCCCCCCCCCCCCAAACAGACCATTACATAACCAATTATCAATTAGATAAAGTAAATAAAATAAATTCTTTTTTTCTTAATCTAGACACGGAGTATACTTTAATAAGATCTATACTTCAAGTTGATTGGAAATTTTAAAGTTATAAAAATGTTGTGTTTATTTAATGTGATATTTACAGAATCTCATGTCAACTTGAGGATATTAAGAATGAAGGGGTGGAGTCTAGCCTGTCATCAGGTCACAGCCTGATGATGCAATCTTGTGGGAGTGACCTTCTATGAGAATTTGGGGAATTTTCTCTCTTGCTCCCTGGATGTGGGCCACAGTGTCTCTCTCTCTCTGCCTTCCCTTTCCTGCTGTTGAGACACTCAAAAAGCTGAAGGACCCATGTGGAGACCTGTACCAGTGTTGAGATGATTCCACCACCACAGGATCCACAAGACTTCCTAACCACCAGCCTGTGATATTCCTGCATTCGCCATCATTGCATGTGCTGCCTGTGTCTAAAGAGGAATTTATGGACTAGTATTAGATATATGAGATAATATAGGAATTATGGACTTGATCTGGACTGAGCTGGGATGTTTTCTCAGTATACAATTGCTCTTTGACATAAATTCCTTCTTAAATGAATGTCCCTGTATTTGTTTCTCTAGTCAACCTGGCCTAACACATTAATTTAACTAAAGTTCTCTTTGGAAGCTACATTTCATCCTCTACTTGGATAAAAGCATATTATTAAACAGAGAGAATTATTTTTAGAAGATAAAATAAATATTTAAAATGAAAACGTATGCTATACTTTATCATCATTAAAATATTGATAACAATTTTGCTAAATTTATGGAAGAGAGAAAAGTATGTATCTGGGAATTATACAAATTACCATCAGAATTTTTTAAAACAGAATGCTGTGGTTAGTGTATATTATTTATTTATTTTATCCTTGAATTATCTGAATAAATATTTTAAATATTTAGTGTATGCTTCGGCCACACAACAGTTTACAATAAATATGTTTTGGGCCCCTCCCATGTATAAGGAAATGAATTAAAAAAATTATGATGTAAATCCATTTATCTCATAACAAATTACTGGCTACATTTGAACATGAAGAAAAGAAAACTCATAGATGAGGCAACTTTTTTAGATTAAAGTATAACTTAAAAGAAAAAATCAGGATCCAGTTAAACCAGTCTACTAAAACGAAGAGAAACATCTTGTCACTTCACTTTCATTGCTGTCATTCAGTGAAGTTTTTTCTGAACTATTGTGATATGTTGCTAAATATAATCTTTGGAGCCCTTGTGGCATAGTGCTTATGTGTTGGGCTGCTGGCTAGAAGGTCAGCAGTGCAAAACCATCAACCAGAAATATTGAGTTTTCTATGCCTGTGAAGAGTTACACTTTTGGAAATTCACAGAGGTAGTTGTACCCTGTCCTACACAATGGATGTATAGATTGTTTTAAGATATGTAAGAACCCCTAATACAATGATTAAAAGAGGATTACAGTCTCATAAACCTGCAAGGGTATGCCTACCCTGTACTACAGGATTGCTATGAGTGTACATACTAGAGGAAGAAAGGATCAAACTTCCTTTGTTGGTTTCACAGATTGTAACTATGTATGAAATTAGAAAGCAGAATGTCTGGTTGCTTCAAACTGCTGATCTGGCTGTTGATTATCAGACCCACACATAACCTATATACCACCAGGGCTCCTTTTAAACCAACAGTCTTAGACTGGGTTGATCAAAGAAACAAATCCAGGGACATTCATGTACGTGTAAGATAGAGCTTCATATCAAACAGCAATTGCATATTGATAAAATATCCCACCCCAGTCCAAATCAAGTACAT
>NW_022111373.1:47218296-47219686 GCF_000313985.2 Echinops telfairi | reverse complement strand
AATTTTTTTAAGGGTGTGCATCAAGGTTGTATCTTTTCAACATTCTTGTCAATATGTATGTTCAGCAAATATTCAGAGAAACGGGCTTATATGAAGAAGAATATGGCATAAGGATTGGAGGAAGGCTAGTAACAACTGTGATAGGTAACCTTGCCTGCTGCAAGTGAGGAGGAATTGAAGCATTTGCTGAAGAAGATCCAGGTTTATAGCCTTCAGTATGGACTACAACTCAATGTAAGGAAGACCCAAATTCTCACCACTGTACCAATATGCAACTTCATGATAAATCAAGAGAAGATTTAAGGATTTTCTCTCTATTATCAATGCTTGTGAAAGCAACAGTGCAGAAATCAAAATATGCATTGCACTAGGAAATCTACTCCCCAAGACCACTTTAGAGTATCAAAAAGATTGTATGTTCCTTTAAAGACCTAGGTGTGCCTGAACCAAGCCACAGTACTTTAAATTTTATGATGTTCATGTGAAAGTTCTACATTGAAAAAGTAAGCCTGAAGAAGAATGGATGCATTTTAATTATGGTGCTGGTGAAGATTATTGATAGTACTATAGATTGCCATCAAAACCAAACAAATCTGTTTTGGAAGATGTACAGCTAGAATGTTGCTAAAAAGCAAGGATAGGAAAACATCATCTCACATACTTTGGATATGTTTTTAATATCAACCAGTCCTTGGAGAAGGACAATATGTTTAGCAAAATAGAGGGTCATCAAAAAAAGAATAACACCCCCAAAGAGATGGATTGACACAATAGCCACAACAATGGGCTTAAACATAACAATTAAGAGGATGGTATAGGAATGGGCAATGTTCTGTTCTATTCTATATATAGTTCCTATGAGTTATAACTAATTTGACTGTACTTAGCAACAACAAAGAGCATTTAATTTCCACTAACAATGAATACTCAAGGAAAAAAATAAAGGTTTGGTGAAAAATAATGTTACTCATCTTTATATCTAAAATTATGGTACAATGAATGGTGTAGTCTGAGTAAATGCAAGAGATAACTGCATCACTTCAGTGTCAGTTATTGTAAAGTTGCATGAATAGTGGATGATTCTTAAGGAGCAAAATAGGGGGAAAAGATAAGATAAATTGACAATTTTTCAATTTAATTTTTATTTAACATCATTAAATTTTAAATGAAGTTTTATGAAACTAAAAGAAATTAATGATTAGTCAACATGGACTTAGTGCTGATCATTCTTAATATGGCACTTATTTTTTTAATCGATTTATTGGGGCTCATACATTTCATCACAATACATAGATCAATTGTATAAAACACATCTATATATCTGTTGCCCTCATTATTCCCAAAATTCGCTTGCCTCTTGGGTTCCCGGAATCAGCTCATTTTCCTTTTT
>NW_022111373.1:47205681-47218196 GCF_000313985.2 Echinops telfairi | reverse complement strand
TTTCCCCCTCCCCTTCCCTTCCTCCTCCCCTCACCCCATGCACCCTTAATAATTTATTAGTATTGTATCTTATATTACACTGTCCGGCGTTTCCCTTCACCCACCCTTCTGCTGCCCGTCCCCCAGAGAGGAGGTTATATGTAGCTCCCTGTGATCCATTCCCCCTTTCTTCACCGCCTTTCCCTCCTGGTATCGCCACTGTCACCCCTGGTCCTGAGAGGTTCATCTGTCCTAGATTCCCTGCTTTTCTAATTCCTATTATTTTAATGAGTATCATTATCAAAACATCTTTCTGTCAATATGAGATCTGTGATAGACAATACAATTCACCCATGATGTGATGCTTCAAAGAGTGAATGTCAATATAACTTTAAATTTCTGATAATATCCACTCAAATTCATTCATGATATTTAATAATCAGTTTCTCTTTGTGTCAAATATGTACTAAAAAGAATCACATAAAGTACATTTATTGCTGTCACCATATATCGTACTTTTTGCTAAACTGTATATTAATTATACCTTTAACAGGTACATATGGCTTTATCATAGTTCCTACACTTTGTACACTAAATGGTACCTTAATGGCCTGAAAGACTTAATGGAGTTTCCCAAGCATCTAATTTAATACATGAGAATGACTTGTGTACTGATGATGAGCTAGCTTAATCTATGTTATAGAGAATCAGTCATCTTGTGAAAGTAGCTGTTAAATACACTTTAATTGAGAATCTTGTTACAAGTGGGAAGCTTTAAAAGTGCTGATGGATTAAGAATTCCATTTGGAGTCAGAGTTAATGTTTGCCCATAGGGAGGGTGTCTAGGGTATATTTAAGGCACCATGAGAATGGATGCAAACATAGGTAAGAATAATTCATGCATCTTATGGATGGCTAGACTGGATGACCCCAAGGTCT
Source organism: Echinops telfairi (assembly GCF_000313985.2). NCBI lineage: Eukaryota > Metazoa > Chordata > Mammalia > Afrosoricida > Tenrecidae > Echinops > Echinops telfairi. The sequence continues at coordinate 47,217,278 of NW_022111373.1, read as the reverse complement.
TTTTCAACTCTGAGAGTACATGATTCTATGCATATTAGAAATCGAGCCCTGTAACAAATACGCATGAACAGTCACATTATAAAATCAGAGTATAAAGTGGAAGCTATAAAAATAACCAGAGTGTGGGGGAAGAAGGACAGTTAAATAAGAACTCTGCTTTGAATCATGAATTTAAAATAAATTTAAAGTGCTTTACTTTAAGTTTCCTTCAACTAGTGGTCCAGAATTTTAGGATAAGAACTCCCTCTAACCAGCAATTTTATTTTCTCTTAGGATGATTATAATATTAGCTACAGAAATAATGTAAAATGGTGTTTAAATGATTTTGCATTTTGCTAACACTCCAATATGATGCTTTGCTTAGATATTAGCAAACCTTCTAGGGTTTACATATAGTTTTGTAGAAATAACCCTAAGGCTTCCCAGGCATCCAAGACCTTGGGTTTGAACTACTGAAATTTAGGAAGTTCAAATTCTTTTGTACCTGAACATTCCTAGAAAGAATACAAATATAGAAAAGGAGAAAATAACTAACATGATATGCTTCTAATGACTCCTCTTCTAGGAACAGTAAGTGGGAAGAGTTTCACACTAAACTCCACAAACATCCTAACTATTAGTAGTACTAGTAATATTTTAAAGATGCCAGAGAATATAGACGTTTGGTAGCTTTCTTCAACACAGATTTCAACTGCAGTCTACCTGTTACCATCCTAAGTTCCTTTCCTTAAATTATTTTACCTAGTATACAGTTAAATAAATGGTAGTAGCAATCTGCATGAACATACCACAAAATATTATCTTGTAAATGATAGACTATAAATAAACACTTTTAATATTATTTTCAGATATCGATATGAAGCTTTTGACTTTTCTTATAGACTATAGGATATAGTGTATCCAATACTGAAAATCGTTTATTTTTTTCTCTCTAGTATTTGTTTGGAAATATCCATGTCAGTCCATGCAGTGTTTTACATAGTAAGTTGACACTAAATCACTTTCATTCAGTTTATCCGATAGCAAACCTATAACACCGAATAAAGTTGGTTCCTAGGGCTATAACTCTTTACAAAAGTAGATTGTTTCATCCTTCTCCTGTGAAGCACTGCTAAATTCAAACCATTGAACTGAATGCTTAACCTACTGTGCCATACGTGATACTTAAATTGTCACAAAACCAAAACAACAGCAACAACAAAGTCTACCAGCATTGAGTCCTTCTGAATCATACTCATCCAATTCGACAGGTAAAACTGCCCATATGGGTTTCTCGGACTGTAACTCTTTCTGGGATTAGAAAGTGTCTTTCTTCCCCAGAGCAGTGGAGGGGCTTCTGGTTTCAAACCGCTGACCATGGGGTTAGCAGCCCACTGCCTAGCCACCACAGCACTAGGGCTCCAGTTTAAATGGCCATAGTAGAACCGAAGTCAGCTGTTTTGTTTCGTTAACTTATCAGGGTTAGTGGCACAGGGAAGTTAAATGACACAGTCTAATATCCATAGGTGAACGGCACAATGTAGGTTTTGAGCGTAGGTTGTCTCAGTGCTTTCTTAATCCATTACTTATGGCTTTATGCTACAATAGCAAACCCAAAATATGTGTAATATGACACTTGGAGAAAAAAACCCAAACTATTTATAACACTACACTTGGAAAGCAGTAGAAGGATTCATTGTTATAAAACCTGGCATCCAACAAATTTCCACTTAATGCCATCTTGATCTGTCATCAAAGGCAATACAAGTCCCTTAAACATAGGGATTTTGACATTCTCAAGTGACACTTAATGTATTATACTATATAGGAAAGCAGAATAGTTATTGTTATCTCTATTTTACACATAAGTAAATTAAGTTTAAAAGAGAACAAGTTACACTGTTAATAAGTGGAAAACCTTCATTATAGGCAAGTTTATTCTTGATCCCCATTGAGTAAAATACACAAATAGTATCTAACTTGATTTATATACTGTGAGTATATAGGGTCTCCACTTATACGAATTTTGAGATATAGACATAGAAAAATTCCAGAAGAATGGATTTAACTGAATGATTCTGAGATATCAAATCTTCCAATGCAAAAAGGAAGTAAAACTAATGTCTATAGAGACAGTAACTTAAGTAATGGTTTCTTGGGGGTGTGGTACAGGAGGTTGGGAGAAACTGGAGAGCTAATAATAATGTATACAAGAAAGAGGAAAAGGTTCTAAAATTGATTTTGGAATGATTGTACAACTATTTTTAATATGATTGAAATATTGAATTGTATGGTGTGTTAATTATATGCCAGTAAAACTGTTTTAGATAGATATTTCTTGGTTGCCTCCCCCTTGAAATGAATTTGGTTAAAGTATTAGTTATAGTGTTGACATCTGTCTATTGAGAATAGTTCTTCAAAAATAAGCTTGTTGAAATATTAAATTACATATTTTTTACAAATATTTTTGCTGTATCCCCAACCTCACTACGTATACAGCTATGGAAAATAATTTCTTCTACTAGATATTTTTTGAGTTAGAGTGCAACGAGAGAGCACATGAAATTAGAAAAGTCAAGTGTGACAAATGTTCTCTGCCTAGAAAAGAAATGGGAACATCTGAAATAACAGACTTTAAAGATGACCATGGGGATGGGAACAATGTAGGGCGGGGTATGGAGAGCATCAGTTTGGTATATAAATGAAAACATTTTGAGATATAGGTAAGGGATGAAAGAAAGGGAGAGATAAAAATTTGGAGTTAAGAAAAGATTTGTAGTTATTAATTAATGATTGGCATGTTAAACATATATATGTATGTATGTGTGTGTAGATGTTCAGTGTTTTATGAGTTTATGTTCATTTGTAATATATGACAATGTGCAAGGTTGTCTTAGGCCTCAGCTAAGAGGTCTTGATTTATTTGGAATACAAGTATATTACATATGACAACAAAAGAAGATATTTGAGGTTTTGCTTTAATATGCTTATTTGTAATTTATGCCCACTGGTTCCTTGGTATCATTGCTTTCTTATGGTATGATAGAATAATTACTCTTGGTGACACTGTAAATCAGACTGCTAACCACAAGGTTGATGGTTCAAACCTATCTACTGTTCTATTGGAGAAAGATGAAGCTATCTGTTCATGCACAGTCTCATAAACCTTATATAGGGTTGCTATGAGTGAAACTGACTTGATGGCAGTAATATCTTGTAGAGATAAATTCATCTCTCAGGTGATATTTTAGCTTTCAAAGTATATTGGTCTATGATTATAATGTATTTCCATATTGTCATTCAACCAAACTATGAGCCTTTATGCTAACCTGATTTCAATCTTTCAGGCTTGCTGCTTTATGTCCTTTGGATAGGAATATGTAATAGCATGTCATAACTATAGTTAATTAGGTGAAGAGTATAATTGAATGTCAGTCTGCACTGAAAAATGGCCTGCCACTTACTGAGAGTCATCTAAGTGCAATTGAGAGAGCCAAGGTGTTTATGGGCTCAACATTAAATGTTTTATTAGCAATTACCCCATTCATTACTTTATGAAGAGTATTAAGCTTTATTTTTCCTGGATACACTTATTACTTCATACTATACCCTGCTTGAGGAATATTGATTTAGACCTTACTTTGAGTTCAAGTGGTCTGTGACCACTACGAGATAGAATTTAAAAAGTAGTATGCAAAAACCCAGAATCTTATAATTTAGTGTATGAAACTCCTTGCATTTTCCCTTAACAGTATTTCTTTCTGATGAAATATAGGCATTTAAAATACAAAATATTTATCTTATAGAACATTCACCAGAAGTAGCTATGATTTTGTTCTATGTTGGCTTATCAGAAGTAAATAATAAGGAATAATTTATATTCTTTGTTTAAGAGCTATGCTGCCTTTCACAGTAGGTGCATTTCTTTGTTGTCGATTAAGAGGCAGTGTTCATTACATTTATAGGATATCAGATCTTTGCTTCATTCCAGTAGATTTTGTCGCAGCCACAGACATCAGTGCTATCACTGAGAGTTTTAAGAAAAATAAAAGTTCATTGCTATACTTTCTGGTTTACATAACTGGCTTACAACTGTGGCCTATTGGGGGTCCTGTTCCCCAGCCCATACAACCGTCCTCTCCGTGAACCATGCAGTGTGATGTGGGGTCTCAGTTGCACTGTAAAATGTGAAGTTTACACTGATATACAGAGAAAGTTTGAATTTAAACATGAATTTGTTAATTATGAAGTGACAAAAAGGGTGTTCAGAACCATTTGACCAGTTATTATCTCCTGATTTTCTAACATTCCCACAACACATCATGTTTTAACTAAAAGAATAAAATGTCATCTGGCCTGGGTATTAGTAAGACTAGGTTAAGCTATTGTAAGTAACAAATATGGCCTGAAATGTCAGCATTAATTTATTTCTCTGGGGAAGGAAACTCCATTCCACACATTTACTGAGTAATTTTTAAAGATTCCTTTGGGTGGTTTCACAGTATAAGAGTCAAGTTTCCACGGCCATTGAAGCAACGTTTGAGCAAGCTGGAGAATAGTGGCTTTTCACTGTCTTACACGTAGAGACACATGAATCTGATGTCTATTCCATCAGGTAAAAGTAGGCACACTTCCCTAGTTGTAACAGATCTGGGCATTGTAATCTGCTGGGTGTTCAGGAAGGATAAGACAATTAATAAAGATGAGGGTTGGTAATTGCTACTACACCCAGAGGGACATCACTCCTGATTTTGAGCAGACCCTAATATAATTGCTTATGATGCTTTGTTCTCTATCACCTAAGCTTGTGGGTCTTCTGAGTTTTTCTAGACACAAGTTTTATAAAACCATGACAACTTAATTTACTTTTCATGAACTTCCCTAGTATACTTAAACCAAAATAAAAATCAAAAACCATACTGGTGCTGTTGAGTTGATGTTGACTTAGACCTGGTACTTCTTGGTTGGTTAAAACGTTAATTCAAACTCCAATAATGCTTTGTTTCCAGTGTCACTGAAAATAATTTATGTAGGCTTAAATATTCTAGTATAAAATTGAGGCAAGGAGCAGGGGCAAGATGGTGACCAAGTAGGAAGTTCATGCTCCGAGCTTGGTGGAGATCCATGAGTGGGGAGATTTGGGGAACCGAGTTGCAGTTCTAAGGTTGTCGGACTATCCCACTGACAGACCAGTGCACTTCTCTGAACCAGGAGCTGACTCCAACCCCATCACTTCTACACCCCGTGGATTCCCGAGGACCCATGCCCACCAGCTGCCCCTTTAGCAGCACTCCAGGCTCTTGCCCCAGGTCCACCAGCCTCCTTACAGAGGCTCTGGCCCCTTTTGGCAGCACTCCAGGCCCGCCAAATGTCTGGCAGAGACTCCCACTCCGCTGTGGCACTCCAGGACAGACAGGCATCCAGCAGAGTCCCTGTAATGGTGCCCAAGGCCTGCCAGCCCTCCAACCCACCAGAGGTTCCCACCCTGGCAGAGGTGCCCCAATCCTGCCAGTCCTCTGAAGAGACTTGCACCCCCTTCACAGAACTCCCACCAACCGCCTGGAAGAGGCTTGTGCCCCTTCTTCGGCACCCCAGGCCAACCAGTTGCCCAGAAGAGGCTGCGCCCCTTTTGCAAAGCCTCAGGCCCACCAGCCGCCTGTAAGAGGTTCATGCAGCTGCAGTTTGGGGACCCAAGTACACCAGGCCCTCCACTGCCCTTTGGGAGACCAGCATTCTCCCTTCTACCTTTTCCTTGCACAATCCACCCCCACCCCCGCCCCTACCCTCTGTGCTCTGAGCATTGAAGCTGCAGGGTAACAGAGTTGCTGGGCCCTCCAGCCCTCCTGTCGGAAGTGTCCCTAGCCAGGAAAACACGACCCCACCCTCACCCCATCTGCATCCACAAACTACACACCCATGCACCAAGACCATCACTTTCCTTTAGCCTGAGACATGCACAGCTGCAAACAGCCCCTATGGAGGCCTGAGGGTAACTGGAGCACCACCCAGACTGACCTCAGAGCCTGAGTACTGAGAGGACTACCTACCTGGCCCCCACCCCACCCCGACTAGGCTAGGGTGAAAGGGAAACTCCAGTGAGGCAAAGGTGAAACACAACCTCTAAGGACAGTTAGCTATAGGCAGTTTGTGGAAGTACCAATACCAACCTTTCAAAGAGAGAGCCCAGGGCTCTCTGACTCCCGGGAAAATGCCATCTAATTACAATAAATCAACAAAAAAGCAGAAAGCTGCTTCAACAGCTTCAACAAGAAAAGAGAAACAAAATCCAATGTCAAAGGATGACCTGGATCTAACAGCAGTCGTAGAAAAGGCAGAAGTTGACCTCCCCCAGGAAGAAATCTTCAGAATTCTGCTAAGAGTCATGCAGGATATAAGAGAAGCAATAAAGAAAAAGGATGAAATGATAGAGGAGATAAAGAGAAATACAAGAGCTAAGGGACAAGATAACAAAGACTACTAGCAAATTTGTGGACCTCGCCAACCAAATGGAGGAGGCAGAGAAGCGAACAAGAGTGCTAGAGGACAGCTAAGCAGACAACAACAAACATGAACAAAAGTCAAATAAGTTCATCAGAGAAGCTGAAGAAAACCAGAGAGCTGTCTGCTGCTATGAAGAGAACTTAGAAGACATGGACAAATTCTTGGAAAAACAATCCCTCCCTAGACTGACCCCAATGGACATTAAGAATCACAATAGACCCATAGCAATAGAAGAAATAGACAAGGTTATCAAGGGATTACCAACAAATAAAAAAATCTCCTGAACCAGATGGCTTCAACAGGAGAATTATCCCAAGCATTCAGGGAAGAACTGACACCAATTCTACACAAACTCGTCCAGAAGATAGAAAAAGATGCATGGAAAACTCCCAAACTATTTCTGTGAAGCTAGTATAATTTTGTTACCTAAACTGGGCGAAGATCCCACAAGAATAAAGAACTACAGATGAATTTCTCTAGTGAACATTAATACAAAAATCCTTAACAAGGTACTGGCCAATTGAATAAAAAAGTACCATATATACTCGTGTATAAGCTGAATTTTTCAGCACATTTTTAATGCAGTTTCTGTGGTAAAATTAGGTGACTCAGTTGATATTTGCAATTGCTTATACTCGAGTATATATGGTATATAAAGCAAATAATTCATCATGACCAAGTGGGTTTCATAGTAGGGATGGTTTAACATACAAAAGACTATTATTATTATTTGCTACATTGACATGAAAAATTATAAGAACCACATTATATGGATAGATGTGGAAAAAGCATTCACCAACATCCAACACCCATTCCTGTTTAAGACAAAAAGGAGTAGAAGAAAAATTCCCCAACATAATACAAGCTATAGATGAAAAACCAACAGCCAACGAGGTAATCAATGGAGAAAAGACTAACACCATCCCTCTGAAAAAGGGGACCAGACAAGGATATCCCTTGTCCCCACTCCTATTTAACATCATTCTGGAGGTCCTAGCTAACAGCATAAGGCAAGGAAAATATATCAAATTTATTTGTTTGGGGAAGGAAGAGGTGAAACTCTCATTATTTGCAGACGATATGATTTTATACATGAAAAATCACAAAACTCCACAAGGGGAGTGCTAGAAGTAATAGAGAAATATGGTAGAGTGGCAGGATACAAGATAAACAAACAGAAGTCTATTGGACTGCTATACACATCAGACAAGACCATGGAGATGGGATCGTAAAGGTAGTACCCTTCACAATAGTCAAGCACAAATTAAAATAACTAGGAATACACCTGACTGAAAAAAAAAAAAGATTTGTATGATGAAAACTCTGTAGTTTGTATGATGAAAACACTGTTCCAAGACACCAAGAGTGACCTCAGCAAATGGAAGGATAGCCTATGCTCATGGCTTGGAAGACTCAGTATACTAAAGATGTCAGTTCTTTCTGCCCAAGGCACTATATAAAGTTCAATGCTATCCTGATATAACTACCATATCTTTCTTTAAAAAAGTTGGAAAGCTGATCTAACTTCATATGGAGAGAAAAGAAACCCAGAATCAGCAGAAAACTCCTCAAGAAGAAGAACAAGTTGGAGGGCTTGACTTACCTGACTTTAGCACCTATTATACAGCCACAGTGGTCAAAACAATGTGGGATTGGTATAGTGATAGAAACTCAGACCAATGGAAAAGGACTGAAAATCCAGAAATACAATCATCAGCTTACAGACAACTGATTTTTGATAAGGGCCCAAAAAATATCACATAGGAAGCGGAGGCTCTTCTCAACTAGTGGTATGGAAAATATGAATATCTACCTGCAGAAAAAATGAAACAAGACCCTTACCTCACTTCATATACAAGAATAAACTCAAGGTGTGTGTGGTGGTTACATAATCTGGTGTCAGGTTGGGACTTGAGAGGATTAAGAGTGAAGTGGTGGAGTCTAGTCAGTCAATGAGGCCTCTGTGTGCATGGCCTGTGAGGATTCTTGGAGATGTCCAGCAGATTTCCTCCTTGGAGATGAGAAACATTCTCTCTCTCTCTCTCTCTCCTCACTCCCTTGGAGAAGCTCTACTGACAAAACATAAGCCTGACTCCTTGCAAGACATCCCTGAGGAGAAGCCACATGGAGCCACCCTGATGCAGTCAGAACCATAGACCTGGAGAAGCCATGTACAGAGCCTTGCCAGTGCTGAGATACTTACACTGCCACTGGATCCAAAGACTTTCTACCCACTGGCCTGTGATTTTTCTGTATTTGGTATCATTGCATGTTTTTTGTGAGTCTGACGAGGACTTTATAGATTGGTATTGAACATGTGGGCTAATATCGGGCTTTTGGACTTGGACTGGACTGGGTTGGGATGCTTTCTTAATATACAGTTACCCTTTATATAAAACATGTGGGAGGACAGGTGGGGGAGAGAGGAAAAATGAAGAACTTATACCAAGGACTCAACTAGAAAGCAAATGTTTTGAAAAAGATGATGACAACATATGTACAGATGTATTTGACACAATGGATATATGGATGGATTGTGATAAGAGCTGCAAGAGCCCCCAATACATTTTTTTAATTGATGTAAGTGGTTAATTCGAATCATTATCTACGTAAGAGGATCTGGCAGATATGTATTATCATCATTCTCTAACATTTGATGAGCACTTATGGGTGTGTAAGGTTCAGAAGCCTTGAGGATGATGGTAGGAAGTGTAGACTGTTTTTCTGGACTGAAGATTTTTTTTAATTTAATAAGTTTTTAAATTAGGTACATGAAACCTTCTCAAAGTCCTGTGGCTTTGAAGGGGTTTAGTAATTTCTTTGAAGATCTGTGTGGCACTAACTAAGCAAAAAGTTGGACGTTCAAATCAACTCTGAGGTGCCTCAGATGAAAGGTCTGGAGACCTTGTCCCAAAGCATCACAGTCTTGGAAGCTATAGAGCACCACTTACTGAAATAAATGGGAGTTGTCCATAAGTAAAAATAAAGCACACAGCATTTTTTAAAAATAGATCTCTAAAATGGTGTACAAAATTGTATAGGTACATTTTACATATGCACATCTTATTTATTTTCTCAAAAGGCACTGTAGTACCCAAAAGGTTTAGAGGCCTTGAACTAGAAGAATATGTATTCTGTCCTCAGAGTCTCAAAAGCAAACTTCAGTAAGTTTATAAAGAAACAGATTAGAATGTCTTGTAAACATCTTGAATCTCCAGATTTTATACCTGTTATTTGACTTTTTAAATAACATTTTTGGGATTAATAGATTTTTTGAAATTGAGTGCTTGATATTCTCAACTGAGGACCTAAGTCCAAAATATATATCCCCCCTTTTTTTTTCAATCAATGAAAACCATTTTGCGTTTCCATTAAACTCTTCACTCCATGTTTTCTCCTTGAATTGCTATTTTATATTCTCAACATTAATTTTGCAGTTTAGAATGTCCTTAATGGAAAGAAGAGAAATAAGTTCATAGATATTTTAGATAATTTTAAGAATTAAGTATTTTAATAAAATTAATTTTATATTTATTTTAATATTAAATGGGTCCAGTTTTTCTACTAGCAACTTTTGGTAAATACAGGGAATAATAAGTAAGATTCCTCTAAAACATTAGGAAGACATCTGTGAATTCATAATACTCAAGTAGTTATTAGGTCTTTTTAAGATACAAACACTAAATAATAAACATAAAGCATGACAGTGTAGGGAGGAAGATGTTTAATTAAATTCACTATTTCTTCCAAATATTTATTATTAGTAGTATCATTATTATTAGAACCCGATGCTTGAGTGTTATTGCCTTTTTTAAGCCTATGACAGCTATTTTTGTGATCAATTGTTAGAAAGTATGACAGTCTTGTTTTTGAATCTGCAGGCTGTTACTTCTTAAATATCATCTTTTGCAAAAAAAAATCTATGAGGATTAGTTACTTTTTAGGAAGTTTAGAATGTTTTTCTGGATTGAAGATTTTTTTTAATTTAAATTGATCAGTTGATATCTCTCCATAGCTAATATAAAATAAATAAATAATGGATTAGAATCATGAAGCAAAATTGCCACTGAGTCAATTTTTACTCCATTTCTTAATAATTCTATTGGCATATACTTCACATAGCATGCAATTTAGTTACTGACTCCTATTAAGAAGAGTTGTGCAATTCCACAGGACAGAGTAGGACTGCCCCATTGGTTTTCCAATACTGGATTTCCCTTTAGGAGCCGAGAGCCTTGTCTTTCTCATGCCAAGCATTTGTTGGTCTGGAACCCCTGACAGGGTTATCAGGCTAAAACTTCTTAACTTGAGGCTTACAAACACATATATATGGAGCAATTATTAAAAGAAGGCAAGGGACAAAGTGCAAATGAAAGTGATTCTTTTCATTCTTTTCTCTTTTTTAATTTTTGCAAAAGTCCTTGTCCCTGGAAAATAAAATACGAAACCATTACCAAATTAAAAGATGGCAATATCCAGAAAAGTGTATTTTTTTATAACTTAGGATTAATAGATATATAAAAGTATTCCATACTTCAATCACATCCAGCCAAGTTGTACATTTGCTACCACAGTTTCCAAACATTCTTTTTCCATATGGACGCCATGTAGTTATCAACATTTTACCCTTCCACCACCTCTATGTCTCCCTGCCTCCAAGCCCCTTATTCTACTTTCTGACTTTATAGGTTTATCAGTCCCCGTTTTCATACCCACCAAATTAAAAACATGTATTGCAACTTGAAGAGGGTGGCCCCCAAATGACATAACACTCCAGAGATATTAGAGTCTGATATGTATAATCAAAAACCAAACAGAACAATACAACCCCGAAGTACATACAATTGTGAATACCAGAGCAGGTCCAGCATGCATCCTAGGGGGATCTGTGGACAAGTTTTAAATTTTCAAGTCAGACTTTTGATATTCTATACTCAACAACGCACTCTGTTCAGAGAACACTTTCCTCCTATCCCTCAATTGTGGGTAGAGGGAGTTCACCAGAGGTTTATTTCCTGTGTAATTCCACCAATGAATCTTGAGCTCCCACTGTCATCCACAGCCTTCTGCAAACCAGATTCTCAGACTTTAGGCTCTGATACAAATCCCTCCCTTCA
>NW_022111373.1:47202157-47204724 GCF_000313985.2 Echinops telfairi | reverse complement strand
ACACACACACACACACATACACACACAGCTTGTATCCTTTTCCTTACTGCAGCTGTCTACATTTATTGCTCTACTGCTGTACACAGTTGTTATCAAACATGTTTACTTACATTATAAAGAGTGTTAACATCATATTCCCAACATGAGTAAGAATGCTAGTTAAAACAATCTAGATAATGAACAAAGGGGAGAAAATACTTAAATAATAAAATGCCTTAAAAGAAATTAAGAGAGATTAAATATGCCACATTGTTCGCCATCAGAGACAATGCTATAATAATCAATTAATTCAAATAAAGAAACCTCACGTTTCACGGTTATCATTTGCTTTAAGTGGAAATGAAAGGTACTTGGAGTGGATTGAAATTAAGGACTATAAAACTGAATACAGGACAAGAGCACTTTTAAGCATCTGTTCTCACTTGGTACCATATGAACGCTGAAAGGAGGAAATTGGCCAACCATCAAAAGCTAGATTTCTATTTTAAGCCAGTACATAAAAAGGAAATTCAGGACAATGAGCTGCAATAATTAACCTTCACTGGGAACATGATGCCCTTCTTTTCACTTCCAGAGATGCAGCGCTTCGGTATACTAAGTACCACCAAGCCACATTCAAAGCTTTGTCAAGTTAAAGGAATGCTAAATGTATTATTGTTTATGAGAAATTTTAAGATACTTCAAACCATGGTATTTTTATTTGCATGTTTATTTATTTAAATATGAGGCTATATATGTCCTGACGTCTTTTCATCTAACTGTAATTTATTTGAAAAATTATATTAATACAGGTTCGTATATACAAGGATAAGCTAAATATTATAACTATAAACAGAAACTATCATTAAATGAAAATACAAAATGTGAAACTGTATTTTTATTTTTTTATTAACTACTTTTATTTGGGGACCTTACATCTCATCACAATCCATACATTGATCCATTGTGTCAAGCACATTTGCACATATGCTGCCATCATCATTTTCAAAGCATCTTCTTTCTACTTGAGCCCTTGATATCTGCTCCTCATTTTTCCCCCTCCCTCCCCCACCCGTCCTCCTTCATGAACCCTTGATAAGTTAAAGATAATTATTTTCATATTCTATATCGTCCTCTCTCACCCTTTACCCACTGTTCTGTTGTACATCCCCCTGGGAGGGGATTATATATTGATCCTTGTATTTCCCCCTGGCTCCCCCAACCTTCCCCTAATCCTCCTGTTATCTCTATTCTCATTGTTGGCCCTAAGGGGGTTATGTATTCTTGTTGCGGGCTCTTATCTGTAGCAGTGTGCATGTTCTGGTCTAATCTGATGTGTGAGGTAGAACTGAGGTCATGATAGTGGGGGGAAGGAAGCAGTAAAGAACTAGAGGAAGTTGTGTATTTCATTGGCGTTATACTGCACCCCGACTGGTTCATCTCTTCCTTGTGACCTTTCTATGAGGGGATGTCCAATTGTCTACAGATGGGCTTTGGGTTTCCACTCCACACTGTCCCCCTAACCCCATTGACCTTGGGTATGATTTTGTTCTGGGTTTTAGATACCTGATACCTGATCCTATCGACACCTCATGATAGCACAAGCTGGTATGCTTCTTCCATGTGGGCTTTGTTGCTTCTCAGCTAGATGGCTGCTTGTTTATTTTAAAATCATTAAGAACCTAAATGCCATATCTTGAGAGCTGGGCACCTCAGCTTTCTTCACCATATTTGCTTATGTACCCATTTTGTCTTCAGTGATCATTGGGAAAGTGAGTTTCACAGAATGCCGGTTATAAGAACAAAGTGTTCTTGTTTTGAGGGAGTACTTGAGTCGAGGTCCAATGTCCATCTGCAACCTTATTTCTTACCATATAGATATAATTACATAGATCTATTTCCCTCTCATTGTACATAAATATAGTTACACAAGTACATGTCTGTATTTAGAACCTCTATAAATGTCCTTTGCCTCCTGGATCTTTCCTCTATTTCCTTTTACGTTATTCTTGTACCACCATTATGTTCGGCATTCATTCGGGTTTAGTCTACACTGCCCTTGATTGAGCCCCATTAGGCATCCTACTCCCTTCTTTCCAGTGATTCTAGTTCACTTGTTCCCTTGTCCCTGGGTTGGTCCCACCCCCCACTTCCTTTCTTCCACCTACCCTTCTCCCGTATCCCTCCAGAACCATTGGTCCCGTTCTTATCATCTCCGAACTGTTTTTCCTGCCTATCTTATCTAGATAGACATGCAGAGACATTATTAAGCACAAAAAAACGAGGCCAAGCCAAACAAAGCACAAAGGAAGTCAAAACCTACAAGACAAGAACAAAACAAAAACACAATAACAACAGCAAAAAGGAAGCTAATGATAGAAATGGAAAAGCCTGTAAATAGTTCAAGGTCTGTTTTTTGGCCTTTAGGAGTGCTTTCCAATCGAGTCTGATGGGGTGACACAATCTGTCTCCAAAGTCAGTTTTTGGTGTTATCTGGGAATTTCATCACTTTGCTCCCCTTGCTGCTCTATTCCATGCCCTTAGTGTTTTACCCTAGTGTGATGGGCTCAGATTGGGCACAATTCCAC
>NW_022111373.1:47172207-47173368 GCF_000313985.2 Echinops telfairi | reverse complement strand
TCATGGCCTGGATTCCACTCCAAGAGTCACACAGGTAATTATGTTATATTAATCTGTCACCAATCATGCTTATGTGCTAGTTTTCTTTCGCCTCCTATGTCCTTTTAAAAATTATGTATCATAGCAAATCGTTGGACACCATTATGACCTCTTATTGATTGTCTCACTCATTTAAATAAGTTTTTGCCCCATTTAATAGAAAATGTCATAAATATTCCTTTAAAAAAAATCAGACTGGTGGAACCCAAGACCATAGCCCTGTCAACTTTAATATCTATAACTGAGCTCATCCTCAGGTTAGAATAATCAACCATTCAATATCAAAAGAGTATCATTTACCCAAGGACAAATTTCAGCAGGTTACAGAAAGAGTTATGGAGACAAGAAACACACAGAGGTAATGGATGCAACGTTTAGGGAATTGCAATGTATATGTTGAGATAAAATATGTATGAATTGTTTAACACAAACTGATGATCTGCTCTGTAAATCTTCACCTACTTGATAATTAATAAGCTTTGTAAAAATCGCACTAGGATGCCTTCAATAAAAATATTAAATCAAAACAGGGGGGATCTAATTGACATCTTAAATTCAAGACAGAGCGATCAGCTCAGAAGGTTAAGGTGGCTGTCAGCTAGAACTCCAAAGGGTGATTCTTGATGTATTTTCTGAAAGCACACAGGGTGATGGCTGAGAATTATTATGAAGATTCTGTAAGAAAATTAAAAAATGTACTGGTGAGAAAAAGGCCAGGAATTCATCTGCTCATTCCTTGAGGGTTGAAAGGACTGTCCTATAAGAATTTCAAAGGGAAATGTACTCTATCAACACAATCATCCTGTTCTTGAACACTTACAACAAGGTTAGTAAGATGATGGACTGGCAATGTTGGGTCCATCACTCAATTATTTTAATTGGTTTGCAGACCATTTCTTGGTTTGTCTTCTTGTTTTCTGGTTCATTAACTAGTCGGCCTAAGCCTATAAATTAGCATCAGAATCACTGATTTGACACTGTGCTGCACTACCCACTTGGTCAACTGTTTGTTTTATTTTTAAATATATAAAATTCCTCTCTCTATATATCTATAGATAACTGGTTTTTCTTCTCTAGAGCACTCAGCTAAACATATTAAGTACTAAAATATAGTCAATTAAT
>NW_022111373.1:47169557-47171152 GCF_000313985.2 Echinops telfairi | reverse complement strand
TCCATACTACTTCCAGGACAGACTTGTTTGTTCTTTTGGAAATCTATGGCACTTTCAATATTCTTCGCCACAACTACCGTTCAAGTGCATCGATTGTTATTCAAACATCCTTTAACATACTGGCAAACTGGGAATGCAGCAGTGGCAATAACCGAGTCTGCCTTTGGGGGTGGGAGGTCATGTTGCTCTTCCCAGGCATAATGTACATCCTAGTCACCATGACCATTTTGTTCATGAACCACCATATCACCATTTTCCCAGTTGTGCTCCTTCCAAGTCCTGGATCACTCCGCCAAACCACTGGTTCACATTTAGCCATTTCTCTCTCCAAGCACGATGAACAAGTAGATGTCCTGTTCAAAGTAGGTGTGCTATTCATTACAGAGATTTCCCTTCCCATCAAGAATAGTTGTACAATCATTACAACAATCAGTTTTAGAACATTTTCTTCTTTATTGTACACCTTGTTATCAGATTCCAATTTTACTTCCAGTCTCCCCTGCCATACTCCCAAGAAACTATTAATATAGTTACTGCCTTTATAGATTCACCTATTCTGAATGTCATATATTAAACAATGTATAAAAAGAGGGGGAAAGCTAACAACAAATACAAAATAAAACAGAGAAGAAATCACAATAGAAAAGAAAGTAGAAAATATTAAAAATGAGTGCTACAGCAAAGTGTGGTGAAGAATGTAGATGGTGCCTGATTATCAATCAGACTAGTGTCTAGGGTCTTAAAGGCTGTGCTCAAAGAAGTAGCCATCTAAACAAGAAATCAACTAAGTCCACACAGAAGTACACCATCTTTTGTGATCCAAAAATGACAATTATAAAACCCAAATTGGCTGAAGAGATAAGATTACAAACACTTAATTTGTAGAAGGCTATTGAGGACAATGGGAGTCCAAAACCCATCTGTAGAGTATCTATTCAGACTGAGGCTCTGACAGATACACTCTAACCAAAGGCAAGAGTCCTGAACAGCCTTACTATTAGGCAGAGATCATGGTAATCTTGATTATGCTGGATTGAATTCCATACTTGGCCAGATGACCTCCCTATAGACATGACCCGAATTTGTACTGTATGCAAGTATCCCTTAGTTGTTCCATGACAGAAATTGCTTCTCTTGCTTTTTGAATGTGCACGGGGTCTTGTTCTTACTCATTTGTATATTTGTCTTTATACTAATATCTTATCTTTCCCACCTTAGTGCATTTAATTTGTATTGTTCTCTGCTGGGTGTCCCAGATGTGAAGCACAGGAGCAGTGGATGAATAATGATGATAACTGGTTCAAGGGGATGTAAAGAAAGCAGGGTGGGGAAGGAGTTAAGTGAAGGCAGAGGGGAGAATGGAGCACTAGAACTGAGTGTGAATGCACAGCTCATTTTAAAGGTGATTTAAAATGGGGACGGGGGTGTTTCTCTGAGATTAATGTGGTGATTGTACAATTCCCTTTGTTGTCATAGAGCTATTCAACTACTCAGTTGCATGATAGGTAAATTATGTGCCAACAAAACTTTTGAGGCACAAAACAAAACAAAAACAGAGGGTACAGGAGAGGAAGCATGAGAATTGATTGTGAGTG
>NW_022111373.1:47167075-47168281 GCF_000313985.2 Echinops telfairi | reverse complement strand
ATTATTATTATTTTGTCATATCTTACACCTTATGATGTCTCTCTTCACCCACTTCTCTGCTGTCATCCCCCATGGAGGAGGTTATATGTAGATCCTTGTAATCTGTTCCCCGTTTCCACTGCACCCTCCCTCCACCCTCCCAGTATCACCATTCTCACCAATGGTGATCAAATCCAAATATGCCAGCACAATTAGTTGAAGAGACTATGTCTATCCCATTTAATGCTCTCTGGCCTTGTGTGGGAGATCAGTTGTCTATAAGGTGATGCTGTCAATCAAATCATGACTACAGAATTCAGTATGGATTACAATGGAATTAAATCATTGTGGGAAACATTGACTATGCCATGGACCTCAGAAGGATCGTCACATGTTTCTTACAAAGGTACAGTCAGAAGGCTCCATTAGAAATGTGATTGACACAATTGATGTGTGTATGGATTGTGATAAGAGTTGTGTGAGTCCCCAATAAAATGATTTAAAAAAAAGTGCTGGAAAGGCAAAAAGAAGTCACAACCGTAAAACGGTCTCCTTTTCTTTGGACCTGTTACACAACCTAAAGGGAAAAAGCAAGCACACTATTGTTGAGTCAATTTTGACTCAGAGCAACCCTATATAGGACATAATAGAACTGCCCTTTTGGATTTCCAAGTCTATAAATCTTTACAGGAGCAGAAAGTCTCATATTTTTCCTGTGGAGTGGTTGGTAGTTTTGAACTATAGATTTTGTATTAAGCAACCCTGAATTATTTAATCCTTTATGCCAGAGACTAATTTCTGGCCTCCTGCAATGGATTAAGACAGTGACTCGAACAACAGGCTTTAACATACTTAATATTGTGAGAAGGAAACAAGACCAGACACTGTTTCTTTTTGTTACATATGGGATCACTATGAGTAGAGACCAACACATGGGCACTGGACAACCTCTTTGGAAATTACCAACTGTGCTATTTTAGGCAAGTTGCCTGTCTGTTTTTTTTTTCCTTCATCTGTATAATAGACATTACAATAGTACGTATTTCCTAGAGATACCCTTTTTCTTCCTTTAGAAACATCTTCTTTTATAAAAAAAATTATTAGGGACCCATACAACTCTTATCACAATCAATTGTGTAAAGCACATTTGTACATTCATTGCCCTCATCATTCTCAAAAAACATTTCCTCTCCACTTAAGCCCCTGGCATTAGGTCCTCATTTTTCC
>NW_022111373.1:47162608-47166937 GCF_000313985.2 Echinops telfairi | reverse complement strand
ATTTTGTAATTGTAGATGTTTAAACATCTGGATTTAGATTGGTCTATTTATAATCTAATCTGTAAACAAGCACTGAGGAAAATTTACTGTGAATGTTTCTCAATAATAATTAAGCCAATGCCTTTGAGAATAGCCTACCTCTACATGCAAACTCAGGTGGACAGGCACTTAAATTCTGAGTGAACCACAGATAAAATAACTCTAGAGAGTAAATTGCTTCTAAGAACATTTCGCAGATTTCTTTTTATGTTCCCCCTACCCCCATGCCACTCCTCACCTGCTGCTCTATACTTGGGTAATGCCTAACTCAAAAAACAAAACAAAACTCACTTCCATTGAGACCATGCTAAATGATTCATTGCCACTCCCTGTGTATTTCCAGAGACTGTAGTTGTTTATAGCAATAGACAGCTGCGTCTTTCTCCCATGGAGCTGCTGTAGTGTCAAACCATGGACCACAGCCCAAATGGCAGCCCAAATAATAACCTCTACTCCAAAGGACTCCTTAGTGCCTCCCTAGTAGGGATATATTTATGAATGCACAGTAGATTTCCACCAAAGGGTAGGAAAAACTCTTATTCCTACCAATGAGCATTCTAGATAAGCACACACTGTAATTTATACTTGGGCTTGATCTTTAATTAGGTGAATTGTCATGTTTGCTCTCTCATAAATAATATTTAATGACTTCTTATGTAAATAAAATGTGGGTTTTGCAAAATGCTTTAACTAACGGGTGGTATTCATTGCATAGTAAGCACTTGCATAGTTTTGAAACAATATTTTACTGTATTTGCATGATTGCATGTAGTTTACACTTAAATGCAAGTGCTCTGGTCTGTGAAATATCACTACAGCATTGGTAAACAATTGCTTGGAACTTAACCCACATAACAGCAACAACAACAGCAATAAACAAACCAACCTTTAACCTGGGCTGACCACTATAATTAAATATTGATAGTGAATGATTGTAAGATACACTGTGGCCCTTAGTTATGAGCAACTATACATTTAAAGCATATGGTTTGTGCACTAACTTTAGAAAAGAAAAAAATCATGTTATAAATTGAAACTCAGCTATAAAATTCCCTAGTACATGTCAAATTTTAAAGAAAAATAAGTACAGGTAGTTCAAATCAATTTTGTCTAAAATCCCACTAGCTCTCCGACAAGGAATTGATGAGGCTGCATGTAGTAGTTACATGTTGGGCTGTGATCTGCCTCATCACCAGTTCAAAACCACCAGCAGCAGCTCCACAGGGGAAAGACTGGGCTTTCTATTCCCATAAATAGTGACAATCTCAGAAATGCACTGGGGGTCACTATGTGTCAACATTGACTGGGGGGCAGTGAGTACCAGTAAAGTTTTACAGATTGCCAAACTTCGGGGTTTGAAATGCATTTATTAAGCTTCTCTAATTCAGGTGATCTTTCTTGATAAAGCCAGCCAAAATACCTATGGTTAATGAAGTGAAGTGAAATTACCTGGTAGGACTCTTCAATCCACAGTCTTTGTATCTGCCTCTCATGCCCAGATGCCAGGATGGGAACATGCAAACAGGTGTATGAGAAAATACCAGGGGATTGATCAGTTTTTTCATTTCACTGGTATGGAGTGAGCCATTTGAGAATCACAAATAGGGGAACACACACTCGTGAAGGGAGAAGGGTCAGGAGCAGAGGCCATCTGGATCTATGTGCAGAGAAACAGTGGTGGCACTCAGAGTGGCAGGCTCCAGGCACTGGAGAATAAACTCAAGGCCCACAGGCAGAAGACCGCAATATGCGGTTCTCTTTGAGCATATTCAATCCCAGAGGAGTAGTGTACTATGTGCCCAAGCAAAGCAGAGGTCTATGGGCCATGTGCCCTAGTGGAAGAAAGAAGTCTGCCTACTGGCATAGCTAAGAAGGTAAAAGAGATGTATCTTTAATGTTCTGGTCCTAATTTGTACCTTCGTAACTTTCCTAATAAACTCACATAATGTGGGTTCTGTGTGGGCATGACAGCTAATTATCCAACCCAACAGAGAAACAGAAGTCTGGGGGATGGACAGTCATGGTCAGAAGAAAGAGAGCTGGATAGGGAAAACACACTTGACCTCTGCCCCATGGAAATCAGCTTTGAGCTGATGTGAGCTGGAATCTCCTTCACCTTTGTGTAACCAGCAGAGGCCATTTGGAGAGCCCATGCCATTTCATTAGTAACTAAAAGGTAAAAACAATAATTCCTGATTTGGCTAAATATATCATGCTTCGATCCCTAAAATCTGTGAAAGAAATATATTTATTTGAGAAGTAGTAGCCAACTATTTCTTTTGTAAATAAATATTGTATTACTTAAAATGGGATTAAATAAGTAGAGATTTTGGGAGGGCGGGGTAAACAGGAAGCCTTGTTTCTACTACTTAAAATAAAGCTAGGGGATGCTGCACTCAACACCATACTCAACACCATACATTAAAAGGAATGAGACTCATAATTGTTTTTGTTCTCTATTTTTCAACACTTTGGCTTTTTTCAAAATTTGTTATAAATTAATACGAGCTGGAAATTAGTGTTAGTCATTATTCCTATATTTTAAGAAGAATGTATTCTTAAGGCAGCAAGAAAAAAATGGCTATGAAGATAAAACTGTTAAATTATTAAAAGGAAAGCATATATGATAACACTGATTTTCCACTTTTCCTGATTGCATGGATACTTGGTTTCCCATGTGAAACTGCTTCTGGAAAAATTAGCATAGATTAAATGGAGTGAATTCTAACAATGGAACAACAGAAAAAAATCATGATGTGTTTAATTAATGAACATTCTCTCCATGATAGTGAAGCGTGTGTTATTAATTTGGAAATCATATCCAAGTACCTGTTAAGGATTGATGCACATGTTGCTGCTGATCCTTGAAAAGTAAAAACAAAATACAGCACTTTATTCTATGTGTTTTAAATTATTGAATCCACAATTATCACCTTCTTAAATAAAGAAACAGAATAAAAACGCTTACATTGAAGAAAAGTTTTATAGGTACAATTAAGCTGTTTTTTCAGAATAGAACTCTTTTATCATGCTATGAAATTAACTGGCTTTTCTCTCCATTCTATTTTATAAGCTACTTAAAAATTAAGCTTCATTCTTTCACATATACATCAATCCACTAGCAAAGGATTTGGACCTATTCTATACGTATAGTGGCGTGATGGGAACTTGTATTTCTGTTTAATTCACTCAAGAAATCTTTTACGCATTTGCTAGGATAAATAAAATGCTCATTTGTTCATTGGTCTCTTAGAGATTTGGAGACAAGTGTTTCCAGCATACTAAAGCTATTTTTTATTACCTATGGTGTGAATTATCTAAAGTAAAATGAGTTTATCTTTACATAAAACATATTAAAACTGGCAAATATTCTAAGCATATTAACAGAATAGATCTCCAGTATTACTGCTGAATATCACAGGTCTACATGATATTTCCTTAGAGATATCAAATCATTGCTTGAACTCTGACCTATATTTTGGGATACAATGCTATTTTTCATGTAGGAAAATGTCAGTAGTTGCAATTGATTCATTGCGTGCCAGGCACAAGTGATTTTTAAGATAGTTTTCTTTCTTAATCTTGTTCTTGTTCCATAGTTTAAAGTTTTGTTTTATAGGGATTAGATTCAAATCCAAATTATTTTATTCCAAAACTCAAAAGGCCAATAGGAAACAAGATGGTCTGCAAGTAAGAAGACACAACAGAAAGATGATGTGATTATTCCTTGGTGGCAGGTATAGGCAAAAGTGGAATTGGTAACAGCTGGTTTGTCTCTAAACATTTACCTCATAGAATAATATCTCATATCATTTTCTATTCAAATACATTTTCAACATTCCAGTTTACAAGTACAGCTTACATATGCATTCAACTTGTATTATCAGCTCAGTACAATTTTAGGTTGCTGTCCGATGCTGTCTGGTCATTTTTGACTCAGAGCTACTGTAGGAACAACAACACACTGCCCACAATTTTTCATATGTCTGAGCCCATTGTTGCAGCCACTGTGTTAGTCCGTCTCATGGAGGCTCTTCCATTTGTTCACTGCCCCTCTGTTTGACTAAGCATTATGTCCCTTTCCAGGGACTGGCCTCTCCGGATATCATGCCCTTTAAGAGCATATGTTTCTTTCAATATAGATCTCCTATTTTGGCAGGCCAAAGTACTTTTCATATTCTTTACCAGCACCCTACTTCAAATGAATTGATTCTTCTTGAGTCTCCCTTATTCAAGGTCAAACTTTCACATGCTTACAAGACAGTTGAAAATACCATGGCTTGTGTCAGG
>NW_022111373.1:47159607-47160819 GCF_000313985.2 Echinops telfairi | reverse complement strand
CTACCAGGCCTCCTACACCCTCTTCACCACCAATTTAGATCACTTGTTGTTCCCTTGTCCCTGGGTTTGTTAACACCATTTCCTTTCACCCCACCGCCCCTGTCCTATGTCTCCTGAGAACCGTTGAACCCATTGTTTTCTCCTCCAGATTGATTATGCAACCTATCTTATTTAGACACACCTGTGGAGATAATAACGTGCACAAAAACAAGACAGAGCAAAACCAAGCAACAAAACAAAACAAAACAACAACAAAAATCCAATGACAAAAACAAACAAACAAATAAAAACAACAAAAAGAAAAGCCTGTAGTTAGTTCAAGGACTGTTTGTTGGCCTTTAGGAATGTTTTCTGTTCGAGTCTGATCTGGTACCAAGCCCTGGCTCAAAGTTTACAACAAGTTTTGATTTTTCAATCTAAACAAGATAAAACCTTTGACAACTTCAATCTTTTCTCCATGTATTCTTATGTTTCCTATCAATTCAGTGTGAGGTTGTTTGTTTTCTTTACATTGAGTTGTAATTCATACTGAAGGTTGTAATCCTTGCTCTTCATTAGCAAGTGCTTCATTTTCAGCAAGCAAGGTCGGCCATCGGCATTTCTCAGGTTGTTCATCAGTCTTCCTCCAATCCTTATGCCACATTTGTCATATAATCCAGTTTCTCTGAATATTTTGCTCAGTACAGATTGAATAACTATGATGAGAAGATATAACCCTGACACATAAATATACACAAATATATTAAAATATACATTATATTTACAATTATATTTGTTTACAATGTGTTTGTTGTTTGTAGTTGCCTTTGCGGTATCCCTTTCTTGTAGTGATTATGTGTAGAACAACACACAAAAATGTTGCCTAGTTCTACACCAATTATCCTCATGGATCTGTTTGAGCTTGTTGTTGTGGCTATTATGTAGTCCACTCTAACTTACAATATTTTTCTTCCAGAATTATATTGGACAATACTTCTCTGTAATCTATAATGTTTTCATTGGCTAATTTTTAATACTAGATCACCAGGACTTTATGCAATGATCAAATTGAAGAATATTTTTATAACTAGTATAAGTTTTCTGTGTTTTTGATAGTGGGCTTTCGATAGTATCTGACTGATAAAATAGTCTTTAAATAGATTTTTAATACGTAACTGAACTGAGTGGGGGAATAAAGGAGTTTTTCCTTTTTAGAGTAGAAACTGGAAAAAC
>NW_022111373.1:47119865-47158364 GCF_000313985.2 Echinops telfairi | reverse complement strand
AAAGAGATGGGTGCACAGTGTCTGCAGCTGCAGGCTCAGGCATAGGAGCAACCATGAGGGTGGCGCAGGCCAGGCTGTTTCGCTGCTGTGCATAGAGTCTCTGTGGGTCAGAGCGACTCGATGACACCGAACAGCAACACACCATATGTGTATGCATTACACTTCTTATGTAAGCAAGGTCATACAACAATTGTTCTATTATGTTATTTATTTCACTTAACATAATGTTCTCAAGTTCCATCCATGTATTAGTATGGATCAATAATTCATTTCTTCTAATGCTTGTGTTTAATTAGGCTTTTTAATGGTGAATTACAACATTTCTTTACATATTCTAGATAAAATCTACCCCCAGATATGGGCCTGACAAATATTTCCTCTATTTTTGGAGTTGTCTTTGTTTTCTTAGGTATTTCATTTGAAGCATAATTGTTTTTCATTTTATTGAAGCCCAATTCATATTTTTTTCTTTTGCTATTTTTGTTTCTGGTATCATATTTACGAACCTATTGTTAAAGAAGGGATCGCATAGAACTTCTGTTTGCTTCATAGAGGCTTATATTATTAGCTTTGTCTTGAGATATATGATCCAATTCAAGGCCAACACTGTGTCCTTTACTGCTATGTAAATTTGACCTAGCTTTGAAATGATTGAATCAACTGCTACTGGCAACAAATTCAGTGATACAGTCAGGTCACCTGCCACCTGGGCTGCCCGTAAATGATGGAAAAGGCTTCCCTTCCTGTCACAAAAGTCAGGGGGAACAAGAAGAGCTCTAGGACCTGCTCTGGCTTATTTGTAAATTCAGCCAGAAGATATTTTGTTACTGATCTAGTTTGTAATCTACAGGATGCCTATACTGAATTTCTAAGGTACTGGTAACTTTCCAGTATAGTAACTTTCAAGAGCAGAAGTGTTATGACAAGAAAATCATGCATTTTTGTGGATTATGAAGCTCTCCTTTTGTTAGTTAGTTGCAAAAATAATTTTAGCTGCCAAGAAATGAAGGCTACAATTTTAATCAGCTTTTGTAGGATCTGTGTATCTGCATTAAAAGTTTCATCTTATTCTATTTTTTCTTCTTCCTAGTGTACATAAGGAGACTTATACATAAAAGGCTTCTTTTCATTTAATGTTTTATAAATACTGAGTTTTAGAATTAAAGCTATCTTGTTTTTTATTTATATGTTAAGAAGAGATTTAGAAGAACATTCCAAATATTCAAAACACTTCATGACCAGCTACATCTATTTCTGCTGCAAAATGTACAAATGATGGTACAAAATGGAATATGAAACACTCAAAATTCAATTTTGCTTGAATTCTAGTGGTCTTTACTTGTCAGACTACTTATGAAAATTTGGCAGGTTTTAAAAAGTAGCTCAGACAGAAATTCTGTACCTGTAATTTATTATGGTTGTCAGTTTATGGAAAATTTTACCTTTAAATTGAAGAGTATCTATATAGTGAAATTAACCGAATGGTGAATTTTTTTTTGTAAAATAAATTGCTATGTTACCTAATTTAGTTTTGTTCTTACAGCATTTGTATTCCTCTGGTTTACCCAGAATATGAGTTCCAAGTTCAAATGCTTGATTTTTAGGACAAGGCCACTACTATAAACATATGGATTGGCCAGAAGGATTTTAAAAAGAGTGGTAGGGACTACTTACCTTACCTAAAGCTCTATTGTCCTCTTAAAATTATATACATACGAGCCAGTCAGGGTGCGATGTAGCAACGATGAAACATACAACTTTCCTCTAGTTCCTAAATGCTTCCTCCTCCCCCACTATCATGATCCCAATTCTACCTTACAAATTTGGCTAGACCAGAGGATGTACACCGGTACAGATAGGAACTGGAAACACAGGGAATTCAGGGCGGATGATCCCTTCAGTACCAGTGGTGTGAGTGGTGGTACTGGGAAGGTGGAGGGAGGGTGGTTTGGAAAGAGGGAACTGATTACAAGGATTTACATGTGACCTCCTCCCTGGGGGACTGACAGCAGAAAAGTGAGTGAAAGGAGATGTCAGACAGTGTAAGATATGACAAAATAATAATCTATAAATTATCAAGGGTTCATGAGGGAAAGGGGAGCGGGGAGGGAGGGGAAAAATGCGGAACTGATGTCAGGGGCTTAGATGGAGAGCAAATCTTTTGAGAATGATGAGGACAATGAATGTACAAATGTGCTTTACACAATTGATGTATGTATGGATTGTGATAAGAGCTGTATGAACCCCTAATAAAATAATTATTAAAAAATTATATACATACATGCATATACACACACACAAAGTCAGATCTGATATCTGATCAGAGATACCCATTATGGGAAATGTTTTCTTGAGTTTATGGACAGTTTTATGGCAATATAAGCCTTCTTTCACATTTAGCCTATTTATTTTTGCTAATTTTCCCGAGTTTCTAAAACAGAATCAAAGAAGCAACAACAAAATTAACGTATGCCACTATTAACTTTTTTTTTTTTAATCAGGCATTATTTCAGTAAATACTTATAAAGTAATAACATGAATACCAAACTTTGGGGAAACAGCAATGAAAGAGACAATAAATGTTTTGAGATATTGTAAATAAACCAAACCCATTGCCATCAATTCCACATAGACACTATAGGACAGTGTAAACTGCCCAGGGGGTTTCCAAAACAAACTCTTTGCTGGATTAGAAAGCCTTGTCTTTCTTCCTCGGAAGTGGCTGGTGGCTTCAAACTGCTGACTTTAAGATTGGCAGCCCAAAGTGTAACCATTATGCAACCAGGGCTCTTAGATATTCTAAATAGTATACAATAGTCATGCAGAGCTAATGGCTTTATTCTGTGGGAATCCAGAATACATACAACATCCTTAGTTTGACCTGGTAGGGAGGCATTCCCACAAAAGCAAAACTATAGCTTGATGGAAAATTAAAATTAGCTAATCAGTCAGTGGAGCAAAGAATTTCTGAAGATCTATGAACAAAGGTGCCTTCTTTGTGAAGAGCTATTAACTCACTCACTGCCAGGGAATCAATGGTGACTCATTGTGACCCCTGTGCTTCTGTTACTGTAACTGTTTACAGGAGTAGAAAGCCTAGCTCCCGTGGAGCTGTTGGTGGTTTTGAACATGTGATTCTTGGGGACCACAGTCCAACTGGTAACCACTGCACCATCAGAGGTCCTCCTTTGTGAGGTGAGAGAGACACACATATGAAGGTGGAATTGGGGAGAGTGCCTTACAGCACCAAACATTAACAAATTCAGAAGTTAGCCATATCTTCTCCAGTTTTCAGAATGTCAGCACAAAAATGTAGCTATCTCCACTGCTGATAACATTTGAATTTCTATTTTATTAATTCCATTTTTTGTTTCTATCACTGATAAATTCTGGATAATTTCAATAAAAAATAGTGTTATTAAGATTTCTGGGAAAAAAAAGATTTCTGAATATCTTTATTGAAGAAAAATACAATTAAGATACTTAAAAATGTACCTTGATGCACGCTTTTCTTTTTTTTCTTGTTTTAAATATTGGTTATTTTCCATGCATTTTGTAATAGTGGTTCCTTGCCCTTAATTAAATTATATTTTCCATTATCATTTTCATATAGAAGGTTTCTGTGTCTTTGTGGTTTAATGATGTGAACTGGAGTGTGAAATTTTTGAATTTTATAGTAGAATGATGATAGCTTGCTTTTTACCAGGTTACGCTTCAGTTTCCTTTACTTATATAATTCATATATTTCTTCTTTATACACTTTGCATTTTTTACCTTTTTGGGTAGTTATATTATAGCTAAAGATAACCCAGAGGCTGGAATCTTGGCTTTCTACCTTCTCTGGCTGGTTCCCACTTTGTGGACAAACATAAGATTACCTTTTTTTTCTGGTCCTAAAAATAATGTATCCCCTGGTCTGTGAAATCCTCATTGCTCTTTTCTGCTAACATCTAGGAACATCTGGAAGTGGCACAATATCAAGGCAGGTCCATTTTCTCAGGATTGACCCATCTTCTAAAGTTGATGCTAGGCTACTGAGGGCCTTAAAACAGAATCAAAGTTGAGACACATTTTTCTTATCCTTGTAGCTATAATAGGTATTTATCTTTATTGCTTTATTAAAATAATTTAGCTGCTAAAAATGAGTAGTTTGTGAGTACTGGTATGCTTGGAATTATGTCTTGCAAGGAGCTAGTGAAAGTGAAATAGTCACTATGGACATAGAAATGTATATGTGGATCCACACTTCAGATGGAAATGCTATTTTAATTTCTATTTTCTTCCAACCTTGTAGAGAAAATTCTATTTAATGATTGAATGTATTGGAACATATACTGATAATCCTGTAAGAAATCACTTGTTAAAAATAAAATTGGATTTAAGTATTTTTTAAATGTATAAGAATCACAAGAGTATGATTTTAGGTTCCTAAAATAGTACAGTGAAGTATAGCTTTAGGATATGAAAAGAATCTTAGTTATAGTCATACTTTACTTAAGTTTCTCAGAGCTATTTCTTTTTAATATGCTCCATTTTCTTTTAAAAAAACATTCTTTTCTGGAATCACCCACCCAGAGAACACAAACACACACATAAAGTCACGATTGTATATTTTATATATGTGTGTGTATATATATGGACATGTGTTGATATATATACACACACAAATAAAAACAAAAGAGAAGATGAGAGTAAGAAAGAGATTGGTTTTTCACACACATGATTACATAGAGTAATTCTACCTTCTATTTCATTTTTTAAAATGCAATTTGTATTTAATTGAGTGTTACTTTTATTTAGTCTCGAAAATATATTTTATATTTAACATAAGCTTCAACACAAAGCAAGAAACATCAAAAGAAAATGTATGATTGACTCCAAAGGGTAGCATTCTATTGCTATTTATACAATAGATAAATGGAAACACTGAATTAAGCAAATTATATATTGCTCTCTTTTATTTAAAATATATTCAAATGAGACAAAACTATCTGTGTCTGAATTGCATCCAAAGTTCTAATATGAAAACTGTAACAGAGCAGCAATAGATTGAGACATCCATCAGTAGAAACATTACCTGACCAGGCTAAAACTGCTAATTTAATTTTATCATTTCAAGTGAGAGAGACATGAAACCAAGGGAGACTAATCTGAACAGTGAGTCTAATTGTAAATGCCTCAGCACATTATGCAGATAATAACAGCTCCCGTGTGGATAATAGAAGTTAGCAGGAGTACTGAAAATTACACTTTCTTTTGCCACAGTGAAAATGAGCCAATACAGTACTGCATCTTATCTCCTGATTCACATGCTAAAATGAAAATTGCTTTCTAGGTTTTACTGATTTTATTGAAAGGATATTGAGTAATGATTTTTGTTTTTTTCTTTATTCCCATTTCTGTTGTAATTTTAAAGCACAATCAATAGCAAAATATGAAAATGACCAAAAAACAAAACCATAACAAAATGAAATGAAATTCTCATTTCACACACACACACCCATATATGTTTTAATATGGCTTTATCATTAGCATTCATTATTATACCTGATTAAATTGAGATTCGTGTTACAAATGAGTCCGTATTAAATAAAAAATACATGCTATTTATGTGATTGTGAAACTGAATGTATCTCAAAGTAGTATAACCTACTACACCACATAGATTATTACATTAAATACTATAAATGTTAGTGTGAACATGTACTGAGATGTTTAAAAGTTGTAGTTAAATTTAAAACCTTTCAGAAATGAATACCTCAAGTAACACTGAAAGTTAAAGACTTTTTTAGCTCTAAGATGAGATTAATAATCATGTCCGGAGCCAAGTGTGCTTTCACAGGTACATATTGTGGAAATCATAGAGCCAAATCCATAAATGTATGCCTTCTAATGACAATGTGGAGAAATGGGTAAGATTGAGAACTTGTGAGTTCTTTTCCTAACTTCAAGCCATGCCCCCTTGTGATTGTCTAGGACAATATTCAGTAACTGGTCTACACCTTCTACATCTACCTTAGTTGTGTGAAGTGCTCTCATCAATTATATTTTCACTGGCAAACTTTTAAGCTTGTAGAAGTTGTTTAAGATGATATTCTAATAAACAGCCAATTAGTTATTTTCAAATGACAGTCAAAATTCATGTTATGTCCACTATATTTAAGCATTTAGTCTCTCTCTCAAGCAAAACAAAACAAAAAGAAATCCCTGTCATCTCTGAGGGACCCTCTAAGACAGGGTCGAATGGCCACTGTGCATTTCTGAGACTGTAACTGTTTATCGGAGCAGAAAGCCCAGTCTTCTGCAGGGCAGATGCTGGTTTCCAATTGTGGCCTTTGTGGATCGCAGCCCACGATTCCAGGGATCCAGTTCAGTTCTGCATGATGATAATACTTGGTGTTGTTTAGGAGTTTTGTTTGTTTAATCAAGAATTTAAATACCTGTTTATGAATAGGGCAGATTTGCTCTGACACACGTGGCGTCATCAGAATCCCCTTGATTGGAACAGTTTTTATTTTCAGAAAGTTTATGTAACTCATTTAAGTTAGTGATGGAGTAGAATTCTCTAATCTGTTTTAAACTTTTGCTGATTTCAAATTGACTTTCATTGAGATAGTATATGAATTTCTGGAGTCTCAGAAATTTGGGGGAGTTGCAAAGGAAGTACTGAATGATCACTAGAGATTTATTCTGGGAATATATTTATTTTCCCTCATCTAGTAATAGACACTGAAGATTCAAAAGGAACTTAATGAAGAGATGTAATAAAAGACTTGGCAGTGGCCTGAAGATGCTTATTTTTCCACCTGATGAATTTGGACTTTATTCAAGAGAACCACAAAATTAATGTAATTCATAATATCTTTATTTTAATAATAATATGACATACAGAGAGTAAGTTACATTAAGACATGACATTATACTAAACACCATTTTTGGTTAATTTCCTAAAAGTAATTTAAGGCAGCAAAATATTTGAAGCATTATTATGCTTTCACTCTTGTATGTCACACAATAGTGAGGAATTTTTTACTGTAATATATAATGGAAAAGATTCTGATTAGACTTTAGTCATATATACTACTTGAATTAACATATTTTACTCAATAAGCATATTTACTAATACAAT
Source organism: Echinops telfairi (assembly GCF_000313985.2). Lineage (NCBI taxonomy): Eukaryota > Metazoa > Chordata > Mammalia > Afrosoricida > Tenrecidae > Echinops > Echinops telfairi. The sequence goes on along the minus strand of NW_022111373.1, from coordinate 47,151,235 downwards.
AGATGCTTGTACAATACTTATGTGAAGTTCTTTCATTGAATTTATATTATGAAAATCTTACATGAAAAGCATTACATCATGTTGGCTTTATAGCAAACATGTAGTTTACAATCTTGTAAGGAATACAAAACAACAACCAATAAATGTAAACATATGGATTTATAACTACTTTGGGAGTAGCATGAAGTTACAAAAGAATATTGTACTAGACATGACATATGGGAGGAGATGAGAGAAGGCACCTTAAATAAACTGTTGATGAAGTGTGATCATATGAAAATGCTGAGCAAAATCTGTGTCTACCTGATAATGTGAAAGATATTTTTGTGGTAACTGTAACTTGTGATTACAAGCCCCAATATGACCATTCTTTACAGCAATATGGTCAGCAAAGACCTCTATTTACCGACATTTTTGTCATCATCACTTTGCTATTTCACTGAATAATGAAACTTTATATTCATAGTAAAAATTAATCTTTTGTTACTAATATACATTCACCCTAAAATACCACCTTTCTATAAACATTAACATACCTTATCAGAGCAGCAATGATTGTTGATTGCTGTTAGTGGACAGCAAACTATTAGGTGTGTATGGTACTGTTTTTTCCCAAAACAATATTATTGGGAGCTAAGGCAGATAATCGTATTGTTCCATAGTTCAATTACATCAGGCAGTATTGTATAATTGCTACCATAATCTGTTTCAAAACATTATTTTCCTTCTTGAACTCCTTGACATCAGCTCCCTTTTAAACTCCACCCCCCCTCCAACTATAACCCCCTGAAACCCTTATTTGACTTGCTGTCCCTACAAGTTCATCAATCCTGGGGTTCATACTTAAAAATATTATACAAAAATTCCAGAGGGTAGCCCCAAATGACCAAATACGTCTGAGATAAAACCCAATATGTACAAAAAAATTTTTAAATACAGTAAATGTTGAAAAACAGATCAGGCTCAGTGTGCATCAGAGGAGAGATCAACTGACAAGGTTTTAGATATTCAAGTCAGGTTTATGATTTGGATCTTCTATAGTCATCTCTCCAGTGCCCTCTCCTTGGTAACCGCCTTCTTCCTATCCCTATATTATAGACAGAGGGAACTCACAGGAGACTTATTCCCTAGGTAAAGCCCACAAAGGTGTCTTGGGTTCACTCTGTCATCCACAGCATTCTGCCAACCAGATTCTCACAATTTAGGCTCTGATACTATTCGCTCCTGTTGTTTCAGATCATATGACTTACAATCCTTCAGTCACTGATGTTAGTGTGCTTCTTCCATGTGGACTTAGCTGACATCTCACTTGGATGGCTGCTTATTGGGAAACAAGTCTTTAAAATCAGGCACTAGTCTATCTGATAGCTGGACACCATCTAGTTTCTTCACATTTGGCTATAGCAACCATATCTTTTGTGTTTCTTTCCTGAGGAGTAACGAGGAGGGCCATGATGTAAGAAATAATTGTTCTTAAATTGGAGCTAGGATTAAGTGCAAAACTAAAACCCATTCATGGAGTTATATTTTCTTTAATCTGTCTTTAGCTCCATTTCAAAACCTCCTTGTTAATTTATGACAGTCTTGTCAATCATCTCCCTGGGGCATAAAGACTTGTTAATGATGTCTTTGATTAACCCAGTGGTTCTCTACTTCCTAATGCTGCGACCATTTAATACAGTTCCTCATGTTATGGTGACCCCCTAACCATAAAATTATTTTTGTTGCTACTTCATAACTGTACTTTTGTTACTGTTATGAATCAGGCAACTCCTGTGAAAGGGTCATTCAACCCCCAAAGGGGTCATGACCCACAGGTTGAGAACTGCTGGATTGACCCCCTCAGACTAGTTTTTTTAAAAGTACTGTTGAGAGAGGTATATTGGACCATTGTAGCCTAACACACTATCACAGTGCTTGAATTATTCATTTGTACAGAATCAATCTTTTTGTGGCTGGATGCTATTTACACAAACAATGAGAGTTGGTTGTCAGGCAAAATTTCCAATAATATTCACTGAAAATATCAGTCACAGGCTTGCCGGGAAAATACATATCTTAATATAGCATATAGGACATTGATGTAGCAAGACCATGCTGGGCCGACTATCAACAGTTAGCATCTTGGCACAGTTGTCTTCTGCTTCCTCAGACACCATGAATTTTCTGTCTTCAGTCTTCAGCTTACAGGTGTGTCTGCGGTAGAGTCCAGTTCACCAGTAGCGATTCTCCCTTGGCTCTCCCCGATGCAGCCTGTGGAGCACGCTGTGGGTCTTGCAGGTCCAGCATTCAATGCCTCAGCAGTCCAGGACACCCAGCTTGTTTCCCCAGGATACACCCAGAATCCCGGGTCATTGTGGCCCTTTTGGTGCATGCCTTCAGGGACACCCCACCTCCAAAGGCCCCCAAAGCATTTTCAGTCATGCTTCCCCACCTGGAGGTTGGTCCTCCAACTTTTCCTACCAACAGCCATGCACTTGGGCTCCCCCAGACGTGCTTGCTCCCTTTCACATCCTGACATGACTTTCCCAACAATATTCCTCAGCCCTCTGATAAGGCTGTCTACCTGGCCGGAGGGATCTTGCCATAGCTTTACATGGCAGCCACTCCATAGACAACATCCCCTCACACTCCCTTAACACTTTGATCCCAGCTGATGTGATGTGCTCTCTGCCAAAGTGACTTTGAGTTACATACGTAGAGAGGATGGTATATGGCTCATTGCACCAGTCAGGCCCTCTACCTGGCTGTCTGGCCACCTGGCCAGCAGACTGGATGCCCCGCAAGTCTGAGTTTATGCTCGTTCTGTCATTATAAGAAGTATGTTTGCATGTACTCTATTAGAAATAAATTAAATAGTTGTATTTTGTTTTAGATAAATATGTAACTTTACAATAGAAAGCTAGAAATTAAAACTATTCCCTTTATTTAAATGTCAGATTTGACTTTTGTTATGACTTTGAGATAATCTCAATTCTTGGATTTCACCATCAATGAAGGAGGAGTAAAAATAATTACCTAGCAATAGGCCTCCTGTATTGATTACAGCATTAATGTACTTAAAATATTTTTGAGACCCTAAGATGAAAGTTTCCAGAGGAGTCTTAAGAATCATTTAAGATGGATGTAGTCATGAATCTCACACTAGGGTTAATAAATGTCACCATCAGTAAGAGGTTTATTTTATACATTTTTGTAGAACTATGAAGGACACTTTGCAATGTTCTGCTGACAGTATTTTTAAGGGTTGTGAATCCCAAAAGAAATATATTTTGGAATTTTCCAACTATTTCTTTTTCTAATGATGTGAACTGTATGACATATCTTCATGGGGATATAGTGTAACTGTGAATATTGAAAGAGATAAGCAGCAGTAGACCTAAAGTTTCCTACAGCAAAGTGGAAACTATGGGTGTGAGGCATTGTGCTCCTATCAAGATTTGTAGCATCAGAACCCACAGAGGTCATGCTATTCTGGCCTACAGGGTTGCTATGAGTCAGAGTCACTTTGAGGCAGTGGACATGTGAATGAAAAATATGAAACTATTGTGTATATACTTCATTAGTGTAAGTTTTTATTTTTGTGTGATTTGGAAAAGAATGACCTGTAGAAAGTTAGACAATTTCAATCTTCTCCCTATTTACCTGACTGTTCAGTCTGTTTTTGTATAATTTTTTGACTGCATAAACAAGATATACATCATTAGCTAATATCACATCTATGTAGGAAGCATAGAGTGCTATAAAATTATGATATTGTAAGTGAGTAGATTATTTTTCTAATAGTAATATTACTTTTACTCTTACTTTCAGGCACCATTGTCACTTATTCAATGCCATCAAGCCAATTCTTACTCATACTGAGCTGAATTAGCAGAGTAGAACTAGCCCTGAAGATTTCTCAGACTTGCTATGGGAATAGAAAGACTCATTTTTCTCCTTCAGAGAAGCTGGTGGTCTCAAACTGCTGACCTTGTTTTGAATGTTCTTCATAACTTGGGTAATTTTCCCAGGATATCCCCATAGATTTCTACAGCTTCTTTAACAAATGCATTATTGTTGGTAGGAAAAGAGGGAGGAGTGACCTCCAGGTGGGAGGAATAATGGCTGAAAATGCTTTGGGGGACTCTGGGTGGAGGGAGTGTCTCTAATGGTGTGCACCAAATGGGCCACATTGACCCAAGCTTCTGGGTGCATCCTGGGGACCCTGCCTGGGTGCCATGGAATGCTGGGATACTGAATCCTGGATCTTCAGGGCACACAGCATGCTCCAGAGGCTGAATCAGGGAGATCTGATGTGGAAACTCCACTGGGTGAACGGGACTCTACTTCAGACACACTTGTGACTTGAGGACTTAAGTCAGAAAATACATGGTATCTGAGGAAGCAAAAGACAATGGTACCCAGATTATTGAACTGTTGGTAGGTGGCCAAACATGGTCTTGCTATATCAGTGCACTATATTCTGTATTGAGATATGTAATATTCCTGAAAACCTGTGACTAACATGCTCAATGATTATTATAGTAATTTTCTCCTAGAAATTAACCTCCATTGTTTGTATAAATTGCACTCAGCTACGAAAGGACTGATTCTGTACAAGTGAATAATTCAGGAATGGTGATAGAGCGTTAGCCTACATTGACCCAGTATGCCTCTCTCAATAGGGCTTTAAAAAGTTAGTGTGAGGGGTTAATCAAAGACAATATTAATGGAAGACCATTGTGCCCCAGAAGGATGATACATAAGATTCTCTACCATAAATTAACAAGGAGTTTTGGAAAGGGAGCCCAAGGTGACAAAAACAAAACAAACAGAAAACCATAGATCCAGAAATGGCTCTAAATCCTAGCACCAAACTTAAGAAAAGTGGTTTCTGTTGATGAATCTCAGTGTCATTGAGGCAGTCCCTACTTAAAATGACCCTAGTGGGCAGAGGTAAGCTGCCCCACAGGATTTGGAGACAGTAAATCTTTATTTATAAGCGTAGACAATCTTGTGTTTTCCCTCTGAAGAGCTGATGAGTTTCAATGGCTGACCTTGCTGCTTGCTGACACTTAATCCACTGCACCACAAAAGCAAACTACAGACAGATAAGAACCAAACTCACTGCCATGGGTTGATTCTGACTCACAGCAGCCCCATAGGAAAGGGTAAAACTTCCCCCTGTGGGTTTCAAGACTGTGGGAAGCCTCAACTTTCTCTTGTGGAGTAGCTGGCAGTTTTGAACTAATCACTTTGTGGTTAGCATTCTGATGTGTAACCACTTGCCACCAGGGCTCCCCTGCACCATCAGGGCTCCGAAAACAAGACTAAGTGGACCCTGTTCAAGACATTCTGTGGGACCCAGGAGATGTACATAGTGGTTTCAATGAAAACTTTTACAGCTTATCCTTGTTTTGCTTTTAGTACATATTACATATTTGTATTTATCATATTTGCATTGTATTGGGTAAATCTGCTGCACAAGACCTTGTTAATGTGTTGACAGGTAAGGATTTCACTTTGAAGACTAAATGCTCCTGAACCAAGCATCACATTTTCAATAGAGAGGAATATTTAAAATATCATGACTACCAAAAGAACAAATAGAGCTGGATTGGAAGAAGTATAGCCAGAAAGCTCCTTAGACGTAAGGATGGTGCGACATCATCACACTTACTTTTAGACATGTTCTCAAGAGAGACCATGCTCTGGAGAAGGACGAAGCGATTGGTAAAGCATCTGGGCAGTGAAAAAGAAGAAGCCCTTCAACAAGATGGATTGACACAGTGGTGGCCACAATGGGCTCAAACATATGAACAATTGTGAGGCTGGCACAGGACTGGTGCTGTTTTGTTCTGTAGTACAGAGGGTTGTTATAAATCTGAACCAAATTTGATGAAACCAAAGAAGAACAATAACAATATATTTGCTCTTCTCCACTCAACGAAAAATCCGTAGGGAAAAGAAATCATGTATGAGTTATGTTTATGCTTGTATTTTTACAGGGAAATCTTAGAGTACAGTAATCAGCACTCACCTCCCAACAGTCAATGATTGGAACTCACCAGCTGCTCTGAGAGACACGTGGGGTCGTCTGTGCCAGGGACGCTTGGTCGACTTGGGGACTCCATGAGGAAGTTTTAGACCATCCTATTAGGTCAAGATTAGTCAAAATCAGGCTTATGGGAATGAATTGGATTTGGTTTGATTATTGTATCTTTAGACTTAAAACATTATTTGCCATGTTGTGACCCCTCAACACGTGTCTAATTGGGTAAAAGAAGAAAATTTAAATGTACACATCTGACTAAGATAAATGCTTAAGAAATTTTGAGTTAATTGTATGCCTATTGGTTAAAAACTCCCAAAATAACTAAATTATCCTTTGAGGTCAATTATAGAACAGCAACTATGTTTGACATTGTTACATGTTGTTGATAGGAATTTTTTATAAAGAATCCCCTGTCCTCTTTTCATTAGTGTATGTGAATAAATAAAGTTGGGAGTAAGTACTTAAGTTATTATTTTTAGACATATGAAAATTTTTGCGTCACCTTCTAACAAGATTACTTTTTGATTATTATGTAATCAGTTACTCAGCTCACAAATTTAGGCAAAATCTTGATTAAAATTACCACTGTTATTTAAAAATAATGTAATTTTGCTTCTTACCTTGAACCAGACACTTACTTTGCCAAATACATCTAGGGGACGTTCTTGATTAAAACATTGATTTGTCTAATTACTTCTGTACCTTATAAATGTATAGCATACGCTGAAAAATTAGCAGCATGTGGCTCTTTAAAATAGATTTTCTACTTAGAGTTGGCCCATAAAATTTTAACTTGTGTGATTTAATTGTTTTTATTTAAGCATGAAAGCTATCCAACAAATTGTATTATTTGTGCTCTCTCTATTACATTCATTTTCATTTTTGGATATATTGTTAATCTCCCTTACATATACATATAGCATTATTGGAAAATTTATTGTTTCCAAAGGATAATGAGTTATTTTGATTATGCCTTGTTTCCTTAACTTAGAAAACATTTCAATATTATGATTACCTAGTCTGAAGAAATTATAATAAATTCAGCTGTATATAAAACATTATTAATCAAATAATGTTAGTCACTCATGTGAATACCCAGGGATTGACTTATTTGTATTTTGTATGCATTAATTTTTCAATCAGTATTTTTATTTCTTTTTCTGATAAAAAAACTTATATCTCCTATAGCATCTATATTAAATTTTAACAGTATGTTTGTGTGTACATATGTGTACATTATCTAGAGAGAAATGGAGAGAGAGAGAGAGAGAGAGACCCCCATCTTGAGAGTAAGCTGTGTTGTTTGTAAAACATCCAGAAAAGTTTGGATGTGTCTAGACTCAAGAATGAAGTGAGACTACATTTTAGTGGCAACCAAATACATTTTGGGCGAAGCACAAATATAAGGGTATCATAGGTAAAGCTGACACAAAAAGTACTTTTTAATTGTCTTCAAAAATGGTGTCTGGAACATCACTAGAGCCCAATCAGTAGGTGTAAGTGTATGATCAAAAGAATATCAGGGAGGAAAGTATGGTCCTTTCTATCCAGATTTGTTTTTCTTAAGTAATCGAGTTCCTTCACAGTGGGATGTGACTTCAGATGAGAGTGGTTCAAAGGAAACTGAAGAAAAATAATGAACTATTAGTCGTGTAAAAAGGGTCTCTTCATCCACACAAGCACGGCACACTTGTACACTTACGAGCTCTATCACATCAGAAAATGAAAACGGTATTTAACTTGGAGCCAAATATGATAGCCTTTCAGAAGAGAGCGAGAGAGAGCGAAAGAGAGAGAATGTGTGCATGCGTACATGCTCATGGTGCACGCACACACATGTGAACATGCACACACAAATGTTGTCTAGAATAATGCTTTCTATAGTACTACCCTTGTTCAATTTCTACACACACACACACTGTACACAACATTCCCACAAAAACATGTTTCAGAAAACTTTCAGGCGTATTTTAATTCTAAATTAAATATTTCTTTGAAAGTCCTTTTCAGAAACCAGAAGAGAAACTAAGTTCCATTTTTTAATAAAAACACCTAATGTTTTGTTTCACCACACCCTGGATTATAATTAGATATTAATTATAATTATCTTTCTCATTCAGGAAAATATGAAGTCAAAGAGTTTCTGATCTTGGCTGTTTTATTTCAAAGTTGTAACCCAGCAGACAGCGGTTCAAAACCTGTGGGTCGCAACCCCTTTGGAGATTGAATGATCCTTTCACAGGGGTCGCCCGATTCATAACAGTAGCAAGATTACAGTTATGAAGTAGCAACGAAAATAATTTGATGGTTGGGGGGATGTCACCACAACATGAGGAACTGTATGAAAGGGTCATGACATTAGGAAGGTTGAGAACCCCTGGGCTAGCCCAACAAGAACACTTACTAAGAATATTGTGAGTGACTTCATGCGTAGAGAAGGGTGTTTAGAAGCCATCACTTAGCCCTCTTTTTCTCCAGAACTCACGATGTAACAGAGTAACAATGGAATATACTGCAGTAATCTTTACGAGGTGTTGGAATTGGCATGCTTGGGGAAGAAATTGTTATTCGGAAATGGAAAACCACCAGCACCAAATGATATTATTGTTCAACAGCCATGGGCCAGAAACATACATATCATCACCCACACTCACTTCTAAAGTCAACTGTGCCCAGTGCCTCTTCTCAAATATGAAAGGATTTTGATAAAGATCAAGTGACATTTGGGAACTGAGAAATCTAATCTTGCCTGTAAATAGACTCTGGAGGACATAGACCCTTTCTCACTAAGAAATGACTCATAAAATATCGATACCTTTAACACAGGATATCCTAAATATGATTCCACTAATATTTGAGAATTTCAGTCATTAGTATACAGAGGGGAAATAAGAGAAAATTTGAAAGGGAAGGAAGCATTTTCCAAAATACTTTGTAGCAACATGAGGTCCCTGGAAAGCAAAATGGCAGGATCTGCTCCCCAATCTAAAGAAACAGTAGAAGGCAATCCAAAACAACGCTTGATTTGCACTGTCCCGAACAATAATCCTCCTGTCCTGTCCACTTACATTAGTGGAGTCCTAGTGGGTAGTGGGTTATATATTGTGCTGCTAACTAGAAGATCAGCAATCAGGAATCCACTAGCAGCTCTGTGGGAGAAAGATGAGGCTTACGGACCCCACAGAGACTTATAGCCTTTGAAAATCAAAAGGGAGCAATTCTACTTGATCGTGCAGAGTTGCTATGAATTTAGTGGACTCTATGGCAGTGTTTGTTTTTCCATTTCGAGTGGGCTTTCTATTAAACTGGGAAAGGATATTCTGTTTAATCACTTGTTGGATTATACAGTGAGATGTTTACTGCTGTATGCTTTGAAGCAGTTCTTCAAAAATAGATTAATAGTAAACAATATCTTGTATTAATTTGTCCCCCAAATGGCCACCTTTTTTCCTCTAACTCTGTTTCTATCTTTGAGTTATTTTTAATTTACTAAGCTTTTCATTGTTATCAGTAATGTGCTAAATGATTTAAACTCATTGGTTTATTGAGCTCTCACAGCAACCTTATACAATTAATATGATTTGTTCTATTTTACAGATGAGAGAATTCCAATAACTTGGAGTTCAATAACTTTTCCAAGGTGGCATATATGAGTAGTGAAATTGGATTTTGAATTTAAGTCTATATATAGGAACCCAAAGTCCTAACAACTATATACCTCCTAATTAAATTTATTGATTCAGTTTATGATATATCTGATTCCAGAATTCTTGGCAAAAATGGTAAAAATTCTTGGTAAAAAGAAAGAGGATTGTGAAGGAAATCAACCCATCTTGTCTCAGATAAGTTCTTTTCAGCTGTCAAATTTTATTTTATTTTTTTACTGGAAGAAGAATGATGTATTCTATGAATCTGCTATATATAATAATTATTATAATGTAACATAAGATAACATAGCATACAATAATATAGTACAACATGTAAACCCTTTTATTAGTGTATAAACCAGACATTATATGTATCAATAATTCAGTCATATCAAGAAGTGTTGTACAATCACCAACACAATAAGTTTTAGAGCATTTTCCTCCTTCTTTTACTCATTGCTATTAGCTCCCCATATCCCCCAACTTTCCCTGCCTTCAGAACCTTTCATCCAGTTATTGTCTCTATACATTTACCCATGCTAATTTTCATATACAGAAAAACATAGAAAATACATTAAAAATAGTCAGGAAGGTTACCAACAATCAAAAAATACAACAGAAATAAAGCCAGGTTTGAAAGTAAACAGAAAATATTAAAAAGTAGAGCAAATTCAAAATTTGTCCAGAGAGAGCATTTTCAACACAGTGATATCTGTCATAGTCTGCTTTATTTTAAAAATATAAATCATTGTATCAGGGGCTCTTAAACTCTTATAACGATCATACACCTGTTGTATCAAGCACATTTGTACATATGTTGCCATCATCATTTTCAAAACATTTTCTCTCTACTTAAGGCCTCAATATCAGCTCCTCTTTTTTCCCTCCCTCCCCCACCCTCCCACCCTCATAAACCCATTGATAAATTATAAGTTATTATTATTATTTTCATATCTTACACCTTCTGCTGTCTCCCTTCACCCAAGATTCTGTTGTTCCCCCCCCCCCTCTGGGGTGGGGGTGTTATACCTCCATCATTGCAATCAGTTCCTCCTTTCTCCCTCTTTCTCCCAGCACCTTCCCCCAAACCTCATGGTATTGTGACTCCCATTATTGTTCCTGAGGGGCTTATCTGTCCTGGATTTCGTGTGTTGAGACCTTTTATCTGCACCAGTGTACCTGCTCTTGTCTAGCTGGATTTGTCAGGTAGAACTGGGGTCAGGATGGTGGTGTGTGTGTGTGTGGGGAGGATGTATTAAAGAACTGGAGGAATGCTGTGTGTTTCATCCATGCTATAGTGCACACTGACTAACTCATCCCTTCCTTGTGACTCTTCTGTGAGGGGACGTCCAATTATCTACAGCTGGGTTTTGGGTCTTCACTCTGATTTCCCTTGTTTGCATGGGTATGGTTGTTAGTTGGATCTTCTGATGCCCCATAGCTGATCCTGTTGACACCTCATGATCATATTCCATGTGGACTTTGTTGCTTTCTTGCTAGCTAGTTGCTTGTTTAACTTCAAAGCCTTTAAGACCCCAGACACTATATCATGTAATAGTCAGGCATCATCAGCTTTTTTCACCACATTTCCTTCTGCATTTATTTTGTCTTCAGTGGTCATGTTGGGAAGGTAAGCATCACAGAATGCCTGATTATTACAACAAAGTGTTCTTGTATTGAGGGAGGACCTGAGTAGAGGCCCAGTATCTGTCTGTCTGCTACCTTAATACTTAACAGAAAAATATATTTATGTAGACCTATATCCCTATTGTTATATATTAATATATATACAAGTATACATGCTTATTTTTACACAACTATAATTATCTTTTGCCTCAGAGTTCTTTCCTCTGTTTCCTTTTACTTTCCTCTAGTCTCATTACCATGTTTGACCTACATTTGGCTGCCAGTAATTTTTCTCGGCTATGTTGCACTTGATCGAACCTCACCAGGCTTTCTACACCTTCCTCACCATCAATTTTAGATTTCTTGTTCCCTTGTCCCTGGGTTTGCTGGCTCCCTCCTCCCTTTTCCTGGCCTCCTCCTCTCCCATGTCCCCTAGGAATCACTGAACCTGTTGATTTCACTTTGGGGTTGTAAACAATCCTGCCTATCTTATATAGATAGACATAAGGCAGGGAAGGGGGGAGCTTATAAATAGTCTCAGGTCTGCCTGTTGACACTTATGAATGTTTGCTAATTGGGCCGTACAAGGTACCAAGTCCTGCCCTGCGAGTCAGAAGTCCATTTTCGGGATTCCTCAGGGACTTCGTTGCTTTACCTGCCACTCTCCCTGGGCTATATCTTCAGCTCTGTCCTCTGTGGTGCATTCTTCTGGGAAAGGCATCCATGTAGGTGGGATTGGGATTGGCCAGAAGTCCTCTCTGTTATTTTGATGCTCCTTGACTGTGTGTTTCCCTTAAGGCTTGGTGCACCAGGATGAGTTCTGGTCCCTCTCTCTCTTTCCTGTGGAGACATAAACAATACCCTCCCTGTGGTTGGGTTAGTGCCCTGTTCCCCCACTACTCTGGTCTGGTTGTCCCACCACCACCACCACTCTTTCTAAATTGGCTGCCATATGCATCCCAGGGTTGGGTCTGACCCCTGCCAGAGCGGCTAGACCTCGCCCTGGGAATTTAAGTGTTTAATAGCTTTTCCCCTGTGCCCACTGCATTGTTTCAGCTGAACTCAGTGGCATAGTCTGCTTTCTAATGCATTGTGCATAAAAGCAAAGCCATTCATATCTCCAGTCTATGTTCAGAGGCAATTTTCCAGATGCTTCGTCCACATGTATCTCCCCTTCCCTTTTTTTTAATTGTTAGTGTTTTTAGATGTGTCAAAAGGGGATCAAACCAAATGTTACATTTTAGCCATTTAAATCAAATGTTACATTATAATGATTCAAATCAAATAATTCATTTTACTCTACTACAATCTCTCTCCAATATTCTGTCTGATAAACAATTCATTCCCATACCTAGATTATGGCCAGAAGGAAGTCAACAGAGGCTTCTTGAATATATGAAACTATATATGTAGAATTGTATATTCTACATTCTTGTGTATGTAGAATTATATTTTGTTCATCCACTCATGCATAGCCTTCTGCCCACCAGAGTTTAACAAATTAAACTCTGATACCATTCCCTCCTTTGGATTATATTATTTATAATCTTTAGATCATACAGGTTGGTGTGCTGCTTCCATGTGGGTTTAGTTGATGTCTCACTTAGATGGCTGCTTATTTGAAAACAAGCCTTTAAGACCCCAGATACTGTTCTTTCTGATGACTGGCCACCATCTAGTTCTTCACCACCCTTAGCACCCATCTCTTCCAGGCTCTATTCGGGTGGGCACATATTGAGCAGGGCCATGTTGTAAGAACAAATTGTTCTTAGATCGGAGCCATGATTAAGTATGAGCACAAAACCATTCCTATATCTATGTTTCATATATTTCTGTTTCACCTAAGAGACATCTTTGTTATTTTATGTTAGAAAATGTTATCAATTTATCTCCCTGGCGCATAAGATCCTTCTGTGTATAGTTAATTAATTTAGCCGATGGCATTGTATTTAAAACACAATTGAAAAAAGGGATATTACACAAGTGCAGGCTGGCTACAAATGGCAATACACTGATTACTGCCTTGTACAGATTAAATCCTTAAGTGATTGGATACTATTTATATAAGCAATGGTAGTTGGCAGTCAGGCAAAACTTAAAATAATATTCTATAACAGGCCTACCAGATTAATACATATCTTAATAAAGCAAATAGGGCATTGAAGTAGTAAATCTATGGTAGTTTCCCTACCAGCAGACTACCACAATCATCTTCTGCTTCTTCACACACCATGTAGTTTCATCCTTAAGTCCTCAGATGACGGGTACATGTGAGCTGGAGTCCAGTTCCCCTAGTGGGTTTTCCACATCAAATCCCTCTGGCATGGCCTGTGTACTTTGACTGGGGAGACTTCACTTCCACCAGGATCAGATTTTCAAGACTGGAGAAAAGGAAGATGACCAGTTAGTTGCTGTCACAAGAATGTGCTAAAGTCACCCCAAACCAACAGTGATAAGGGATACTAATGGGAAAGACTAGACAAGAAGAGGGAAGGGCATGGATATGGATCTCAGAGAAGACATGTGCATTTCTCTTGATAGAAAAATGGCGCAGCATCCCAGCTGGTAGTGTGTTCCTGATAGGGCAAATCGGACTGAGCTTTTGTACAGGCCCCGGGGACCCAGACTATGTGCCAGAGAACACAGGGACATTGGGCCCTGTGTTTTTGAGGCACACAGCATATGCTAAAATTGTATTTTTAGGTAGAAATGGTTTTCTCTTTCAATATATTAATTTTGTGTCCACATACCAAAATTGCTAATAATTAGAGATTTAATGTGTTCCAAAGAAGACCATAAGATGTGTAAAACACAGCTAATATAGTCTCATGATACACTCCTTTGGTGCAAGGTAATCATTTCCATTTGAGACTTGAAAGCTAGCTTACCTAATGCCCAAGCAGCCTTGATGGTACAGTGGCTAAACAATGGAGTGTAAACTCAGACATCAGTGATTTTACTTAGCAGCTGAACACTTAACCACTGCTCTACCAATGCTCCTTGAATCCAGCACAATTTTTTATTTCAAGATCTTTTAATTATAATATGTACTTAGGAATTTTTCCTTGACCTTCCACATTCAGGATATGAGAAAACCAAGTCAAACAGTGGAGAGATAAACAAAGCTGAGATTTAATAAAGCTCAGATTTAGTAAAAGGAACAAAATGAAGCAGTTCTAGAGTTAACCGGAAGAATCAACACATAGTTTCTACATAAGTGTATTACTTCTGCTAACAGCTCATTTGACTGATAGAATAGAGCACACTTTGAAGAAAACCTCCCCGCTATCTGTGCCAGAGAAACCCACTGCTGGAAATTTTGCTTTGATGAGGTTGTGGCACTGTGCCTAACCTATAAGTGTGCTTTACATTATATGATTTGATAAGACTCCAAACTAATATTTATTCAACCTGTTAAAAACATGTCTCTAATTTGTCAGCCTTTTTTTTTAAGAAAATATTTGCAGCTTTTGTCATATTGCAATGGACAGATTTGTCACATGACATTTTATTGGAGTTAAGGGAGAAATAATTTATTACCAGCTAAGATATTTTTGTGCCTATGAATCTAATTTATATTTCATTTTCTTCAATGCTGGTTGAGAAAATTTCTGAGGAAATGAATGTGAATAGTTTGAGGGAACATAAGGCAAGAAAAAGTAAGAATAATTTAAAATAAGGTATTATACTGGCTTACTTTCTATCTCTTCTTCCCATCAAAATATTCTATTTCCATAGTCTCTACACAGGCACCAGAGACATCCATGAAACTAAATCTAATGAGAATACTGCAATCTGATTTCTTGGGTCTCTCAGAATCACGTGATGCTATTGTTCACTCACTCATTTGAACTTCCCCTTCCTCTGGCTTCTATGACACCATGAATTTTTGCCTATCATTGATCTCTCTGAACAGTCCAGCTCACCCATATTTGCTAGTTCCTTCTGTCCTGTGTTGAGTGATAGGGCCATTTTTTTGAAAATTTGCAGATTCTACCTGGTTCTCTGTGTATGTCTAAGTATAATCAAATTGATTGTGACTTACAGTCAGCCTATAGGCTCAAGTAGAACTGCCCCATAGGGTTTCCAAGGTTGAAAATCTTTATGGAAGCAAATTGCCACATCTTTCTCCAAAGTAGCTTCCTATGGGTTTGATATCGTGACCTTTGGGTTAGCAGCCAAGCATTTCACCACTGCACCAGCCTGGCTCCTTCGTAATCTCTACAGGATTGTTAAGAGTAAAGACATATTGCCTTCACCTTGGCCTTTTCATCTGAGATTGTAGTCTGTGGCTCTAACTGTATATTTTGCTCCTGTAGTCAGATGGACTTCAGTCATTTAAATTAGGAAACTGATTAGTTTAGTAACAAGTTTTGTTCCCTCTTCAGTGTCAGTGAGTGACCGTCTTAGAAGGCTGGGAGTACAATGAACATCTCCTTTTCTCCATAAATATCGATGCCAAGACCTCCCGACTGTTACAGGTGTAACAAAGCTAGCTGCTGATTTCTAACATCGCTTTAGGATAAGTCATTATAGTTCTCAAATAAATAATTACCACAACTTCCATGTGAGCTTTTTACAGAGATGCTGAACTAGAAGGTCCAGAGCCCTTTTCCCAAGGTCAATCTCAGAGAATCTACATAAAGGAAACCTAAGAGAAGCTTCACCAGTGGATAACTAGTCAATTATCTGGGATGGCATTAAAAGGCTTACCCTGACACAATTATTTCTCTAAGTACCACTTTGTTTTTGCTTTTTTTAGAAAATATTATTTTCAAATGCTTGCCTTTGCATTTAGGTTTGCAGATCATTTTAAAACAGAGTATCCAAATTAATGTACTTGCAAGTATCTACATTAATGGTAATTTTTTTTTTTTTGGAGAAGAAAATAGCCCAGAAAAATCTCTAGGGCAAATCTTCTCATTGATAAAGTGTTACTATGAGTTGGAATCAACTCAACAGTGCACAACAGCACTACCATCACTAATATAACTACAAACAAGTCCTTCCTAAATATGACGTACAACACTCTCTAACTACTAATCCAGTGTTTTCCGTAGATTATGACTTTTAGTAACCCTAGAGGGCAAGGTAGAAAAAAGCTTCCTAGGGTGGCTAAAGCGCTAAATCATTGTGGTGTCAGTTGATTATTTCACTTGCTTTTCTCTAGATGAGCAGCTAGTGAGGTTGAACTGTCAATCTTTCCTTCGGTAGGTCAGCACTTATAACAAGGCATAACCAGGGCTTCTTAAAGCAAATATAGCTTGTATAAAAATTAGAATGGTTAAAAATTACTTTCTAGAAATCTGTATATACATATACCGTTTTGGAGTCCATGCATGTCACGAATGGTTAAGAAATCAACTTCAATGTAAAGATGATTGGTTTGAGGTATCCCACAGGCATCCTGGAGGAAAGGTCTGGCAATCTGTTTCTACAAAGTCATCTTGCTGAAAACCTTAGGGATTTCAGTCCTATTCTGAAATGCATACATTTGACATGCATCATAATCAACCAATTTGACAATGGCTTGTGGATGGCTTTTCTAGCAGTGTTAAAAGTTCATGATAAAGGACACAGGATCAAAGGAACAGAGGTGATGATTAGTTCATGGAGGGAAAAATAGGGGTATGGTTTGGGATTTAGATGTAAATTTTTGTTAATATCTTAGCTTTTCCTTTGGATGAAGAATTTGTAAGTGGCATTTTGATTACTTTGAAAACTTACCTAATAAAATTAGAAAAATCAATTACTGTTATAAAAATAAGAATGTAATGAATCTATTTCTGTACATCTGTACTCTATGGATAAACCAAAAGTAACTTCAAGATCCAATGCAATTTCTTTCTTTTTTAGTAAACCATTTTAAAATTAATTTTCTTTAGATTTTAATCTTCTGTTGTCTATAGTGGCTTTAAAAAAAAGAAAACCAAATTTCATCCACTTGAATGTCCACTGATTTCTTTTTATGAAATTGATATGATATTGGCAGGTCATATATCATCTCTGCAATAATAACTCTGTTGATTTTTCATTCTGTATCCTATCTTTATTAGAGAGCTTATATTAAAATTACATTGCTGTTACTGTCATTTCCATTGCAATCTGTATAAAAAGTATCACTCCAGTTATTATTCTTGGTCCCAAAGGAATAATTATCTTGAACATTTTGTATAAAGTATAAAGAGGGCTCATTGCATGCAATTAGATTTGTTAACAGATTAATTGACAAATAATTCACATATCATAAAATGAAATGGTTAGTCCTGTTTAAAAGAGCTGTATAATCATCACCACAATCAATTTTAGAACATTTTATTCTTATACTAAGTATTATTAGATCCCCATTTCCTCCTGGTTTAGGCCAGGTTGATTAGAGAAACAAATACAGAGACATTCGTATGTGTATAAGAAAAAGGTTTCTATCAAGAAGTAATTATATATTGAAAAAGTATCCCAGCCTAATCCAATTCATGTCCAACAGTGTGATACTAGTCCGTAAATCCTTCTTCAGACTCATGCAGACACATGCAATGATGCAGAATGCAGGAAGAACACATACCAGGGGGTACATAGTCGTCTGACTCTGATCGTGGTGGAAGCATTGCTGGTATCTGGCAGGTCTCTGAGTGGCCTGCCAGCAGGACAGTGAAGGCAGAGAGAGAAAGGGAATTCCCAGGACCCTCCTTATGAGAAGGCCACACGCACAAGAAGGCACCATCGGGCTGTGACCTGATGGACAGGTTAAATACCACCCCAACACTTTCATAAATCTTCAAGTTGACATAAAATTATATTAATACGCACCTTCCAAACTCTCCTGTCACAACCCTAAGAAACAATTAATTTAATCACTTATCTATAGATCTGCCTCCACCACTCGTGTATCTGCTTATCGTACTGTAGTGGCTTAAGTGTTGTGGTAAGCCTGAAATTATGTCATTGGTATTCCAAATGCCATCAGGGTCATTCAAAGTGAACAGGTTTCAGTGAAGCTTCCAGACTAAGAACAGACAATGAAGAAGGACTCTGCTCCCCACTTCAGAGGAGAGAGTAGCTTAAAACCTTATGCATAGCTTTGAAGCACTATTAGATACTGAATGCTTAATGAATGGAAACAAAACATTGCCAGTGATAGTGCAGAAGGATGGGTCCCTTGGCTCGGAGGGCATTGCAACGTGACTGAGGAGGAGCTGATTTCTGAGAGTGGAATTGACCGTGGTGAGGTGAATAGAGGGAAACTTGTTAGTTAGAGTGGAGCCTTCAGGATGTTCATTTGCTAAGGGAGCAAAACTCCATTTAAGGGGGAATAGCTGCAAAAATCTGCTAATGACAAGAACTTGGAGGTGAGCAAATGTGAAATGAACTGCCTGAAGACCAATATGCTGGGCATTAGTGAGCTTCAATGGACTGGTGCTGCCCTTTTAGAATCAGAAAGTCATATGATTTACTCTTCCAGGAATCACACGAAGGAATGACATTGTATTCCTTGTCAAAAATAACATTGCAAAATCAACCATGAAGTACACTTCTGTTTGTGACCAGATTATACCTGTCCTTCTTCAAGTGCATTCAATGAGTAAAACTATAATTCAAATGTTTGCATCGATCACAAAATCGTGTAATGAAGAAATCGAAGAATTCTACCAAGGTCTTACTTCAGTCAGGAATGGATACCACGTGCAATCAATATGCATTCATAATTACTGGTGATTAGAATGCCAAAGTTAGAATCAAAGAAGAAGGAACAGTATGGAGATCTCATGATAGAAGTTTGCAACACCAAAGATTTGTTCATAGCAAATACTTTTTTTCAGCAATCCATAAGGCAACTATCACATGGGCTTCTCTAGATGTAATAAACAGAAATAAAATTGACTAACTCTATGGAAAGCCATAACAGAGAAGCTCAATGTCAGCAGCTAAAACTAGACCATGTGCTCACTATGAATCAGACAAATATGTAAGTTCAGGATAAAGCTGAAGAAAATCAAAACAATCCATGAGAGCCAAAATATGACCTTGAGGTTAAGCCACCTGGATTTCAGAAACATCTCAAGAACAGTTGATGCATTGAGTATAAATGACAGAAGCCAGATGAACTGTGGGAGGACATCAAGAATGTCAGTTCTGAAGAAAGCAAAAGGTAAATCAAAAGACAGGAAAGAAAGAGAATATCTAAGTAGATGTCAGGAGAGACGCTGAAACATACTCTTAATCATAGTGTAACTAAAGTATCTGAAAGAAATGATGAAGTTAAAAAGCTGACTAGAATCAAATATTAAAATGATGTGTGCGAAGCCCTAGAGTTTGAAAACCAAAAGGAAAGAACAGGCTGAGTAGCTGTTAAGCTGAAAGAAATGAAGAAAAAGTCCAGCCTCTAGTTGCAATATTGAAAGATTCTATGGGCAAACTATTGAATGATCCAGGAAGCATCATGAGAAAATGGAAAGAACATTCAGTGACTGTACCAAAAAGAGCTATTCGACAGCCCAGCATTTCAGGAGGTAGCACATGAGCAAGAACCAATGGTGCGGAAGGAAAAAGTTCAAACTGCACCAAAAGTATTAGCCAAAAACAAGGATCCAGGAATTAATGGAAGATTCATGGAAATGTTTCAACAAGCTGATGAACCGCTGGAGGCACTCACTGGTTTATGCTAGAAAATTTGGAAGACAGCTACTTGGTCCACTGACTGAAGATCCATTTTTGTACCAAAAAGAAGAGGAAGGCTTATTACCAAACTGCAATATGCACAGGACACATCCCTGCTTGCTGAGAGTGGGGAGTAGAAGCACTTTCTGATGAAAAACAAGGATTGCAGCCTTCAGTGTGGATTAAGACTCAATGTAAAAAAAACCAAAATGCTCACAACTGAACCAAAAGGTAAAATCACGTTAAATGGAGCAAAGTGTGAAATTGTCAAGGATTCTGTCTTGCGTGGGTCCATGTATTAGTCTAGGTACTTTGGAGAAACAAATCCACAGCAACTCACGTATAAGAGAGAATTTTATGCAAAGAAAATGTGCATCACGAAAACATCCCAACCCAATGCTGCCCAAGCCCACAAGTCCAACATTAACCCATACCCAACACCAGTCCACCAAGTCCTTCACCTCACAAAACAGAGGCAATAATGCCGACTGCAGGAGGAAAGCTGTCAGTGAAGAACAAGCATCTCAACACTAGCAGGGGTCTCCACACGGCTGCTCCAGCACCCAGGGCTGCATCGGGATAGATCCATGCGGCTTCTCCTTGGGGATGTCTTGTAGGAAGTCAATCTTGCAAGCCGAAGCAGGGAACTGCTAAGGCAGCTGCACCCGATGCAACCATCACAAAGCAAGAGACCCGAGAACTCGAAAGGCGAGGCTTCACCACCCATTTATCCCTCCGCCTTTCAACCAGACCCATATGTGATTATTGGCCAGGCTGGCACAATTAACTAATTCAGTCCAAAATCAATGCCCATGGAGTTGCATTAAGTGAATTGGTTGCACAGGATCTCTTTAGAGTTTTGAAGGGCAAGTATGTTGTTACTGTGAGAACTACGGCGTGTCTGATCCAAGCAGTGATATTTTCAATTTCCTCATATTCATATCAAATATGAAGGCAAGGATGGGGAGACTTTGTCTTACATACTTTAGGCATGTTTTCAGGAGAAATCAATACCTTAGAAGGACATGATTGGCAAAGTTGAAGGTTATGGAAAAAGAGGAAGACCTTTTACAAGGTAGACTGTGCCAGTGGCTGCAACAACGGACTCCATCTAGCATGGGAACAGTTGTGAGAATGGCACAGGAGCACGCAGTGTCCCATTCTGTTGTGCATTGGTTTGCTATGGTTTCCAATCAACTCAATGGCACACAGCAAAAACACAGGTATACCTATTCAGGGCTTCATACACAAGAAAACACACAAAACAACAACGACAAATAACAGCAGCAAAAAAACAAAACAAAGCAGAAAACCCTTCAGTGAAAAGGAACAGAAAATATTAAAAGTAGAACAAATGTCAAATGGATCAATAGAAATAAAGAAGGTGAAAAATGTAATCTAACTACATCTGCACTAATCCACTTTCCAATTCACTCTGCCTGATAACAAGGCTCTGCACATCTCTGGTCAATGGTCTGAGGTGATTTACTGGAGAATCAATCCACATGTGCACTTTGCAAATGGATTTTGAGCTTTCAGTGTTAACCATAGTTTTCTGCAAACTAGATGCTCAAAATTTAATCTCTAATGCCGGTCTTTCCTTCAGTCTTGGATTTTATCATTTACAGTTTTGGGGTCACATAAGCTGGTGTGCTTCTTCCAGGTAGACTTAGCTGATGCCTCACTTACATAGCTGTTTGTTTTAAGACAAGCCTTTAGTGCTCCAGATGCTATTCTTTCTGATAGCTGAGCACCATCTGCTTCCTTCTCAACATTTCCATAGTACCCAGATCTTCAGTGATCTATTCATCAGAGTGAGTATCGAGTAGTGTCAAATCATAAGAACTAATTGCTTTGGATTGGAGCTATGATTAAGTAAGAGCTCTAAATCAATTTTTATGTCTATGGTTTATATATTTCCCTGGTTCACTTTGGAGACATTCTTATAATGGTATTGGGGAACATTATAACTTACCCCTCTCCTCAAAATTATCCCCATGTGGCATATGGTAATTTTATTGATCGTATAATTTATTTTGTCAATACCATAGAATTTAAAATACTGTTGAGAACAGGATATTTACATATATGGGTTGTAGATTATAAACTTAAGTAACTGGACACTATTTATGCAAACAATGAGGTTGAGGATAAGATGAAATTTTCAAAAATGCACATTCAGGAAGTAGAACTGTCACATCTGAGGTAAGGTAGGACATCTGTGTTTTGGCTCATTGCCCAGTTTCCTTCTCTTTGCCTGTAGCTCTCAATAGTTGTTCTAAATGAGAAGCAACAACATTACCTGGAAACGTCTTAGAAATACAGATTGGTTGCCCTTGCCTCACGCATTCTAATATAGCAATTTGTGGGTAGGCCCAGCAATCCATATTTTTCAAGCCCTCCGGGTAATTCTGATGCAAGCCAAACTTAGAAAACAATTTGTTTTAATTGATTCCCACACTAGTTTTCTCTGCCTTAATTTTTTTCTATTGCTTTCTATTTTCAGGCAAAATACCTTAAATAAATTGAATTAAAATAGTGATGGCAACAATCTTCTAATGGATAATTTTCAATTCAAAGCTAAACACTTTTTAATTTATTTTCATGCTGAATCCATAATGAGCCAGTTATTAGTCTTAGCATAAGAATACACAATATTTTTTACAGCCTATATCCTTCTTTCTAGATTCATCTTCCTTCCATCCATCAGTATATATTTTTAAAAACATATTTAGCTTATTTCAGTTAGGCATGTATATTTTTTTTAAAATTCTTTCAGTTAGGCATGTTCTTCTATAGTTGATGCATGGTACAAGCTGGAAGCTTTTTATTATTCTCTTCTGTTTTTCCTCACCCACTTCTAGCTGCTACTGCTAGATGCAGTCAAACAGTTCAGATTTATAGCAAGTTCATGCACAACACAGGGATACAACCTGGTCCTACACCATACCCAACAGTTGTTATGTTTTCAGTCACTGACTCAATCCATCTTGTTGAGGTCCCCTTCTACTTTGTCAAGCATAATGTCTTTCTTTCGGGACAGGTCTCTCCTGGTAACATTTCTAAATTATGTGAGATTGAGTCTTGCCGCATTTGCTTCTAAGAAGCATTCTGGTTACACTTTTTTCAAGACATATTTGCCTGTTCTTTTGGATTTTACTCTCAGTATTCTTCTCCAGCACCACAATTCAAATGCATTTGAATTGCTTTGGTCTTCTAAATCTCCTGTTGCCAAGTCCATTGAAACTCATAGTAACGCTGTCCGACAGAGTGGACCTATCCTTTAAGGTTTATACAAATTGTTTGGGTCTTTATGGGTCTAGAACTATTGACCTTAAGGTCAGTAGTCCAACACTTAACACACTGTGCCACCATGGATTCTTTTAAAATTTCTTAGCTTTTGCCGAAATATCTATATTTCAGCTAGAATCTATCCCAAAAGCAATAGCTTATGCAGTGAGTTGTGTCTGTTTAAAGTGCACGTTAGCATTGGTCATCTTATTTATATATATTGTTTATAATAAATGATAGGGATGTTTAAGTGAAATCCCACTTGGAGATATATATATATTTCTCTCTGCTTGCCGGCTGCCAGGGAAGAAGCATGATGCAGTAAGAACCAGTCAAAATACTGTTTCACTTGACAGTGCAATAACAGATTCTTGTATAATGAGTCTCTCTACTTTCTTGATGATGTGCTAGTCATGGAAGCACTCTGAAATTTTATTCAGAAGAATTTAGAACTTGTAGCTCTCATAATTAGCAGGTGCTAACGGGTCGAAATTGAATCTTTGAAAAATCAAGGTAAACTTGATGGCTAAACATTGAGATATGCTATACTTGATGGATTAAATTTACACTAAGCTAGCCAACTTTTTAATCTGTAATACCTGAATATATTTTGCCATATATTTGGACCATGTATATGGTCTTCAAAAATCATGGAAAATATCCATTATTTTTTCTTTCCATTATACTCAAATTTTAAAGCCTCCTCATATACATTGGTAAGTCAACGTTTCTTGATGTGATTGAACTATTGAATTGTATAATATGTGAACTATATGCCAATAAAACTTTAAAATATTGATACAAATCATACAAATATTTATTTTAAAATATCAAAATGTGAAGGTACTGTTTCCACTGAGGAAAATCTATCTAGATTAGCACGTTCAAATCACAAAAATATCGTCACCATAACATTCTGAGCTTACTTTCTACCTTGAATTCAACTAGCCCAGCAGATCACCTCAAGAATCAGAGTTGAATCTTTTATAGAAAGTCCCCTAACAAGACAAAGATATGTGTTACCGAGAGACTTAGTCTGCAGCATTCCAGAGATCATAGAAATTTTTAAAGCATGTTTTGTTAGAGATAAAACCTGTGCATGTATGAACTGGTCCCATAATAGCAATATTATTTTCTTACTTTCTTGCAGGAGTGCATGTGTACATGTATGTGCATGAGTGTGTGTGTGAGAGAGAGAGAGAAGAGAAAGCAGGGGAAGGTTACTCATACTGTTCCTTTTCAAAATGTCAGCCTCAAGATGCTTTGAATATTAAATAAGTCTAAGGTTCTTATTATTTCTTAATATAATGCTTTTTACTTTATCTACAGTGGAATTTCATAATTTAAAATGTGCCATGCTATAATAAATTGTTTGCTGTTTAATCAAATTAATTTTATTGTAGTTTTTCACGAAGCCAGTATTAAGTGGTTGATAACATCTGGCATGACAAATTACAAAAGAGGAGTCATCTGGAAAAAAGATACCAGTATCCACTTTTTGACATTAAAAGACAGAATTTGTCAAAATGAACAAGATGCAACATTAGCTTTAAAGTATAGTAAGGGAGGGAATTTGAGGAACAAGGTAAAAAATTAAGCATTTATAGTGTAATAGACAATAAAGGGTGTTGTCTACACAATGATATAATATTGGTAAGATTTGTTCATTGTTAAATATACATTCTTCAAAATAACCCAAAGACTTATGTGCATAACTTGTTGGTAAACACAGGAATACAGTCATATTTTTTACTCCATACTGACAAAATGAAAACACCATAATATCAGGAACACTCTGTATACTAGAATTGTATTAAGGATAGAGATGCAAATCCATAGATAAGCATGCAGGAGATTCATATAAAGGACATTGTTTAATAGTATCCTCATTCACAGGGTCACTTTTTTATGATGAGCACAAATACGGATCTCTTCCAGTCAGGGTACCATGCATCTAAGTTTCTTGGCATACCCTACTAAGGATTCCCAGTGCTGAATCAGTCTGTTGACAGCCATATAGTGACAGGGAGCTTCCATAAATTCAAGCAGGATTCATAAGAGGACACGGGCAATGGGATATCATTGCTGACGTCACAGGACTCTTGGATCAAATCAAGGAATACCAGATAATATTTACTTGTGCTTTATTAACTATTAAAATAATCCAACTGTGTTGATCATATACAACTATGGATAGTGTTGAGAATGTGTTCCTGCAGAGAGTATACATAGATCGAGACGGAGTCATTTGAACAAAACGGATACTGCATGTCTTAAAATAAGGAAATTATTAAGGTTGTATCCTCACACTGTACTTATTTAACCTGTATGCTGAGCAAATTATCTGAGATGCTGGATTATAAGAAGTACTAAGCATCACAATTGGAGGCAGGTTTATTAACTATCTTTCATATGCAGATGGAATAACTTGCTGGTGAAAATGAGGAGGACTCGAAACCCTTGCTGATGGAGATCAAGCATGCGGCCTTCAATATAGATGGAAAGAAAACCCAAATCCTAACAGTTGACTCAACATGAAACATAATGATAAATTGCGACAAGGTTGACGTTGTCAAAGGATTTTATCTTGCTCGTATCCATAATCAATGCTCAAGGAAACAGTAGTTAGTCACATAAGGGCGCATTGTATCGGGTAACTATGCCAAACAAGATCACTTGAAAGTTTTAGACGATAGATGTGACTTTGAGGACAAAGGTGGGCTGAATCCAAGCCACGGTGTTTGTAATCCCTCATATGCATGTGGAAATTGGATGTCTAATAGGGAAGATGAGAAGAAACACTGCACTTGAATTGTGGTGTGGGGAAAGAATACTGAATGTGTGATGGAGTGCCAAAAGAACCGATAGCTCTCTCTTGGAAGAAGTACAGCCAGATCTCTCTTTAGAAGCCAAGATGGGCATACTTCCTCTCACATACTTTGAAATGTTACCAGGAGAGCTGAGTCCCTAGAAACGCACATCATGCTTGATAAAGTAGAAGAGCAGAGAAAAGGACGATCCACAATGGGATGAAGAGATGTAGTGGCTGAAACAATGTGCTGACTCATGACAACTATTTTGACAACTATTGTTAGGACAGCAAGGACCAAGCGGTGCTTCACTCTGCTGTACTTGGTGACACAATGAGACAGAGCTGACTCAATAGCACTGACCAACAGCAGAGATTTGTGCTCTTTACATTTGAGATACTGAAAATACGTTCTCTCCCTGAACTTGAAATATGGGCAAAGTCAAGTATTTGCCATCATTTGAAGGCCAACAGGAGGAACAAGGCTCCGTCATTTTAACTTACTGTCTACTTTCCCTTATTTTCTTTGTCTGTCATTCACAAAAGAGCAAGAATGAAAATATTAAAGCATATGTTTCATCATGCCCCCTCTTTTGCTCCTAGCCTTTTTATACCATAATTTCAGGCAGAGTCAAAAGTTCTAGATATAATATTTGAGGGCCTACTTAAGTAGGGTCTCCGTGACAACTTTTCTCTCTTCTCTTTCTATCAATCAGAAGAGACTCTCACGGAATCAGCTCCAGTTTTGCTCACTTCCTATTTATTTTTCAAACACACTAGGCCTACACTCCGAGTTTCTTTTATTTTTAGCAAAAAAATTAGTTTCTTGCTGAAATATCTCATGGCCGTGGCAGCTCTTGTGAGGGACAGCTAAGTAAGTATGATGCATAGCAATCCTATGGACTACAGAACAAAAAACTGCTAGATTTTGTGCCATTCTCACAATTGTTCTTAAGCTTGAACCCATTGTTGCAGCCATGGTGTCAGTCCATCTGGTCTAAGGTGCTCATTTTTTTCACTATCCCTCTACTTTACCAAGCAGGATGTTCTTCTTCAGGGACTAATCTCTTCTGAGAGACATGTCCAAAGTACACTAGACTTTGTCTCGCCATCCTTGTCTGTAAGGAGCACTGGCTGTATTTTTTTTTTTTGGAGACAGATGATTATTCTTTTGGCAGTCCATTATACACACACACACACACACACACACACACACACATATAATTTGAGTGCATCACTTTTTCTTTGGACATGCTTGTTCTATGTTTAACTTTCATGTGCGTGTGAGGTGACTGAAAATAGCTTCACTTGGGTCAGTGGCACCTTAGTCCGCAAAGCAACATCCCTAATTTTCTTCACTTTAAAGAAGTCTTGTGCAGATTACTCAATGTGATGCATCATTTGATCTCTTGAGTGCTGCTTGCATGCGTATTGATTATGGATCCAAGCAAGACTAAATCCTTGACAGCTTCAATCTTTTTTTTTGAGGAGGGAGGGAGAGTTACTGGTCCAGTTGTGAGGATTCTGGACTTCTTTAAATTTAGTTGTACTCCATATTGAAGGCTGCAATACTTGATCTTCATCAGCAAGTGCTTAAAGTCTTCCTCATTTTCAGCAAGTGAAGTGATTTCATCTGCATACAGAAAATTGATAATAAGCCTTCTTCCAACCTGATGCTACATTCTTCTCATATAATCCATCTTCTCTGATGATTTGTTCAACATATAGATTGAATAAGTATGGTGAGAGAAGTCATACCTTACCTGATTTTAAATCTTGTAGTATTTTCCTGTTCTGTGCAAATAACTTTCTCTTGATGAATGTACAAGTTCTGCATGAGTACATGTAGTGTTTTGGGTCCCCCATTCTTCTCAAGGTTATATATAGTTTGTTATGGGAAACACACAGAAATACCTTAGCATAGTCAACAAAACACAAATAAACAACTTTCAGATATTCTCTTCTTTGAACAAGATCCACCTGACATCATCAATGTTATCTCTTGCTCCATGTCCTCTTTTGAATCTAGTCTGAACATCTGGTATCTCCCTGTCAATGTTTTGTTGCAAGTGTTTGGATCTTCTTCAACAAAGTTTTACTTGCTTGTAATATCAATGATATTTTTATATAATGTGTACATTCTTTTGGGTCACCTTTCTTGGGAATGGGTACAAGTATGCATCTCTTCCAATCAGTTAGCCAACTGTCTTCTAACTTTCTTTTTACAGATATGTAAGTGTTTCATCAGCTTGTTGGGACATTTTAAATGGTATTCCATAAGTTCCTGGAACCTTGTTTCTGGATAATGATTTCAGTGCAGTTTGAAATTCTTTCTTTGGGACCATTGGTTCATATCCTACATCTTGAAATGGTGGAATGTCGATCAGTTCTTTTTGGCACAGTGACTCTGTTTAGCCTTTCTATCTTCTATTGATGCTTCCACGTGATTCAATATTTTGCTTATAGAACCTTAAAATCTTGCAACTGGAAACTTGAATTTTTTTATTAATCATTTTATTGGGGCACTCTTACAAATTCTATGATAATTCATTATTCAATTGTATTAAGGACACTTGTACATATGTTGCCATCAA
Source organism: Echinops telfairi (assembly GCF_000313985.2). Taxonomy (NCBI): domain Eukaryota; kingdom Metazoa; phylum Chordata; class Mammalia; order Afrosoricida; family Tenrecidae; genus Echinops; species Echinops telfairi. The sequence continues at coordinate 47,122,576 of NW_022111373.1, read as the reverse complement.
CATTTCCAAAATATTTTCTTTCTACTAGAGTCCTTCATAATTTCTTCCATCTACCTTAGCTATGCTGTGGTTAAGACAAAGTTCTAGAGCCTCTTCTGACATCCATACTGATCTTTTGCTTCCTTCCTATCTTTTTCATGACCTTTTACCTTCTTTATGGGTAAGGGTCCTGATGTCATTCCACAACTCATGAGGTCTTCATCATTGTGTTCATTGTGTTACACCTGCTCTTTATATTTTGGAAATTCAGGTGAGGTAGACTCAAGGTCATAATTTGGCTTCCATGGCCTTGTTTTTATTTTCTTCAGTTTTAACCTGAATTTATATTTGAGCAATTTTCCACAATTGCTAAGTCAGCCCCTATTTGATTTTAATGCTAATATTGAATTTCTCCATATTTTCCCCACAGATTGTAGTCAACTTGATTTCTGTGCATGCCATTTGGAGAAGTCCATGTAAATAGTCACCTTTTATGTTAAAAAAAAGGCATTTGCTATGAACAAGTGTTGATCTTGCAAATCTATCACACAATGTCCAATTCCATTAGTCTCACCAAGGTTATATTTTCCTACTACTGTACCTTCGTCATTGTTTTCATCTTTTACTTTCCAACTGCCAATAATTGTCAATGCATTTTTTATTGTATGTTTGATCAATTTCATACTGAAGACTTTTCTATAATACTTGAACTTCTTCATCATTAGCTTTGGCAGTGGGTGGATAAATTCGAATAATAGATGTATTGACTAAATATCCTGGAATTCAGATAGATATAATCCCCTTATAGATACTATTATTCCTCAAGTTAGATTTTGAAATATCTTTTTGAGAATGAATGTAACAGCATCACTCTTGGTTATTTCATTTGAAACATAGGAAACCATATCATTTTCTGATTCAAAATGGCCAATATCAGTCTATTTCAGCTCACTAATGCCTAGAATGTCTTGTGGAATTTTTTGCTTTCTATTGTAGCTGGTTGAAAGCGTTGTTGGAAAACGTCAGTTGGTAGTTCCTCACTGCTACTCACGATGACTTGAAAGGAGTAAGGCCGATCAGAGTCAAGTCTCTGGGACCATCATTTGTGGATGACTAAAAATGAGAAGAAACAGTTGCCAATATCAATTAAAAATCAGAACTCTTAATGTACTTTCATGGATACCCTCCAAAAGCATAATCATTTCCCTCACACTCGTTAATTTACCTGTTTTATCTTTTAATAGTGTCATTATGCAGTTTTTCATCATTTGCCTTATTTTCTAACATTTCATTAGACTATAAGTGATGAGCAAAGACATTATTTCCCCCTATCCTCCTTGTGCCATTTATGAGTCAATACATGTTTCTTAGTGATCATAAGATGCACATATTTTAGTATGCAGTCATGTATTAGGATACCAAGAGTGTTATTTCAGAAAGAAAGTTTAAATAGGAAAGTGTTAACTGAACGTGCTATTTTTGTTCTAACCCTTATTCTAGCTTTGCAAAGCTGTGGATAATGATATTCACAGTTCATTTAGGTAGTACCCTACTCCAAAAATATTCCGATTTTAAGAACCAGAATGACCAGGTCTTGAGAAAGTGTTGACTGTAATTTTATGATGTATAAAGTAGGTTGGTAATAGCTTCTTTTCCAAAAATCACTATACAAATAACAGATCTCTATTAGGATCTACATCAGAATCTATTTCGAAGGAGTCCTGGTGCACAATGGTTAAATGCCCAGCTGCTAACCCAAAGAAAGCCTGCTTAAGGCCATCAGACTCTCTGAGGCAGGAAGAGAGAGGCACTCTGCTTCCAATAATATTTACAGCTGTGCAAATCATGTAGGCAGTTCTACTCTGTCCTCTAGGTGCACTGTGCTTTGAAATTAACCTGAAGACAGTAGGCATTATGAACCATGGCCTCACTTCTTTCAAAATCTGTCGGTGGTTGGTCACTACAAATTTGTTATTCCCTTCATGCATTAATGCAAATGATGTAAACTTTTTCTTTTAAAAAATAGATAATTGGCCAACTACTGTAAGAGGAAAGTGCAGCAAAGTAATAAGAAATGAAAGTACAGAATGTGAATTAACCTAAGTTTAATTTGTTTTTTTCATCTTAGAACTGTAGTAATAGATACCTACAGGTTTTTAATTATGAGATATTAAACCAGTTCACAAGCTCTTTATGTGGTATAATTTTTTGTGCTTACTTTTGAATTATTTACTGCCTTGTCTGGATAGCCAACTTTGAAATTGGTTGAACCAACGCAGCTCTATTTTGCAAGAAAAGGCCTGGTTATGTACAATTCCTCAGAGCATATAATCAAGAAAACCCAAAGAGAAATTCCACTCCATAAAATAGCACTGAGATCACCCTGACTTAAAATTTATTGGACGACAACTGATAAAAATCAGTTCACAGACATCCACGCAGCAAAATTTCAAGTCATTTGACTAATGTACTAAGTTTTGTAAGATCATTCATCAACTCTTATCACTTGTATGCAAAATCTGGATAAGAGGTGTTCATTGTATGGGAATTCAAGAAAATAACATTCAAAAGATTTTAAAAATTGTATATGGTGAATTTTCTGTTTTGATTCAGTAAAATAGCTATAATCATCTCAACTTTAGAAACAAATTGAAAATAAACTGCAAATAAATATCAGAGATAGAACTAAAGCCTAAATCTTATTAATATAATTATCTTATGCTTTCTAATGC
>NW_022111373.1:47116667-47118443 GCF_000313985.2 Echinops telfairi | reverse complement strand
TTGCTTTTTGTTTAGTCTAGATCCTGCACCTGGCTTGTCAACCTCTAGTTCTTTGGGTTGAGTCAATAGTCTGCCATATTGTTTGCCCATGCTGGGGGCCATCAGTGACTTGTCATTTCACCTAACCTTGGATTCATCTGCTTCTGCAGCCACTAGCTTGTGGTGTTTCTGTGTATCTTGAGTCCATTAGCCTCTGAAGTTACCCAAGTCAGGGGAATCCTATACTTTAACTGTTAACCCACCAACTTGGTCCCTGTTTGGACTTGACTGACTTGCTTGCTTTTCCAATTCTGTGAACCATTTTAGTCACATAAATCTCTCTCTCTCTCTGTCATCTTTATATATCTATACATATTACTGGTTTTGATTCTGGAACATAACTTAAAGCAATCACCATGCGTCATTTTTGTTTTAATATGCATCTCTAATGTCAAATGATGTTTACCATCCCTTCATATACTTATTAACATCTCTGTATCTACTTTGGTAAAATGTCTACTTAAACATTGTGTTGCATTATCATTGGTTTCTTATTTATTTATTATTGTTTTAACAGTTCTTTGTACACTTTGGACACAATTATATCAGATATATGCTTTTCAAATATTTTCATCACATTTGAGATTTGTAGTTCTATATTTCCTCCACACTCTGAAATCTATCCTTGTAACTGGGAAGGCAACTAGGGGCAAGGCACAACTTTTCCTTTATAGAATTTGTGATGACCTAAAATATCCTCAACTCACTTTCTTTTAAGAACCTCTGGCTTCCCTAATATGTTATTCTGTGGTAATTATTGGAATACGTCATTTGCCTAACTGTATGTTCTTGAGAATAATTGTGCCTACTTTAATTTTATTGAGTAAAATGTCAATAACATGAATAAATAATCACTTGATAACTGCACATATATTTCTAATTAAATGTGAGTGCAACATACTTATTTCTTTTGGTAAGTATACTTAAAACTAGGGGTTAGAATTACTAGTTTGTAGCCCATAATGTTTCTTAACAACTTATGATACTTAGATCAATTTCTTCACTTTTGTGAGTCTCTTTTCTCATTCTTCTTTATCACTTTATTTATTCAAAGTCACTGTCAAAGTTTGTCCACCATAGTGCATTTTGAAGAGATTAAACTTGAAATTACTCTCTATGAATCAGATTTGGTGAAAGGTTGATAAGGAAGGAAGGAAGGAAGGAAAATACATGAATAATTAATATTCAGAACACATTCTTGTACTTGTGGAAATAGTAAATTTTGTTAGTATTTTTCTAATGTTACCAGGATTTGATTAGCTAAAATAAAATGCAACTCTAAATTCAGATATTTTTGTGTGGTTGTTTTTTTTTTTGCCTTTAATGTATTAGATTATCTCAAGAATGCTTATTTTCCATATATAATTTTGATTTTAGCTTATCTTGTTTATATATGATGCAAGTAAAGATAGATTGACATCTGTGACTGACTTTGGGAATGGTATTTGCTCCCAGTGTCAATGAAGCCAACTACTACTGTTTCCCTTATAACAGGAAATGTTAGTCAAAATTATTTCTTCAGGTTTTTTTTAACTTTTTATTGTGAAATAGTTGAAGTTTATGGAGAACGTAACCTTCAGTTTTATGTTTTACATTCAGTGATTCATACACAGTGTGTTTCAACCCTTCCACTGCAGTCTCTCCAAAGTACCATCACTTCACCCACTTCCTCCCTGTGGGTCCTTCTTCCCTTCCTCCTCCTTTCCTTGCCATTTGAACTTTCTTCTTGGATGAGAC
>NW_022111373.1:47107631-47116172 GCF_000313985.2 Echinops telfairi | reverse complement strand
CCTACTGTTTAGTCCTTCAAGGTGTGATCACGACAACACGGGGATGAGTTCAGTCCAGACCTGAAAAGTGACAAAGAGTCACAATTGTGGGATATCCTTCTTTATTCAACCAATACACCTGATTTCTTTGGAGATTTTGAATTATTTTCCACATTTTTATAGGATTATATCCATGATCTTGTAATATGATGGGTTTGAGAACAATTTTTCTAGGCTCAATGCTTTGGAGACCAATGTTGTGTGGAGTACCTTAGATGACTTCTCAAGACCTCTAAGACCCCAATTGATACTTATGATAGGTAGGTTTATTGTGCCTACATGGCCAATAAACACATGTGGGATTAATTTAAGGGTGGAGAGATAAATGGCTCGGCGAGCCTTACCCTTTTTGTCTTTTGCTCTTTGATCATCGGACCAGTGTACGGCTGCCTTGCTTATTCTCTGCCTCAATTTGAAAACTACACTACCTGTGGGATCACTAACCTGTGGACTGTGTCACTGTAGTTTGAGGTTCCTTCAAGACTTGCTTCGCCACGCTACTGGAGAATACATCGCTTGAGCTGGGGAGTGTTGGACCCTGTCATATGGCTGACTGTTGGTGACCTACCTTGCTGTTTGCTGCCTGTCCCTGGATAGCTTGACTTGCTCTACAGAGGACCACCCGGCGGCCCTCAAGATTTGAAGGACTGCCAGTGTATTAGTTGTCTCACAGGAGTGAGTTGCACTGAGCCATTTTTACTGCTCCATTGATTAATTAACTGTTTATTTCTTATGTTTTATCTCTCTATATATAGAAATATATACAAAATCATTAGTGTCCTGGCTTTGTTTCTCTAGAGAACCCTGTCTGACATAGTACACATCAAAGTCGGGGATAGAATAACACATTTGTCAACTATTTTATACCAATTAACCTTATTCCTTGAGACTATGGTCCCGAACTCTCAGAACCAGCAACTTATTCCTCAAAATGTTTGACTATGCCTACTAAGTTTTCATAAGCAGAGTATGCTCCAACATATTCATGAATATTATTTCAGCAAAAGTAAATACACAGATCCAAATATCCTCTCTCAAAATGGGGGTACTCCACCTGTTCCTCTCACACGTGTGTCTATGCAAGCATCTACCAGGAGATCTACTAGAAGAACATCACCATATAGAATTATTTATTTTATAATATCTGTCTCTGTTGCATTTACTTATTGCAAACCTCCTGATGTCTTCCCTTATCTCCATCACCTTTCACTTAGTGTATATTGCCTGCCCCGTCACTCAAATTGACAGTCTACCCTCTAGCTTGTCCATAACTTCCTATTGCTCTGTTACTCCCCTACCACTGGTAACTATTAAATAAAGTTTGTCTATTCATTGCAAAATTCTTTTGTTAAACTTTTTAACAATTATTTAATGCAATATTTGTTATTTTGTTTCTAATTTTACTCAGTTTAATGTCTTTCGAGTTCATTCATGTTATGAGGTTTTTCAGATTTATCATTATTCTTTAATATTAGGTAGTATTTCATTGTGTGTATGGATAAAAGTTTATTAACAATTTTTCTTCAGAATTTATTAGGTTCTTTCTAAATATGTGTTTCTAATTAATCCTTATAAAACCCTTTGAGATTTATATTTCAATCTTAGTGATAAAACAATGGAGGCTTATAAAGCATTGGTGAATTAATATATTCTCTATGCTTTATATTTACTCTTTGTATTCATATCTCCATGCTGATATTAATATTGGAGTTATAAGCACAAGTAACAATTGGGGTACGTAGATAACATAAGCAATGCTTATTGGATGAAAGAAACATAACCAAAGCATAGTGTTAAATAACAAAGGACATTCTCAGTGTCTGATAAACAATAGACCACCCTTATCTATTGAAATGTAGCATCCTTCTCAAATGTGTTCAGATCACATTCTCTCTCTTTTGTTTCATACTTTTCTTAAAGAGAATACATAAATTTAATGCATCTGTCATATCAAAATTATTAAATACTCAGAGCTAATACCACGTTGTTGAATGACATTGTGATGAAAGAACTGAACCTGGCATATGCAATGGCTGTAGTTTGTGTGGTGCTAGCTTGTGACATTTGCATTTAAGGGAGAGAAGAACGAAATGCAATTCTGCTTCTACCGAACCGGTATGCAGACAATACGAGGCAAGAACGTTTTACAGAGCACCGAGTCTGCCATACTGTGCAAACACTCACTTGAATTCCTGTTTTAATTCGGGTATTGTCACTTGCTTTAGAGTATTCAGGCTTCAGATTTTATTTATTCCTTTATATTCAAAACCTTCCCTCAATTGAGGGAGCTTCGAAGAGTTCGTGGAAAAATAGTATTGAAAGATAATTTTCCTAAAGTTTTTTGAAGTCCCCTGCAATATAATAAAACCAAACCCAATCAGCTGCTATCAAGTTTATCCAGGCTCATTGTGACACCGTAGGGCAGAGTCGAGCTTCCCAATAGGGTTCCCAAGGACGAGTCTCACCAGAAGCATGGGCCACATCTTCATCCCAATCCAAACACGCTGCCATGAATCTGACTCTGGTGAATAGCCTCCCATGAGGGAGGGAAAAAAATTGGAACTGCTCTGTGGGGTTTCTGAGATTAAAGTTCTCTCAAGGACCAAAATGCCTCATTTTCCTCTCAGAATGGCTGGTGCATTTTAACCACTGTCTGTACTGGCAGCAAACTAATACTTTAACACACTATTCCACCTAGGCTCCTTCCAATAGCTTATAGAAAGATTTTAATTCTCATTCTATACATACTAAGGGAAAATAATCGAAAATGTCACCTGTAGAAGACAAAAAACAAACAAAATATATTTAGAAATTAAAAAATAAATTGTGTGGACATTTGATTTTTTTAATGCCACTTTTGAATCTACTCCAAAATAAATAAGAAGAATGGTATGCACAATTTATAATTTACCAAATGTGTGTTTCTCAGCAGCATTGCTAAAACACGAAAATCCAGCTCCCCAACACATTACACTCAATACTTCCTAGTTAAACATGATTCTCCACAGCTAGTGTTTGAATCTCAACTTCTTTTCTGTCAGGAGGAGCTGTTCTATCATTTTATTAAGAGGGAAATAATTAACCAGAGCTTCTTTTCCACATATACTTGGTTATTGGGGAAAATGTCAAGTTAATTATTTAGATATTATCAAAAAGCAATTATTTTTTGTTTGTTTTCAAGAAAGAAATCACAATTGACCATTATTAATATAAAAGATTTTTATAAACTTCCAAATCAGTGCTCCATTTTAATAAAAACAAAAGCCTCAGGGCAATATAGTGTCTTTACAACTCAAAGGGACACTATGGAACTGTGCCCCAGGGTTTGGGGGATGTGCATCTTTATTAGAGCAAACTGCCTCGTTTTCTGTGCAGAGCACCTGAGGGCTTTGAACTGCGAACCTGTGGCCACAGTGCAAAACGCAACCCTCTGTGCTACCAGTACTCATGTTTTCTTTAAGAAGGGAAGAAAATATTATTATTTGAAACACTAGGTGTATAAGAAGATTTAGCAAATTGGATTATGTTAAATTATCAGTACGTGTTTTTACTATCAAGTAACTCCTGAATGATGGCTTCTACTGGAAGGCATGGGACTTTCTTTGTTCAGAAGCTCATCTACATTCACTTATTTCCTTTCGAAATATTGTTCTGATCCTGGAGCACAGTGTTTCAATCTCCACCTTTTCTGGACTTCCTTGTCTGAATATAATGGAACAAATTGATTTAATTGAATGATTTGTTTATTTTTCATTTATCAATCTGATCTATTAAGATATTTTAAATTTTAATGAAAAATAAACCCTTTTTGGTAAAGTTAAGATGGTCTTCACTTATGAATGCTGTGTTAGGCTGGGTTGACTAGAGAAACAAACCCAGAGATACTCATATATGTGTACTAAAGAGCTTTATATCAAGAATAACTGTATATCAGGAAAACAACTCAGCCCAGTACAACTCGAGCCCGTAAGTCCAACACTAATCCTTAAGTCCCTCTTCAGACACACAAAGCAACATGAAATAATACAGAGTACAGGTATAACAGTGGCTAGTGGGTGCAGTGGCCACATCCCAGGGCTCTGGCAGGTCCCAGAGTGGCTCACCAGCAGGAAGATTATGGCAGCTAGAGAGAGGGAGGTTCCCAGGACGCTCCTTATGAGAAGGCCTCGCCCCCAAGCAGGTACCATCAGGCTGTCACCTGATTGACAGGCTTGTCTCCACCCCTACACTTTTATATACCAAGTTGAAATGAAATTATGTCACTACCAAAAATGCAATTCCCCTCAGGTCCCCACCTCATGGTTATCCATTTATATAGGCAGCTACTGTATCCATCTGGAGATATGACTTGAAATTTAGTGATTTTCAAATAGACTGAATTCAAAGTATAATAAACTTGAAAATTAGTATACTTATTTCTCTTTGTAACTTGGCAAACTATTATAACTTAAACAAATTATATCATTCATTTAAATAAGGGAACAGATTTTTACTTTTTAACCATTCATCTCAATGCATAAATTTCTTGAATTTTGATGCGTAATGAAAAGAACTTTAATGATAAAGTTGTATAAGAAACTACTGCACTAAATATACCTACCTAATATTTTCCGAGCATCTATGTGCATAAAACATGTTTATACATATGTTTTAATCTTCCATGTGCTTGAGCACATACTTCACATCATTTCTGTCAGAATTGAGTCACTATAACTTAATTTTACTTTTCAAAGATAATAATTATTTACAGTTATAATCTCAAATGAAAGACTTATATATTGGATGTGTCAAAAAGTTCATGGAAAATAATGTAACTTGATTTCATTTTTCCATGAATTTCTTGAATGTCTCCCTTAAAAGTGAAGAACTATGCTACAAGGTGATGTCATATAATACAGTGTATTCTTTTACTTTATATTGGAAATAAAAATCTACAGTTTGAAAATTTGGTCTGTGTTTATGTGTTAAAATCTTTTGTAGAATCATTCTCAATATGAAGTAATGTTTCCTAGCATATGGTTATATTTTTGAAAAGGCATTCTACTCTTTCTTTTGCTCATAGCCCTTACCTGGTCAAGCCCAAGTAAATAGAGGAGGTTATGCTTTTCTTTTCTTATTCATTCCATTTAGTTTCTTTTCTGATATGATAACCAGGTGTAGGCTGCTCAATCTCATCTTCTTAGAAAACCCGATCTCTCCTTGAAACTCGCAAAAGAGAGAAAAACACAACTGTAAAACCTGGTCAAGCCCAAGTAAATAGAGGAGGTTATGCTTTTCTTTTCTTATTCATTCCATTTAGTTTCTTTTCTGATATGATAACCAGGTGTAGCCTGCTCAATCTCATCTTCTTAGAAAACCTGATCTCTCCTTGAAACTCGCAAAAGAGAGAAAAACACAACTGTAAAACCTCTTTGAAGTTTTATCTTAAGGAAGTGCAATGTTGTCATTCTGAAATATTACATCTAATAGGAGATTCTAGAATAAGAAAAATATTAGATTGGAAAATAAAGATGGAGTGACTGCTAATGCACTTGATACACTCCTATGGACAAAACAAACTATAATGATGCCAGGTAACTTTGAGTAGGTTTAAATTCATAGGTAACCTGTGTAACTCATAGCTAACCTGTGTACCACAGAGCAAAACACTTTCTGGTCTGTTGAAATCTTCACCGTCTTTTCTATACTTGAGCCTATTTTTGCAGCCAGTGGGTCAATCTATTTTTTTTAGAGTTTTCTTTTTTGGTGATGTTATTAAATGCAGTCTAATTATGAGATGGGTTCCTCTGTATAACATGTTGAAAACATGAGAGATGAAATCTCACCATATTCTTTTCCAAGAGGCAATCTGTCTGTATTTCTTCCAAAAATATATTAGTTGATAATAACAACAACAACGGTTTTTATGACTGTTGATCCATGTAAAATAATTCCTTGACAACTTCAATCTGTTCTCTTTATCATGATGTTGTTTATTGGTTCGGTTGGGAGGTTTTTATTTTCTTCACATTGGAGTGTAATCCATACCAAAAGCTTTCATAAGTGACTTAAGTCTTGTTCACTTTCAGCAAAGTTGTTTCACATGCATATCACAGTCTTCCTCTTCTCCAGATACTCATTCTCCAACATGTTGTCTAGGTTCTCAGGGTATTTGCTCAGCATATAGATTGAATAAGTAGGGTGAATGGATCCAACCCTACAGGACAATTTTCTTGATATGAAACCATGCAGTGTTCCCGTGTTCTATGTGAAGACTGTGTGTAACCCATATTCTCTTTGACTGTGTATCGTTCTTCGTGAGCACAATACATATTCTGGATTTCTCTTTTGTCAACATTTTATACAAAATGTGTTGTGATCCACACAGTCAATTGGTGTTTCATAGCCAGTTAAAACGCATGAAACCATATATATACCTGATATTCTCTACTCTCATCCGAGATCTATCTGAAGTCAGCAATGATAATCATTGTTCTCTGTCTCTGTGATTTCAGCTTGGATTTCTGGCATCTCAATGTGGATGTAATGCTTCAATTATTTTTGAATTATCATTCAAAATATCACTTCCATGTTACATGAATAATATTGTCTCATAGTTTTAAAATTCTGTTTACTTTTCTTTGCAATTATTTTTAGCTCAAGAATTCTATGTATCCATCCATCGTCTGTTAACACTTTTGTGTCATTCAAAATTATGTCCAAAGATGCCTTTAATATTGCAACTGAAGGTTTGAGATTGTTTTTTCCATTCTTTCAGCCTATGAAATGCTGCGTACTTTCTTCGCTGAGTGGTTTTCAAATTCCAGGTCTTGTATAATTAGTGACCATACTTTCCTTTCTTTACTGGAGCCCCTATTGAAATCTTCTTTACTGCTCTCTTCTGCCTTCGTTTCTTCCAGTCACACTAGTCTCTCTAGAGCATTTTCTAGAGTACGTTTCAAGTCTCTGGATATCTGTCTTGATCTTTTCTTTATTCCTTGTCATTTCAATGACCATTTGCTTCCTTTTACATGATGATCTTAAAACTATATCTTAGCTCACCTGTTGTTTAATTATTAATGTTTAATGTATGAAACATGTACTGGAAGTTATCATCTTCTTGATCTGGCACTTGTTTTAATTTTGTTCAGATAAAATCTGAAATTTCATATATGGAGTTGACGATCTGTTCCACAGTTGGGTCCTGGCTCTGTTGTTGCTGATGTTATTGAATGTCTTCATTGTTCGTTTCCATGGATGTAGTCAATCTGCTTTCTGCATGTTCCCTCTGATAAAGTTCATAGCATGGTGCCATTCTTGTTATTGAAAAAGGTAGCTGCAATGAATAAGTCATGAGTCTTGCAAAAGTCAATGCATTCTTTATTTTGTAGAGGTTATGCTCTAGGCTGCTAACTGCAAGGGCGGCAGTTCAAAGCCACTATCTGATCCATGTTAGAAAGGCAGGGATATCTAATCCCATAAAGAGTAACAATCTTAAATGTAATTATCAATGCATTTCATTGATCATTCAATTTCAGAATGCACAAATTGTTTTGCATCTTCAATTTATCCATTTTTAGTATTAGTTGTTAGTATACAACTTGAATAATAGTCATATGAACTGATATTTCTTGAAGTGTATGGACATCATCCTACACTGATTGAGGTGTGCTTCAAGGATAAAGCTTGAAATCTTCTTTTTGATGATGCATAAATATTATTCCCCTTTAGTTTGTTATTCCTCACATAATGCAACATATGATTGTCTAATTGAAAATAAGGGTACAAGTTGCTCTAAATTCACCAATGGCTAGAATATCAATCATTATCCCATTTCATTTTTAACAATTCCACATTTTCTTAGATTCATATTTGTACATTCCATATTCTGAATATCAATGGTTATGTGTAGCTTTTTCTTCTCATTTTCTGTGATGCCACACCAGAAAATGAGAGTCCTGAAAGTGTTTCACCGTTCATCTCATTAAAATTCCTCCAAACTTAGCAGCAGCACATTGCTAGCAAGAATACCAGAAAAAGAATTCTTTAGGTCAGAAGCCATTCAAATATGGCTGAGAAAGAACTGCCATCTTAAAGTAGGGTTGAACATAATGATGTCCATGAAGGAAAGTTGTTGGGACTGTGATCATTAGAGTTTATATCAACTAGACTTTTTCTAAGATTTATTCATTCTTCTGACAGTCCATCATACTTTCAATTCCTTTGCTAACACAATCATGCAAGTGCATTAATGTTTCTGTGGTCTTGCTTGTGCATTTTCCATCTTTTACACACATATGGAACAATTGGACAAAGCGTGTGTGATTATTAGTATTTATATCAGTTAAACATCCCTTGATGCAAGTAGGAATGAACCCAACTTATTAATCAGGTCGCAGCTGTTGGCAGTTCCTTGGGGGTGTGGCCTTTTGTATGTGAGCTAAGCAGAGCTGAGATCTCTCTGGCCCCTTTGCTTTCTCTTGGATCTAGATCGTGCATCTGGTTAGTCTATATCCAGTTGTG
>NW_022111373.1:47097742-47106865 GCF_000313985.2 Echinops telfairi | reverse complement strand
AAATGGCACTGATAATTTCACTTCTGATTATGCATGGATAAAGTTGTCACTATTAATAAAGAGGGCATTATTAATCAATGGCATGAAATGGCAAAGTTAATAACCAAAATATCACCACTAGTACAAGAAAGGTTGCTGAGAAGTGAGGCTCTGGGTGACTGTGTATTTGATATCATTCTACAATTTTGTAAGGATAGGAAATATAGGGAAACTGGTTGATTCGTACACCTTACAATAGATAGGCTGCTGGGCGGGGGGGTGGAGAAGAAGAAGAACTCAGAGCTTCTGAAGCCTGGCTCAATTGCCAAATAAAGATATCAGAGCTTCTATTTGTGCCATAAAAGAGAGCTTTATCTCTTCTAGTAACAAACTGATATTGGCCTCATTGCGATTTCCTTATAACTAGTTGACTGAGGAACAAAAATCTCATGCTTGGAGTTTCTATGGACTTGTTTCTCTAATCTACCCAGACTAACCCAGGTGGCTGTGATGCTTCTCCATAATATGCAAGTACCACTCCATGTGCGGTGTGGCAACAACACAGTTCCTGCTGAGATCTCCCTGAAGTATGGTGGTGAAGGGAAATCCTCCCTATGGGAAGAAGTTTGTTCAGTTTTCTTGAAGGAGAAATGGCCAAATGTTCAATGGTACAGTGAGTCATTGTCTGTGGACAATGGCTTTGCTGGATATTCATGGACATGGAAGGAACATGATTGAAAAATTGTTAATGAGGAGGTTTGGGGAAGAGGTATGTGGATAGACTTACCATATAGGGCCCTAAGAGTAAATATATGTGTATCTCATGTGTATATCTCAGGCTGGGTTTGCAAGAGAAACAAAACCAGTGACAATCATCTATATATATGAATGAACTTTATATCAAGAAGTAATTTTATATCAAGAAGACATACCAACCCATTTCAACTCAAGTCCAAGGGTCAGATGCTAGCTGGAGCCACTTCAGCTATAGGCAGATGATACAGAAAGGCAAAACAGGAAGCTGGGAGATCATAGGCCAATGGGGGCAAAGTTTCCTGGATGCAAGATTGGTGGGAACCTGGCAGGGTAACAAATAGTTCCCATCTTGTTTACTAGGTTCTGTGGACCACAAAGGGCCACCTCTGGAGAAGCAGACTCAGAATCCCAGCAAGCAGGGAAGGTTAGGCACCATAAATATCAGAGAAGTTCCCACTGTATCTCTTACAAGTAGGTCACATCCTCAAGGAGATGACACCACCTGATTGACTCCAGAAATTCAAGCCAGACTCAGAAGAAGACATGGAACAAGGGAATACAAGAAACATGCTTACTTGTGTTTTATTGACTATGCCAAAGCATTCCAGTAGGTGGATCATACAACACTATAGATACCCATAAGAAGAATGGGAATTTCAGAATACTTCATTGTGCTCACACAAAACTTGGACATAGACCAAGAGGGAGTTGTGTGCACAGAACAAGAAAATACTGCATGGTTTAAAGTCTAGAAAAGTATGGGTCAAGGTTGCATTCTCACATCATACTTATTCAATCTGTACACTGAGAAAATACTCAGAGAAGCTGGATTATAGTGTTAGCTAGAGAGATGTGGGCAAAGGGAGGAGAGATGATTATGGCAGGGATCAGGCAGGAATCAAAACATAGAGGAGTGCTGTAGAGGTGTTTCCCCATGTACCTCTCCAGCACAAAGGAAGTTAAGGATACATAAGCCACAATTCCTCATCAATAGAAGAGACTGTAGATAGTGAAGAGGCTGGGTAAAGAAATAAGTGATATTTTCACTACCCCCACAAGGATTGAATACACTATCTGACTTGAGTATGAAGAGAAGAGCACAGCATGAAGTATGGGGTACAGGAACAAAAATACCTGGAAAGAAGTGGTGCACACCAGCTGTTGTTGTTAGGTGCTATCAGGTCACTTCTCACCCACAGCAACCTTATGTACAACAGAGGGAAACACTGCTGATTGCTGGACCGTCCTCACAGTTGCTCCTATGACTGAGTCCATTGTGGTTGCCACAGGGTCAAGCCATCTCCTTGAGGATCTTCTTCTTTTCCATTGCCCTTCCACTTTTCCAAACATGACGTCTTTCTAGAGGTACTTTTCTCTCCTGACAACATGTTCAATGCATGTAAAACAAAGTCTCACCATATTACCTCTAAGGAACACTTTAGCTGTACGCTTTCTAAAACAGATTAGCTTATCCTTTTATTAGTCCATAGTCATTTCAATATTCTTCTCTAGCATCAAAATTCAAATGCAACATCTCTTCTTATGTCTTTTTATTCAATGTCCAACTTTCACATGCATATTAGGCAATTGGAAATACCATGGTGTGTTAGTCTGGGTTGTCTAGAGAAACAAATTCATAGACACTCATATGTATGTATGAGAGAATTTTATATCAAAGAGCAATTGTACATTAAGAAAACATCCTAGCCCAATCCTAGGTAAATCCATAAATCTGATATTAGCCTGTATGTCCATTAGTAGTCTATAAATTTTTCTTCAGACTCACTCAGCACATGCAATGATGCCAAAAGCAGGAAGAAAGATCACAGGCCAATGGGTGGAAAGTCTTGTGGATCCAGTGGTGATGGCAGTATCTCAGCTCTGACGTGAGTCTCCACATGGCTCCTCCAATTGCAGGGCTCTCACTGCAATCAACTTAGCACCATCTGGAATGTCAGCAGTAAGATGAAGCAGAGAGTCTATATGTATCTGGTCTCCAGTGAGCTACTTGTCTCCATGTCACCTCCAAAGGAGGTCATCAAGCTGTGACCTGATTGACAGGCTGGACTCCACCCCTTAGCAAGTTGACACCAGATTATGTAACTGCCACACATGGCTTATGCCAGGCACACCATAGTCTTCAAAGTAATATCCTTGCTTTTCAATACTCTAAGAACTGCTATTTCCATGAATATTTAATTTGGATTCAAATAAGACAAAATCCTTGACAAATTCAACCTGTTTTTCCATTGATCATGATGTTAACTATTGGTCCACTTGTGAGAATTTAGGCCTTTTTTACATTGAGTTGTAATCCATTTTTAGGGCTTTAATCTTGATATTCATCAGCAAGAGCTTCAAGTCTTCCTCACTTTCAGCAAGCAACATTATGTCATCTGCACATTGACAGTTGTTAATAAGTTTTCCTCCAATCTTCATGCCACATTGTTCATCATAGAATCCAGGTTCTCTGATGATTTGCTCAGCATACAGATTGAGTAAGTATGGTGAGAGGATATAACCCTGCCACACACTTTCCTTGAGGCTTATAAGCAACTATAAGAAATCCAGAATGGAAGATTTGAGTGTACAAATTTTCTGTACATGGGTTAGATTCTTATTCAGTATCAGAAATAACTAAGGGAGATTTGGAAGGAATCTGTAGAGAATTATCCACTAAAATTAATAATATATTATTCACCAATTGGGGAGAAAGACTGGGCTTTCTACTCTCATAAAGAGTGAGTCTTGGAAACTCACAAGGGCCCTTCCAACTTGTCCTACAGCCTCCCTATGAATTGGCATAAACTCCATGCCATTGAATTTGAGTTTTTGAGTTTGATCCTCCCATTGTAGGGGAAAGTGGTGGCTTATTGGTATAATTCTCTTTCATATAGGAATACCAGATTTGACTTAAATCTCTGTCAATCCACTCCATGTGTAGTCACCACCTTTTCATCAGTGCAGGCTTATATGTTGCTATTACTAATGAGCAGATTTCAGTAGAGCATGCATATTGAGGCTGAATAGGAAGAAAGACTTGGTGGTCAACTTCTGAAAATTAACCAATAAAAAACTTAGGCAATCCAAAGGTTCATCCTCAGATTATTGTGTGGATGGCACAGGAGGGGGAATTTTCTTTCTTTCTTTTTTATGAGGGTTGCTATGAATTGGAGGCCCAATTTGACAGCAGTTAGCAACAATATTATTTTATGATAATCTTTACTTTATGATTTTATTTTATTTTATTTTATAGAAAGGATAAGTCAATCTTGAACAGAAAGCTTGACGAGCATAGAATGACAGCAAGAACATCACTCATGAAGAAAATAAAGGTCATTAAAAAGAAAAGAAAGAAAGAAAAGATCCAAGTGGATGTCAAAATATACTCAGAAGCTTACTCTTCGTCAGAGTAGTGAAGGGAAATGGAGGGTATGATGAAATCAAAGAGCCGAATAAAAAATTTCAAAGGGCACATTGAAAATACAAAGTCAAATATTATCATGTATTGTCCACTGTTGTAGTTATATAATCATTTGTCAATTTGAGGATTTAGAGTGAATGGGTGCTGCCCAGCCTGTCAATCAAGATAAACCAATGAGGCATCTGTGTGGGCATGACCTTATCCTGAGAATTCTGGGAGTTCCTGTGTTTCCTCCTTGGAGGCAGGAGACACTTCTTTCTCTCAGCTCACCCCCTTGGAGACTCTCTACTGACAAGGCTGATTCCCTGCGAGACAACCCTGAGATGAAG
The DNA here is from genome assembly GCF_000313985.2 of Echinops telfairi. NCBI lineage: Eukaryota > Metazoa > Chordata > Mammalia > Afrosoricida > Tenrecidae > Echinops > Echinops telfairi. The sequence continues at coordinate 47,102,377 of NW_022111373.1, read as the reverse complement.
TCACATAGACCTTCCCTGATGCAGGCCTGGGTGCTGGGGGAGCCATGTGGAGACCTCTGCCAGCACCGAGATGCTTACAAGGCACTGGAACCACAAGATTTTCCATCCACTGACCTGTGATCTTCCTGCATTCATCGTCATCGTTGCATGTGTTTCTGGAGTCAGAAAAGGACTTTACAGATTGGTATCAGACATATGGGCTAATTTCGGACTTATGGACTTGATCTGGACTGGGCTGGGATGTTTTCTCAATATTCAACTGCTCTTGTCTATAAAGCTCTTTCTTATCCACAAATGAGTGTCTATGGATTTGTTTATCTTGTCTACCTGACTAACACATGCACTAACCTAGAGTTAGAAAACAAAAAATGGAAGAATACACTCATCATATCTTACACTGAAGAACTCAAGAGAAACTTCAAGTCTCAAGTTGCAATCTTGAAAGGGTTTATTGGAAAATATTAGATTACTTAAGGAGCATCAAAATAAGATGTAAAACACAGAGCGACTTCCAAAAAGTCAATATTACTGCATACCTTTTCCTTCTATGGAAGGCATAAATCAATCTTCATAGTAGGCACCTTTTGCAAATATTTTAGGATGGCATTTTTGGGAAGAGAAATGGATCATAGTCTATAATATGGCTTGTTATCTACATCACATCCTATGGGAATTTATATCCAGCTATTTAACTACTTCAAATGATCCCTCTCATGCATTTTAAGTATCATATTCATTATTTACACATACAAGACACTTTTTGTAAACTCTCTCATTTGATTTCCACAAAACCTTTTCTTGTTGTTTCTTGTCCTAGGAACATTTGAAACTATTTGTTCCAAACTATTCTAAATTTACAAAGGACAATGATTTTCTCATAATTTTAAACTCTGTCAAAGACTGGAAGAAATTTTAGAGAATATTTCATAGTCCTTAAATATGTGGACAGTTCATTAAGATAACCATTTATTCTTCCCTGTCCAAAGTATACACAAGTAAAAATTTAAAACTTGTATTTAAAAAATGAGTTTCACATGCCTCATTTTGTCTTGGCCTGCTTCATAAACATTTCATTAGCTTTATTTGGTAACCAAAGAAGGGTAACAGTGAGAAGCTGCCATGGCAGTCTTAGGAGATCCACAAACCCCTATTTGTGAAAGTCATTATGACTGGATTACAAATTGAATGCATGCTTTTCAAAACATTGTCCACCTTGGCTTAAAAATCTATAATTTTGATATTCAAAGGAATAAAATGATTCTGGAACTTGACTCATTATTTGAAAGCATATTTTAATATTTCTGACCTTCAGAAGCAATTGAAAGTCAGGATTGTTGATTTTCCTAATAACATTATATGCCTTACAGATGGAAAAAGCTACTCAAGGGGATTGATTTACCACAGCTCTGCAGATCATTATGTGCTCCATAGAGAGGCTCACTTCACAGGGCTAATGTTGGCAGATGAGTGATTGCCAAGGAGCTACCATAGAGACCATATCTTTTAGAAACAGGATGAGGCTTTTTGAGGAATCAAACTGTGCCATTTGCAGTGTTCTTATAACCTGGCCATTTGCTTAATTCAGCTGTTTGGAAAAATCTTTGGATATTCTATTCAAATACCAGTAATCTGTAATAATCTATATCTTTCATAGGTTTAGAAAATAACATTTGCTTGTTACACAACTTTAGAAAATATGGATGGGCTAGTTTTGTCATTAATGTTGATAACTAGTTTCTTCTATTTCTTATTGCTTTCTGTTTTTAATAAATATTTCTCATGTTTTTCTTCTACTTTCCATTTGATCTAACACAATTGAAGGCATATGATGCTAATTCAACTTTAATTATAGTTTTGTTTCTTTCTTTATTAAACATTGAACATATTTTATATGCAATTCATATTTGAACATAGATTTAAATTATGATGAGAATGACTTGATAACATCAGCCACTGACTTTTATCAGGGAAAGAAAGACTTTAACAATCACTTAGAGAAGAGAAGAAGAGGAAAACATTTAAAAAGGAAACAGAACACATATTTAGTGATTCTGGTAGTTACACCATGCAAAAGCATTATTAATTTAGTCTCTTGAATCCCAGTGGCAAAACTGGATCAGCAGCATTAGTATGACCTGAGAATTTATTATAAATGTAAAATAGTTAGCCTCATCCCAGACTTACTGAATTAGAAATTCAAGTTCTGAAAACTCGCATTGAGTTTTTATTAAACTGTCTTTGTGATTCTGATGAATGCTAATAATAATCGAGAAACACTGACTTTCCAAATGCTACATTTCCCACCCAGAGAAGTTATATGGTGTTTCAGGGTGATTTTTGAACATTCTTGTCTACATGTTCAGGTTCACTTTCAGCGTATTACCAGGAATCAATGGAGGGATGGTTGGGTAGTATTTGGAGTGCTCACTGCAAAGTTGGCTGTTTAAACCCACACATTTTTGGAAAAAAGATAAGGTGCTCTGCCCCCTAGGGGATCCCTATGAATTATAATCATATTATTGCGCTGGGTTTGGTTTGGTTTTGAAAGGCAATCCCAATGCTGTGTTCTTCATATTATAAACAAACAAACAAAACTCTAACTCTCTGCTCTCAAGTTGACTGCAAATCATAGTGACTCTGGTGTGAAGTGGTTACACATGTGGATTGCTAGCCCCCAGGTCAGTAGCTTGAAACTACCAGTCAATCTGATGGACAAAAACAAGGCTTTCTAGTCCATAAAAAGCTATAGTCTTGGAAACCCAGAGGGGTGTTCTATCCTATCTTATATGATCAGTATGAGTCATGTTTTCCAGCCCCTTGGAAAATAATTTCAGTATACAGATTGAGAAAGTATTGTAAAAGGATACAAATCCTGGTTTAAAATCATGCAATATTCCCTTGTTTCCTTTTGGTTTATGTATAGGTTCTGCATGAACACTGAATTGCTGCTCTGCTTCACTTGATCCATAGTTTGTTGTGATCCACACAGTTGAATTTCTTTGCAAAGTTAATAAAGCACAGCAAACGTCTTTCTTGTACTCTGTGCTTCCAGCCAATATACAACTGATGAAAAACCAATGCTATACTTCATGTTATAACCTCTTCTGTGTACACCAGTTGGGATAAGAGCTTTAAGATGCTAAGTCCAGCTTGAATTTCTGGTAGTTCTCTATTGATATATTACTCTGATCATTTTGGAATAATCTTCAGCAAAATTTTATTTGCCTTGGATATTACTGCTATCTTGCCGGATAATCCCGAGTCATGGGGCTCTGCCGTCCCTGAGTCAGAAGCCGTTTTATTTGCCAATCATTAATTAATTCAACTCCTCAGCATACCATCTACTTTCTGACCTACCAGTTTGTGCTTGACCAGCCTCTGCAGTTACATGAGTCTGAATTACCCTTCCAGCTATGAATTTGACACATGACAGCCATGACTTGGAACTTTCCAGATGCTATGCTAGAACTGCTTTAACCAGGTTTTTGAGCTAAATATCTCTCTAGATAGATAGATGATAGATATAGATATGGATATAGATAGATATAGATATATGAAGGTTCCTTAAAACTTTGTGGATAAATAAAACTAAAGTAAAATTAATTATTTCCACAATCTTTTAAAACCCCTTCATATATAACCTTCACTGGTCTTGCATCTCGGAGAACCCAGCCTAACATAGTCAGTAATTCATGGGGCAAGTGAAGTGATTGGTAATCCCATGATTAAGTCTCAGCCTTTTCAAAAGTTTGTGGTTTTGAGCTATGACTATGCGATTTTTAATACCACTTCCCTCCTTTTCATATGAAATAAGTAAGACTAGAAGAAACTACAATTGTGCGTATTCCCCTCCTCCAAGTGAAAGTCTAGCTCCTAGTTGGGAGTTCAATGTTTAGCTTATCTCCTATTCATTAGGCTATTGTAAAAGCCATATTAGTTGCATTTTGGTATCTAGTTATCTCTTGAATATAGACCTTTATTAAAGTGCTTCAAGGGTATTTAAAAATAACTAGGTTTCGGGGACTCGGGGAAAAATGGTAACTCGATAGGACTCACCCCTCCAGAGCTCCTGCTGCCAGATGAGAAAATTGGGAGGCAAGGTGAAGGAAATGGGGAGGTGGAGTCCTGAAATTAGAACTAGGGTACTAGGGTCTCTCCTGAATCCCCCTTTTTTTTTGCGTGTGATTTCCACTCAAAAAGCAAACCAAGAATGCTCTAAAGCACTCTAGCTTTGGTGAGCCAGCAGGTGCCAGCTAACAAGCTCCTCGCGCCCTTGCCAGGAGCAGCGATTTCTCCAGGCTGATGCCCTAAGGGGTACATAACCCCAGACATGAGGAGAACCTCATGCCGGAGCTCTCCGTGCTGTTGGCTTCCTTGAGCTCACAGCCTGGGGATTGGGGGTGGCAGGTAGCCCTAATTGAGAGTAGAAGAAAAAGCAGATTTTTACCTGAGGCAGATCGTGGTGTGGGAGAAAATAGGTGGAAAGTCAGAGTCAAGGAAGCGAATTTAGTTCCAATTGACTGAGGAGGAAACAACCCCCCTGATAAGCTGGATCTCCCCTCTGGAGGTCAGTGTGACAGCCCCCAAATCAGAGCACATCACAAGCATAATATAAAAGAGTGAAATATATATTAT
>NW_022111373.1:47095881-47097565 GCF_000313985.2 Echinops telfairi | reverse complement strand
TCAGCTACATGGCCTGGTGTGTTTTTTGCATAACAAAGACCTGCTGAAGCAAGTCTCAGCTTCAAACAGCATGGAACTGCAGCCCAGAGACTATGGGAGACAATTTAATTTGTCTATTCTAGCTGGCCAGGGGGATAAAAAATAAAGAATAAAATCCTCTGATCTAGTAGGGCACCAGGGTCTAGATAGGACAATAAGCCAGCTTCCCTGTCAGTGATTCTACACATAGCTGGGGTGGTCCTGTCAGTCCTGGGGCCCTAGACTGGACTGTGGGAACACCCCACCCGCTGTGCCTGCTGGAGTGGTACATACAGCACAAGGCAGGTATACCAGTGAACTCCAGCGCTCAGTACCACGGTGGGAACTGACGCCTGGCCACGGGTGCAATCTTGCCTTTGAAAGTAATCCCACACAGCATCGGTGGAACCCTACATCAAACAGGTACACCACCCACTACCTTGAGGAAGAGTTGGGACTCCTCCAGCCTCACGGACAGGTGATCAAGTCTCAGTTATGTCCTTACTTACCACTCTATTTCTTCTCTCTTTATTCATTGCTCTTCTATCTTTCCCACCGCAGTCAGTCTCAACAAGCTCAGGGTTATGTTAGTTTTTTTTTCTCTCTTCTTTTTCCCAGTTTTTTTTTTCTTTCCCTCCTTTTCTCCTCTTCTCTCCCATTATTTCCTATCATATGCCACTACTGGCTTCCAGGTCACTCCCCCTTGCTTAGGGCAAATCAACCCAAATAGCAGGGGTAACTCCAGCCTGCCCTTCATGGGAGTGCTGTACACCACACAAGGCAGCTTTGACAGCCATCCACACTGCACTATGCTGCTGAGGAAACCTCCATCAGACCTCTAAGGCAATCTCGTCAACTAGGGAAATTCTGCCGAGCACAACTGAGTCCCTGCATTAAAAGGGCACACCAACCTGCCATTGTGGGGCAGCGTCTAAACCCCTCTGGGCCCACATTAAAGCAATCATGGATCAGCTATCTCTTTATTTCCTCCTTCTCTCTCTCTCTCTTCCCTCTTTATCATCACAGCCAATCTTAGTGAACACAGTTGAGTTTTTTAGCCCTTCCTTTTCTTTCTTTCCTCTATATTTATTTGTTCTCTTCACCTCTCTCTCTGCTTGTATGCTTCTCTCTTTTCCATCTCTTTCCCCTCACATGCCACTGTTGGTTCCCAGACCCCTACCATCTGCCTAGGGCAACTCTTCCCACCCAGTGAGCAGCCTGACCCCTAAGGCAGTGCAGCACACAGTATAAGTCAGTGCTACAGACAGCACAGCACAGGGTCAGCTATCTCTATCTATTTTTTTAATTCTCTCTTCTTTCTTTTTTATTTGTTTCTTTGTGCTCTTCTTTCACTTTTTTTGTACTTTTATCCTCTTCTCCTAACTCTTCTCTCTTTCCTACCACAGCCTTTAGCAGAGCAGATTCAGTCCTCCTTTTCTGTTGTTTTCTTTTCTTTCTTTTTTATTTTTTTAACGTTTTCACTTTGTTTACTCTGTGCATTAGTTGTGTATGTGTGAGTGGGTGTTAGTTTGCTTGGCATTGTTGCTCCAGTCTGTCTTCTTCTTTTTCTATTTTTCTACTCCTTTCACTCTCTTTCCTGTCACAAGCCACTAACGGCCTCCAGGCCACTCCCCTCTGCCTAGGCCAACTATGAAGGCCCAACAGG
>NW_022111373.1:47092186-47094627 GCF_000313985.2 Echinops telfairi | reverse complement strand
TGAATCCCAAGAACAAGTCACCAAGACACATAATTGTCAAATTATCCAACTATGAGGAAAAGGAGATGTTCATAAAAGCACCTAGGGAAAAGCAAACAGTCACGTATAAAGGTACCCCAATAAGAGTATGTTCAGACCTATCAGCGGAAATTATGAGGAAGAGGAGGGAATGGAGTGACATATTCCAAAAATTGAAGGAAAACATGGAAACCCAAGAAAACTTTACCCAGCCAAATTATCTATTAAGATAGATGGAGAAGAAAGAGTCTTCCCAGACAAGGACAACCTCAAAGAATACATAAATAGATACCCAGCCCTACAAAAGATCCTTGGCCAGTATGGGCAGAAGATCAAGACTCACCGAGGGCAAATAAGAGACCATTACATAGAACAACTCCACCTGTAGGGTGACAAAGATGAAACAGCCCCCAGGATAGCATCAGCTCAATAGTGGAAAGAAGACGAACATAAAATGCACACACAACACAAGCAGATAAGATAGGTAAATAGGAAAATATTCAGCACAAAATGTGCAAGGTGACATCACAGAATCCACAGATGGATATAATTTTACTGAATATCAATGGCCTCAACTCAGGCATTAAAAGACAGAGGCTAACAGACTGGCTCAAGAAATATAACCCATCAATCTGCTGCCTCCAGGAGACTCATCTCAAGCTTGCAGAAAAACACGGTTGAGAATTAAAGGCTGGAGAAAAATATACCAAACAAATGGCAATGCAAAAAAAGCAGGGGTAGCCATCTTAATATTTGATCAAATTTACCTCGAGATACAGGTCATAGAAAGAGACAAGGAGGGGCACTATATAATGCTCAAGGAACAATAGACCAAGAACCAATGAGCATAATAAACATATATGCATCTAACGAGAGACCTGTGAAATTTGTAAATCAAAAACTCCAAAAGATGAAAAAAGAGATAACAGGCTCAAAAATTATAGTTGGTGACTTTAATACACCACTTTCTGAAAAAGACAGATCATTGGGAAAGAAACTCAACAAGGAGGCTACAGATCTAAATAGCACAATTGGACGACTTGACTTGATAGATATTTTCATAGCTTTCAACTCACATGCAAACTAATTCACATTATTTTCAAGCCCACTTGGCACAAATTCAAAAATAGATCACATGCTGGGACACAAGTCAAATTTGAGTAAATTCAAGCACAGAGAGGTTATAGACATTTCTCTCTGATCAATGTGTCATAAAGCTGGAAATTAACAGAAGGACGGTGAAGAAAACAAGGGCAAACAATTGGAGGATGAACAATTTCCAATGCAAAAGGAGTGGGTATTGACCCAGATCAGAGATGAAATCAGGAAGTTTCTAGAAACCAACGAGAATGAAAATACGATGTACCAAAACCTGTAGGATACAGCAAAGGCATTTATCAGAGGAAGGCTGATAGCAATGAATGCACACATTAAAAAAGAAGAGAGACTCGTGGATGATATGCTGGCACAAAATTTATACCAATTAGAGCAGAGTCAATAGAACAACTCTACTAATAGCAAGAGGATAGATATGATAAAAATCTGAGCTGAGATACAGGAGAGGGAATACAAGAAAACCACAGAAAAAATTAATGCCGCTAAAAGTTGGTTCTTTGAAAGAATTAACAGAATTGAAAGACCGCTGGCAAACCTAACCAAAGAAAGGCAGGAACAAATGACATTTGCAAGGATGAGTGATGAAACAGGGGACATTACAACGGACCCTAATTAAATCAAAAGGATAATTACACAGTACTATGAAGGTCTATATTCTAACGAATTCAAAAATTTGGAAGACATGGACAAATATTTGGAAACACAATCCCTCCCTAGAATACCCCAGAATGGATGTCAAGAACCTCAAAAGACCGATAGCAATGGAAGAAATAGACAAGGTAATCAAGGGATTACCAACAAAAAAAGTCCCCGGACCAAATGGCTTCACAGGAGTATTCTACTGAACATTTTGGGAAGAACTGACACCAATCCTATACAAACTCTTCCAGAACATAGAAAAAGACAGAAAACTCCAAAACTCTTTTTTTGAAGCTAGTATAACTCTGATACCTAAAGTGGTCAAAGATGCCACAAGAATCGAGAACTACAGACCAATAACCCTAATGAACATTGATGCAAAATCCTTAACAAAATACTGGCCAATAGTAATTCACCGTGACCAAGTGAGATTCATACCAGGGATGCAGGGATGGTTCAACTTATGAAAGACCATCAGCATTATTCGCCACATTGGCAGGAAAAGTACTAAGAACCACATGATAATATCAATAGATGAAGAAAAAGCATTCGACAACATCCAACACACGTTCATGTTTAAGACACTCAGGAAGATAGGAATAGAAGGAAAATTCCTCAATATTATACAAGCCATATATGAAAAAGCAATAGCCAATGTGGTAGTTAAG
>NW_022111373.1:47074030-47090981 GCF_000313985.2 Echinops telfairi | reverse complement strand
CAATGACACATCAGACAAAGGCCTTATTACTCAAATCTACAATATTTTGCAAGCTTACAATAAGAAAAAAACTAATTGCCCACTGAGGAGGTGGGCTAAGGACCAAAATAGAAGTTTCACAGAGTTTGAAATCCGAATGGCCAATAAACATATGAGGAAATGATCCCAATCATTAGCCATAAGAGAAATGCAAATGAAAACAACTATGATATGCCACCGAACACCCTCAAAAATAGCCTAATTCAAAAAATCAGAAAGCAAAAAGTGTTTGAGAGGTTGTGGTGAGATTGGATCTCTCATCCACTGCTCGTGGACCTGTAGGTATGTACAGCCACTATGGAAATCAATTTGGTGATTTCTAAAGCAGATGGAAATCGAGCTACCCAGCAATCCCCCTATTGGGCATATACCCAGAAGAGGCAAGAAACAGACCACGGTCAGACATCTGTGCTCCAATGTTCATCGCGACATAGTTCACAATCACAAGGAATTGGAAACAACCCAAATTTCCATCAACAGATGAATGGATTAAAAAACTGTGGTACATACAAACAATGGAGTACCATGCATCGCTAAAAAGTGGGGATGAACCAATGAAGCTTATTGCCACATAGGAAGAACTGGAGGAAATTATGCTAAGTGAAGTAAGTCAAGCACAAAAGGACAAGTATAACATGAGTCCGCTGAAGTAAGTTTATATATATAAAAGAAAGAACAGAAAGGTAAATGCAAAAGGGGCACAGGGAAAAAGCTACCGTATACAAACACTCCAGGGGTGAGGTCCAGGTAGTATGGCAGGGGCCAGACCAAATCCAGGGGTATATATGTTAGCTAACTAAAAAGTGGGCGGGGATGGAGGAAATGGGAAAGAAAAAAAAAAGGATGTGTAGCGAGGGTATAGGGCACTAATCCACCCAAGGGGAGGGTATTGTTTGTGTCTTCACAGGGAAAGAGGGACCAGACTCAAATCCACTGCCAGACAAATTCAGCATGCCGGCAAGGAGTGGGGAGCCAGAGGAAGGGCCTGAGAGCTTGGCCCCCATACCAGCTATGTGGACAACTGCCCTTCCCCCCAGAAGAATTTACTTTAGAGAATGGCACTGAAGCTGTAGCTAGGGGAGTTGGGCGTATCTGATCAGAGCACATGGGAGCAAATGAACGGGAGGAAGAAAGAGTGGAGCACATCCTGGCCCACCAGGCCTGGAGGACAATATCCCCACTCTGAACAGCCAATGCACAGAGTGGACCATATGGCTGATCCCACTAGGAGACATGTCATCCCTTGCTGGCCCAGGGCCCTAAGGGGGGCAACACTGGAGACTCAGTGTTGGCACTGGCCCTGACTGACCCTGTGACACCGAGGCAAACCGCTAAAGGCGTGCTGCAGAGCAACCATGAGAGCAGAGCAGACAGCCCCTGAGGGAGTACAAAGGACAGACTCTGGGGCCAGAGGATGGTACCCCATCGGACATGACTGAAGGAGATGCCTAGAGATAAAAAATCAGACCTTGATCTATTTACAGGTTTTTCTTTCTTTTAAAAAATTTTTTCTTTTAATTAATTTATTCTTCTATGAGTCATTGGTTTTCTTTTTTGTTGTCATTGCTGCGCTCTCATTCATCACCTCTCTTGTTATGGCTTCATTTTTGGTGCATATTATTATCTCTACAGATCTATCTAGATAAAATAGGCTGGATGAATAGTTTGGAAGAGAAAACAACAGGACCAACGGTCCTGGTGGGACACGGGAGAGGGGGATGCGGGGTAAGGAGGTGGTGCTGACCAACCCAGGGACAGGGGACCAACAAGTGATCCAAAATCAGTGGCAAGGAGAGTGTGAGAGGCCTGGTAGGGATTCAGCAAGGACAATGTAACTGAGAGAAATTATTGAAACCCAAATGAAGACTGAGCTTGACAGTGGGACAAGAGGAAAGTAAAAAGAAATAGAGAAACGAACTAGGTGACAAAGTGTATTTATAGAGGTCTAAAGACTGGCATGTACATATGTACATATATTTATATAGGAGGGTGGGGAAGTAGATCTATGTGTATATATTTATAGGTTTAGTATTAAGGATGGAGGGGGACATTGAGCCTCCACTCAAGTACTTACTCAATGCAAGAACACGCTGTTCTATTAAATTGGCATTCCATGATGCACACCTTCCTGACACGATTGTTGAAGAAAACTGTGCGCATAAGCAAATATGGTGAAGAAAGCTGATGGTGCCTGGCTATCAAAAGATATAACCTCTGGGGTCTTAAAGTCTTGAAGTTAAACAAGTGGCCATCTAGCTGAGAAGCATCAAAGCCCACATGGAAGAAGCACACCATCCTGTCTGATCACGAGGTGTAGATAGGACCAGTTATCAGAAATCAAGGAACTAAAAACCATATCAGTGGGTTCCCACATTCCCAACACTATTGCTGAAGAAAAATGTGTGCATAAGCAAATGTGGTGAAGAAAGCTGATGGTGCCCAGCTATCAAAAGATATAGCATCTGGGGTCTTAAAGGCTTGAAGATAAACAAGCGGCCATCTAGCTCAGAAGCAACAAAGCCCACATGGAAGAAGCATACCAGCCTGTGTGACCATGAGCTGTCGAAGGGTCAGATATCAAGCATCAAAGAAAAAAAATCATATCATTGTAAATGTGGGTGTGTGCAGAGTGGAGACTCAAAGCCCATCTGTAGGCAACTGGACACCGCCTTACTGAAGGGTTGTGGGGAAGAGATGAGCCAGTCAGGGTGCAGGGTAGCAAAGATGATACATGTAACTTTCCTCCAGTTCTTAAATGTTCCTCCCCCCAACTATCATGATCCCAATTCTACTTTCCAAATCTGGCTAGTCCAGAGGATGTACATTGGTACATATAGGAAACTGGAAACACAGGGAATCCGGGACAGATGACTCCTTCAGGACGAGTGGTGAGAGTGGCGATGCTGGAGGGTGAAGGGAATGTGGGGTGGAAAGGGAGAACCGATTACAAGAATCTATGTATAGCCTCCTCCCTGGGGGATGGACAGCAGAGAAGAGTGCATGGGGAGACGTCGGACAGTGTAACATATGACAAAATAATAGTAATTTACGAATTATGAAGGGTTCATGAAGGAGGAGGGAGGGGGGATGGAGGGGGGAATGAGGAGCCAATATTAAGGGCTCAAGTAGAAGGCAAATGTTTTGAGAATGACGATGGCAACAAATGTACATATGTGCTTAACACAATGGATATATTTATGGATTGTGATAAGAATTGTACGTGCCCCCAATAAAATGATTAAAAAATAAAATAAAATAACTAGTTTTCTTCTTCTCTTTATTGAATCAAGGGGATATTTTTTCTCTAGGCATTGCCAAGAGAACCTATTGGGATTTTCAGTGGTAAAACTCATAATGTGGTAGCCTCCTTAAAACTGGGACCCGGGAATTTTTAACTCTAAAACTAGTCCACACCAAGCCTTCACTGTTATCAGTAAGAATTCTTAGCAGTATTGACTCCATCAGAGAATTTAAGTTTATGAACTTCTTAGTCTCATAGGTTGATTCCCTATATCTGTCCCACTCTAGTTTTGGGGCAATAATTGGCTGGCAACCTCAATCTTTTGATGAGTTTATAAGTAAACATTTCTCAGGGTTTTTTTCTTCTCTCTTTCTTTTTGTAATAATGACTGTGGTGACATCCAAGCTCTAGGCATTCCAACATAAAAACCAAAAGTATTGTTTATATTTATAAATATAAAATATTCTTAAATGTGTAGTTAATATAAAATAGACTATATCTACTCAAATATCACTTTCTTTTAAGAGAGCTTGATTATTTTAATGACACAATATATTTTCACAAATCTTATTCCTCTCCAATATCATGGCAAAAACTGTACGATTCCTTTGTTCACATCTTTTTAAGGTGTGGATTTGTGTTTTTATTCATACAGGTTTGACTACTGCTTGTGTTTGTATTGACTTAAACTTCCTGGGAAGAGAGGGCCTACACCTTAAACATGAGCATGAGAAAAGGGAGCCTTAGTGTTTCTTTCCTTCGGAATAACACTGTATTGATGCTGAAAATTATCCTGTAATCCTCCTGCTGTGGATCGTTATGTGAGCATCCTCTCCCCTTCCTTTTTATACTTACCAAGAGGCAGAAAAGGTGTTCAGTTTTCAAAACAGGGTCTATAATACGTAAGGTATGCTGACATAGTGAATAACTCCCTCACTGACAACCAAGTGTCTATTATATTTTCAGCATCTTATCTGGAAAGTTCCTTGAATTAATTTCATAAAATGTCATAATTTCCACATATATTAGTTCATAAAACAATATATGGAATGATGAAGAGCATTATTTTGGGACTATAATAGACGCAATAAAAATCTCGCCGAATATTTGTTTTCGGTACATACCATGGAGTCAGTTCTGACTCTTGGTGACCTTATGTATAACAGAGCAAGAAACTGCCTGGCCAAACACTGCATGCATTTTAACAACCACTGTGTCAGTCTCTCTCATTATAGGTCTTACTCTTTTTGGCTGACTCTGCTTTTCCAAGGATGATGTTCTCTGGAGAAAAGACCCTTCTGATCACATGTCCCAAAGAGAAGAAACAAAGTTTTCTCATCCTTGATTTCATAAAGCAGTCTGCTTACCTATTCTTTCAAGACTAATGTCTTTGTTTTTATGGAAGTATCTTTCATGTTAAATATTTTTCCACCAACACCAGAGATCAAATCTATCCTCATAAATCATCTAGCTTTTGCAAGTATATGAGGTCACGGAAAATGCCATGAGTTGAGACAGTGCCATTTTTTCCTCAGGTGGCAATGTTTAGCAACTTTTAAAGAGGCCTTTTGAAACCATTGAAACAGACCATTTGGTTTCTTGACTACTACTTTCATGGCCATTGTTTGTGGATCCAAGTTAAAGAAAATCTTTGAAAAAATTATCTCTTTGCCATTAAATTTTTATTAGCCACTTGTGAAGATTTTGACTTTTTAAATATTTTTTTGTTAGTTCTTACAGATTTTGACTTTTTAATGTTCAGGTGTAATCCTCATGGAAGGGTTTGTAGTCTTTGATATTCACCAGTAAGTGATTTAAGTCCTATTCATTTTCAGAAAGCAGAGTTACGGGATCTACACATCACAGAGCATTAATTATATTCCCTCCAATTCTGATGCTACATTCTTCTTCCTATAATCCAAATCTTCAGATGATTTTTCCAGCCAAAAGACTGAATAAATGTTGGCACACACCTATCTTTAAACCATTTGTTGTCCCCTAGTTTGTTCAAATAACTGCCACTTAATTTGCGAACCTATGGTGGCATAGTAGTTATGTATTGGGCTGCTAACAGTTTGAAACTACCAGCTGGTTCTCAGGAGAAAAACTAGGCTTTCCGTTCTCATAAAAAGTTAGTCTTGGAAACCTACAGGGCCAGTTCTATCCTGTCCTATAAAGCTGCTTCGAGTTGGAATCATCTCAAAGGCAGTGAGTTCTTTTTATGAATATTTTAATTTTCATGTCACAAGGAATTAAATTCTTGGTGAAATTAAAGTTGCTAAATATTTTACCCAGAATTGAGAAATTATCCTGAATCATCAGAGCGGCTTCAATGCTATCACCACATCAAAGAAAGCAAACCTGCTGGTGGTGAATTCATTCGGATTATTACAACCACATGGGACACAGTAAAATTGTTCGATAGGGTTTCTATTTTTGTGAAAGCAAATTGCCAAATTTTTCTCCCACATTTGGGATTGTAGGTTGAAAATACCAACCTTTTGTAAGCATCACCAGGGCTCCTAATGTGATTAGGAGGGCTCTTAATAACAGAGGATGACTAGGAGTATCAGAGGCAGAATTCACTGTTAGACAATGGCCAGGGAAGGAAGTGTTGCTAATTTAAAGCTGAAGAATGAGGGAAACTAAACAAACATAAGAAGGTTAAAGAAGGAGTAATCTCAGAAAGATGAGAGTTAAGTTCCACACTAACCTCTCTGGACAGAAAAATAAAAGTAGAAAAAAGTAGAAACTATCAAAACAAACCTTTTGAGAACTCTGTTAAACAGTCCAACTTTCACAGGGACTGAGTGCTGAATCAAGAACAAGCCACTTCCCTGGGACTACAAAGCGATGTCGATCTCTTCTGTTTGGGGTTTGGTTTTTATTTTAATAGACTGTGCCTTACTTCATCCTTGGCACAACAGCCAGCTTCAAGTGGCTGGCTTGTTCAAAATGGAATTCTGGTGCTTGGTTCCAGAAGGAGGAGATAACACAGCAGTGAGAGGCATAGTCCAAAATGTATTGAGGCAAATATAAAAGTTATAGCTGCTTAAGGTGTGATGAGACATATAACACAATCGTTAAGAAAAAGGGTAAAAGTCAGAGAGAAAATTTCTTTTAAATGTTAGTGTATTCAAAAATGACCATGTGCAGAGGTGGCATTAGAAAGCTACACACATGTTCAGGGAAAGACCCACAGTCAGAAATGTCCTGAGAAAATTCTAACCTTGACCTCTGCATGCTTTGGCATCCACTTGATGACAGTGAGTTTAAGGTTTGGGATTTCTAGGGTCAGAATAAACTGTCAACTTTTGTTGAAGGCAAATCACGTCACAGAATTAATCTGCAAACAATGCAAGAAGTGTTTTGATTTTCTGTTGTGTTGTTTGGTGCCTTTAATCTCTTTTTCTTCACTCAGTGTTACAAAGCACTTTTCTAACCCAAGTGAGTTTTATGAGGAAAAGGGAAGTGTCAGGTATTACAGTCTCAAAGAGTACACACTGTTTCAGGAAAGCATACAAGGCTGCGTGGGAACTGTGCAGGAGTTCATGGCTGAACGTGAAAACCCACGTGGAAAGAAGACAGGAACGGGGCCACAAAACCACACCTTGGGAAACCAGAATAACCAGGACCCAAGAGGACATGTGGAGCTGTACACCCTGCTTTGATTCCCTCCTGCCTTCCTGGCTTGGGGAGTCATGGTTGAGAATACTGGCCAACCTTCCTGACTGAGTTTAAGCCCACCTGTGTGATGTCAGGTGCCTAGGTTATGGCCAAGATTAGCTTCACCTGTGTTTAGAGGGTGTTAGTGTGCACATGCTCAGTTTGGATCTTTCAATACATGTCTAATTAGTGTGCCTGATTTCTTTACCTCCCCTTTGTTGTCACCCTATGCAGGCATTGGGGAGATAATCCACACCCCCACCACTTAGTCTACTTAACACTGCTTTCAAGAAAATTTGTCAGAAAAGTACCCGAGCACTAAAATAAATAAAGGGTTTTAATGACTTCACATGTCAGGGAATATTTTTTGTAGAAAATAACGTTGAAAAGTCACTAAACCAATTTACTACTATCACAGCCTAAACCAAACCAAATTAAAATAAATTAAAGAAACCGACTGAGGAAGAAGGAAAGGAAATATGTTCTCCCTTAGAGCTTTCAGAGAGTTACTGTAGCTCACCAACTATGAATTTTAGGCCACTGAGACTAGTGTTGGGTTTTTAAGCTACAAAACCACTAGACACTAACTTTTTGTTGTTTAAAGAAAATGGGTTTGGGGAAATCAGTTGCAGCAGCAATATAGCTGGTTTGTTGAACAAGTATCTTAAACCCAGAGCTCATACTCCTCCACTTACAAAATGTGTATAGAATGACATCGTTTTGTAATAAATAGCCTGTTGATAAATGCTTACGAGTGGTCAGAACATACGTGAGTAGCCCTGAAAACTTGAAACTCACGGGCAGTTTTTACCCTGTCCTGTAGGGTCTCTATGAGTCAGAATTGAATCAGCTCAATGGCAGGGAGATTTTTGAATAAGTATATAATAGATACATTGTTGTCCTTTGATGCATTTGGTGGATTGTGACTCATGAAAACTGCAGGTGACAGAGTATAACATCTTCATTGGTTTTTTTTGGCTATCATCCATAGGGAAGCAGATTGCCAGAACTTCAACCCAGGGGCTTGAACCACCAACCTGTAAGCAACCGAGTGCTTAACTATGTATACAAGCAGGGCTCCTTTTTTAGTTACATAAACCATACCAACCATTGTGTACAAATGTAGGATTTCCATGGGAATGGACTTAAAAAGCATTTGTGAATCCACAAAGGAGAAGGAATCCAACTCAACCTCTGTCCGAGGAGGATTTCTATGAGGCAGAAGGCAGACAGGTCTCCACCCGCCAGCTTCATTTACTCTATTCTGACACTGACATCTCTCCTCCCCAGCACTCTGCTTCTTTGCTAGATTCAATCATTCTTTGTGTGGTCACACCAAACTCCCAGACAACTCTCAGAATTATGGAGTTCATTAGGGAAGTGAAAGGTTATGCGCTGGAATCAACTTGATGACAGTGAGTTCTTTTCTTGTTTGTTTGTTTGTTTGCGAACAGGTTACAAAGTGTTAACTAATCAATTACTCTGTCCTCAACACCTTTACTCAGCCATGCCTGTACACATGTTTCTTCGCTGTTACAGCTCAACATCTCAAAGCTGCTCTTCTGCTTTGCCTCATGCTCTGTGCATTGCTCCTCTGTCTGCCTCATGGTCTCCGTGTAGCTTCTCTGTCTTACGACTTCAGTGTTTCAGTCTCTGGTGCCTCTGCTGTTTCAGACAGGGGCCGCACATGTGCTTCACTGGTGGCTCCTCATTCTTGATGTTCTGAGCTTCTTTCTCTCCCCCTGCTTCTAAGGTGGCATTAATATGCCCAGAGAAATGGCCAAACTAAGCATCTTAGTGTCTCACACACCCTATATGTATGGTCCCATTCAATCAATATGGATTTTGAATAGAAAAGCCATAACCAAGTAATATTGCTTTACAAGAAAATCCTATCTAGAT
Organism: Echinops telfairi; assembly: GCF_000313985.2. Lineage (NCBI taxonomy): Eukaryota > Metazoa > Chordata > Mammalia > Afrosoricida > Tenrecidae > Echinops > Echinops telfairi. The sequence goes on along the minus strand of NW_022111373.1, from coordinate 47,082,133 downwards.
GTAGCAATGTTTGTAAATTATGGTGTCCAATTGGGCAAATACTGTCCAATGACAGCTTTAAATATGTAAAGAAAATATGCTTTGATATAGACTATTAAGCTATATCTACCACCTCACATATAGAATAATGAAAATAAATAATCTTCTGAAGACTAAAATCGGTCTACCTTGATGACATTCTTTCATTATCAAACAGACATAAACCATATCCTTCAATAGTTAATATCCAATTGCAATAGTTTTAAGAACTTAAAGTTGTAAAACTGTGAATGAATCAATGCATACAAAAGCAATTGATTCATTCTCTCCACTTTACAATAACACAATATATGTTAATTGAATTTAAACATGACTATAATACCATTAAAACGGAAAAGATTCTAATTTGGGTAAATGCTTTATTGAGTCATTTCTAGGAAATAATTGGGAGGTAAGTACATATTCAAAATTAATATCACATCTTAGAATGTTTATCTAAAGAATAATTATTGCTGGTAATTAGGTGACACAATATTTCAGTTGCTAAAAATATTTAGAGGAAATCTAATGCAATATGTTGTTTGCTCATCAGCAAACATATGTTGTTTTGGTTAACTCATATTAAAACTCAAGACCTAATATAAAATACTCTTATTTTATTTGCCAGGTTCTAAATATTTCCCTGTTATCTTAGCACAATATAAATTCAAGGACTCCTATGTAGCTTACTAGGAAGATAAACGCCTTAAACTAGTACATGTGCTTTATATTCCTTTAAACCCTTTATGAAGTTTTTGCACAAGGTGAGATGTACATTAATATTAAGTAATCTACAAAAGAAAATCAGAAAAGATAACATTGTTTACAGAGACAGCTTTATCATGAGGGTGTGCCATGATGCCTCACTTGAATGAATCTCTTTTAAAATGTGGTCATATACTTGCATAAAATTAAACATCAGTTTCAATCAAAATCTGTTTAACCACTCCTTATTTTACTCTGTTCTTCATCTCACTTTCCTTCTGAACATAATAAAGCAAAATTCTACTTTAAGTCTTTATTTCCCTTTTAACTTATATTTACACCAAAGGAATTTATAGAATCCTTAAACACTCACAGCCATTGAGTCAATAGGGTGCTACAAGTGGCTAATATGCTCAGCAATATGTTCACTTGGAAGAGGTGAAGGGGGAACCTGGGAGGACGTTCTCCACATCTTTTTATGTGAATGAAGTAGGTCATATCTGCCAGAAAAGGTCGTTAGACTGAAAACTGAGAAAGGAGCTGCCTTGCTACATAGGACAGTCTAGAGTTGCTTACATCATATTAGGTTCAAACTTCTAAGGACTCTGGTCCAGTCAAATTGCAAAATAAATTAAGTCACAGTCCATCCCTTGGCAACTTGGCCCTGTACACATCTCTTTAATCATATGTATTCTTCAAACAGAGACAATAAGAAAGTTATTACTTGCCCCTAATGTGATACAACTAACACATATACATGCAAAATGCACTAATCCATTTATACCTTTTATTTTATAAATGAACGAAGCAAAACTATTTGATGCACACATACAAAAGTAAATACTAATACAATGTATATTCCTGCTAACAATCATTTACACCTGAATAATATAATATTATACAAATCCTCCTTGAACTTCTCTCTCACTGACCTATCAGGGAAACAAAACAAAACTACTCAGTGGAAAATCTCCTTTGTTTCACTGATTCGAAATGAAAGACATCAGTGAAAGGCTGTAAGCCATTGACTTCATGCCTTTTTCTCCTCCCATTTTGGATGTCAAATTTCTAAATTGTCCATCCTTAGCCTAGTATACTGAGGAGACAAGCGTATTTGTTGTTTGGGAGAATCTTCATTCCAGTTGGCACTTAGTGCATCCGCATCCATAAACAAAGTAAAATCCAGGGAAAGCTATCAGAAGGCAGCATTTTATACTAGCGCACTTGGCCAGGTACTGGTAAAGCCAGGTCCAGCTGTTCTTTAGGTCAAATGGAGACACTAGGAAGAATGGGAGTTCACAAATGCTACCCTGAACTTTAAATTAACTGGCCCCTTATTAAAATGGTGTCATTGGTCTTGCAAACACCTACCCTGTAACCTCCAGCTCTTTTTTAAGTAACACCAAGGCCCTATTTTCCAAAGACTATATGTTACTTTTTGTGTCAAATTTTTGTTTTCCAATCATCAATAATTATCAATGCATCTTGATTGCACGTTTGTTCAATTTCAGACTGAAGAAATTGTAGAAGTGTTTATTTTCAGCATCATTAACTTTAGTGCTTGATGCGTGATATTGGTATAATAGTCATATTAGCTGAATTTTCTTGTAGGAATATGAATATGATCCTAGTAAAGACAGCATTATATTTTGAGATAGATCTCAAAATGTTCTTTTAAACCAGGAATGAGAAGTCATTCTTCTTCAATTTTTCATCCTCAGTGTAATAAATATGTCATCTTTGGAACATTGTATGGTTGAAAATGGCCAACACCAGTCCAGTTTATCTCACTAATGCCTGGGATGGCAATCTTTATGTGTTCTGTTTCCATTTTGGCATGTTCATATTTTCCTAGATCCCTTACACTCCATGTTCTGATTATTAATAAATGTTTGCTGCTGTTTCTTCTCATTTTGAGTTATGCCAAATCAGAAAGTTTTGCTTCATCCATATGATTACGGTCCATTCTGGTTGTTGTTTGGTGATATCAAGTTTTCCCCAATTCTTGTAACCTTATGTGTAACAGAATGAAATTATATTGTGATGGTCTCAGAGTTTTTGGTATGTGTAAGCCCATTGTACAACCATTGTGTCAAGTCACTTTATTAAAAGTCATTCTCTTTACACTAGTCCTCTACCAAACACGATGTTGACTAAAACAAAAGATGAAAAAGTCACCATCTTCATTTCTATGAAGCATTCAGTTTCTGCTTTTGCCAAGAGCTCATTTGTTCATTCATCTAACAATGTATATTTGGCATACTTTGCCAACACCACATTTCAAAATCTTCCAGTCTTCGTTAGTCTTCATTTTCATTCCTAGGTTTCTGCATGCATATGAAGACAATTGGAAATACATTTACTTGTTCTTCAGAGTGACTTCCAAAGGTTTTTGTTTGTTTGTTTTTCAGTTAATGCATGCACTGGCAATGTCTGAAGAACCTTAGTAACATTGTGGTTTGGTTTATGGCTGCTACCTGCAAGGCTGGTAGTTCAAAGCTACTAACTGCTCTGTGGAATAAAGATACGGCGATCTGCTTTCATAAAGATTTACAGTCTTGCAAGCCTCATATAGGGCTGCTACATATGGGAAACAATTCTGGGCTTGAGCTCCTTTTTTTGAATGTGGCAGTGTATGTGATAGTAGGTCTTCTAACAAATTGGCTGGACCAGGATTTAGTGGTTTGGCAGTTAAGGCCTCAGTATTTCTGAATGGAATCATAATCAACTCTTTAATGGGATCTTCTGGGAGCAGCCGAGTAGCTGTAAGATTAGGGTGAAGTGAAGCCACTTTACTGAAGCCATGACCCTGATGCAATTGAATTTTTTAAATTGATAATTAGAAAAGCAAATAGGTTTATTTAATCATGTTTATACTGTTTTTATAAGTAAGTTAGAAACGCTCTGTTCTCAATATTCTGACATTGTGTAATATGTTCTCTATAAATAGGCATGTAGTTTACTTAAGCTAACAAAATATTAAAAACTCTAATCCAATAAAAGACTACATGCGGATAAGGTATCCTACATCTAGTGTAAAATGAATTGTAATTTTAAGAAAAACAAACTGAATGAGTAAATATTTAAACATTATAAATCAAATAAAATATTCAATCAATGCCAAATGTCACTCAGTAGATTTTATGTCTATAATGTTACGGGACTTAAAAATGTCACTGAATTTATTTCCTAGAACTACGTGTAACATCCTGCTAAGTGCAGCATGAAATATCTATACATTGTTAGGTCTCATTGAGTCAGCTCTGACTCATACTGACCCAATACACAACAGAGTCCAAAACTGCCCCATCCAGCACTGCCTGGCAATTGTTCTGTATTTGAGCCTTTGTTGCAGCCCCAGTGTCAATCCGTCTGGTGCAGGTCCTTCATCTATTGTTGTGTTCCTCTACTTTACCAAGTATGATGTCCTTCTTCAGGGACTGGTCTCTTCTGACAAAATGTCCAAAGCACATGGGACAAAGTCTTTCTAGCCTAGCTTCTAAGGAACATTCTCACTATACTTTTTCAAGATAAATTCATTTGATCGTTTGGCAGTCCATAGTACTTTCAATATCTTCACCAAGACTATAATTCAAAAGCATTGATTATTTTGTGGTCTTCCATACTCAATGACCAAATTTCAGATGCTTATGAAGCAACTGAATATACCATGGCTTGGGTTAGCTGCACTTCAGTCCTCAAATAACACCTGTGCTCTTCAACACTCCAAAGAGGTCTTGGTCAGAATACTTACTGAATGCAGTGCATCATTTGAGATCTTTGCTGCTGCTTCTGTGGGCATTGACTGTAGAACCAAGTATGAAGCAGTCTGAGGTGTTACCTATTAGTCCAGTTGTGAGGATTTGGGTCTTCTTTGCATTGAGCTGTAATCCATACTGAAGGCTGTAATCCTTGATCTTCATCATCAAGTGCTTCAAGTCCTCCTTGTTCTCAATAAGTAAGAATGTGTCATTTGCATATCACGGGTTGTTAATAAGCCTTCCTCTAATCCTGATGCCATGTTCTTCTTCATATAATTCAGATTGTCTGATTGTTCAAAATATAGGTTGCATAAGTATGGTCAGAAGCTACAACCCCAATGCACACCTTTTCTGATTTTAAACTATTCAGCCATCCTTTATTCTATTTGCCAATGTTTTGTTCACATAACTACCTCTTGATCCATGTACAAGTTCTGCATGAACACAATGCAGTGTTCTGGAATTCCTATTCATCTCAATTTAGTTAGTTAAACTATACCTTGGCATAGTCAATAAAACTTGGGTAAACATCTTTCTGGTGTTCTCTGCTTTCAGGCAAGATCCATCTGATCTCAGCAGTGATAACTGTTGTCCCACCTTCTCTTCAGCATCTGGTCTGAACCTCTAACAGGATGAGTTCTTCCAGTGCTTCAACAGCTTGAAACATTTCAATTCCTGGAGCCGTGTTTTCAGTTAATCGGTCAGTGCAGCTTGAACTTCTTTTCAGTGCCATCGACTCTGGCTCATATGCTAACTCTTGAAATGGTGGAATGTTGACAAGTCCTTTTTGTGACAGTGATTGTGTGTACCCTTTCCATTTTCTCTCGAGGCTGCCTGCATCATTCAAAACTTTGCCAATAGGATCTTTCAAGATTGCAACTGAGGTTTGCATTTTTGCTTTAGTTCTTTCAGTTTAAGATATACTGAGTGTGTTCTTCTTGGTTTCCTAAGTAGTTCTTTGCATACTTTATTATAATGTTTGGCTTTGTCTTCTCAAGCTGCCATTTGAAAATGTTCTGTTCAGATCTTTAACTTCATCATTTCTTCCATTTGCCACAGCTACTCTATGATTATGATCAAGTTTCAGCATCTCTTTTGGTATTTACTTTGATCTTTTCTTTCTTTTCTGTCTTTTCAATGGTATTTTTTCATAGTGTTATTCTTGAGGTCGTCGATGTCATCTCAAAATAAAGAGTACTACAAAAATCATGGCTCCTTCTTGTAAATATTTGTAGATTTATTGAAGATGCAGTTAAAATGATACAGCAAAGTGGGACAGAATCTTAATTAGAAGGAATAATGTGCAGTTTCAATTTGAGCTGTACTTTCAGGAAAATTAAAGGATAGGATGTGGTATCATGTAAGTAAATCATGTGGATTTACTCATGTCTCCTCAAAATAAGCTTGTCAAGGTCATGATTCTCTGTGGTTTGGCAGTTATTTAATGAAATCATGTGGCAGTTATGTAATGATCATTTATAATGTAATCTGATGAGCTAAACTAATAAAAGGAGTAAGGGTGAAATGCAACACTGTTAATATTGTCATATCTCCAAGGATTTTTTTCCCTAGGGTGTTTTCTGGGGTGCAATGCCTTTTATTTTTTAAGAAGAAGAGAGAAGCTAGCAGAAAGCAATGAATCCTACTACTAAAAATGAAAAACCATGAGCGGAGTACATCGTTTGAGCGTGGGATCATCATGAGCGAGAAACGCCTTGATCCCCAGGAAGATGTATGCCAAGGCACCTAGCGATCACTAAGGACTGACACATCTGTTAATGCTAAGAAAGAATCAAGCACCTCTACCCAGAACCTAAGAGACAGTCTTCTGATAGAGCTAGCACTGTGAATTTGGACTTCTAGCCACTATCATCTTTGAGAATAACTCTGTATTTGCTAAAGTCATTGATTTATGATAATTCTGTTATAGCATCACTAGATAACGAGATAGAGGTCAGTAAAAATATATCCATATTAGGTAATTACTTAATACTACAAATATATTCATGAATTTTAGTATTTCATGATAAAATAGAAGTCTCTAATATAATGGAGTGAAATATTAAATTTTCATACAGGAATTATTACTTCCTATGATAGAATCATTCAATATCAATGCTAAAGAATAATCTGAGAAGCTGGACTTAGTACCAGGATTGAAGGAAGATTTATTAACAACTTGTGGTATGCAGATAACACAACCTTCAGTAGGGGTTACAACTCAATGTAAAGACAATAAAAATATACATCACTGAACCAACCAACATACATCATGAAAAATGAAGATCTGAAGAATTTCCCTTTGCTGGACTCCATAAGCAATGCTCATGATATATACATATATATTGATATATATAATGAAGTGGGGATTTATATTTCAGATCATCAACTTTTTATTCAATAGTTCGAACTACTAATGAATCCTCACCCCAATCATTTACCCTTTACGTGTATCTTGACTTCTTTTCTTCCTCTTGTAGACTACAATCTTCCATTTCTCCCAAGTTAACAGCCATTAACAGTATAGCTAATTGATTTTTCTTCCTTCCCTTGCCCTCCAAACCACCTTCCTGGCAATCTGCAAAGCTTTTGGCCTTTGGTATGAAAATCTTTACTTCTCTGCCTTCTCCTTTTATAAGAATTGTCTCATATAATATTGGTCCTTTTGTGATTGGCTAATTTCACTCAGCCTAATGTTCTCTAGGTTAATCCATGGCAGGAGGTGAGATAACCCAAATAGAAACCTAGAACAAGGATTGCTGGATCATATGGAATTTCTACCCCCCAGTTGTTTGAGACGGTGGCATATCACTTTGCGTTGTTTTTGTACATATTTACAGTACCACCAGCAACCTATACACGTTGTGTTCTCTTTGCAGCCTCTCTAGGATTTTTTATTTTCTGTTTCCAGAATCTGGTTGCCATTGCCATTATAAAGTGGTATCTCATTGGGCAAATCTGCTGCACAAAACCTCTTTAAAACATGTTTCTTTTAGGACTGATTGCATCTGGCCAAAGCCAGGATATCTTCAAGCAACTCATATGCAAGTGAAAGTTGGAAAATGAGTAAGGAAGGTAGCAGAAGAATTGATACACTTGAATTATGGACTTTCATAAAAGAACGCAATTTTGTCTTGGGAGAAATAGAGTCACAATGCTCTTTAGAATTGAGATAGTGAGATTTCAAGCTTTGAATGTGTTATGTGGAGATATCAGTCTCTAGGAAGTCATCATGCTTGGTAAAGTAGAAGGTCAGTGAAAAAGAGAAAACATGGCAATGACATAGATTGACACAGTGGTTACAAGGACGGGCTGAAAAATAAAAGCAATTTCAGGACTTTCCAGGATAAGCAGTGCTGTATTGAATTGTGCAGAGTCACTATGAGATCGAACTGACTTGACAGCTTCTAACATTATGTTACATTTTGAGAGGGATTTAAAAATTTCTCTACATATTTAATTTTCTTGCAGTTATTTTCCCAGAAACTTTATGAAACCCCTTCATAAATCCTTGCTTTTAAAGATTCTTATAATTTTTCCATGTTTTCAATTTCCTTCATATCTTGTTTTGTCCAATTCCTAAATTTAATTGAATTTGGTATATATTTGTCTTATCAAA
>NW_022111373.1:47071886-47073399 GCF_000313985.2 Echinops telfairi | reverse complement strand
TTGACTTCCAGTATATCCGATCACATGTGCACTCTTACTGTTAAGTAGCACAAATTAGAAATGTCTACAAAGATTGAACAATGAGCAAAGAATTTATAAAGTTGCATTTGAATGGATTATTAAAATAACAAAGACAAGAGTACTATAAAAGCCATAATTTTGTATTATTTGATTTTCATAACAAAGAATAAAAATGGACATTCTATAAAAGAAATGAACATAATTAATTGTGCTTATTATCAATTAGTGATTGTGCATTCTATAAAGTGAAGTTTTTACTTGCCAGGGATTGTGTTGGAGATAAATTTTCTTCAATAATTATCTTAGCTTTTTGGAAAGTTTCAGATAAAGCCAAATTATTTAAATTATTCAGGTTTGAAATAGAATTTATAGCACTTAACTCAAAAATTTAATGCTATTTTAATTTTTATATATTTACAATTGACCAATAAGTGTAATTTTTTATTCAATCACATTTCAATAAGTATTATGCTTATTATATATATACTCAGAACGATTTATATTCAACTTTATAAGGCATTTTAAATGTCAAAATTTATGTCCATTAAAATGTGTTATTACTTCTATCTCCATAGTGAATATATTCTTTCATCAGAAAAGTCAGTTCACATTTGTTGCATCCATTTTGGTTTCTGATTAGATTGTAGCTGGAGTATTTAGATTGTAACTGCAGGCTAGAACACTTATAATGGAAATGATGTCTCAGTATATTTCAATTTTCATTATGTATAAATAATTAAAATAATAATGTCTAAAGCTTTTCTGTACTCAAGTAAAAAATTATCAGGGACTTTGTTTCCCAGATGTGAGTTGCCAACATTAAGTCTGCAGATAACATGATATAAGCGATAATGACCTATTCATTAATATGTTATAAATAAAGTAATACAAGGCTATTTTCTAGCCCTTTTACTGTTTTGTTTTGTTTTCCTGACAGATGAACCTGATGGAACACTTACTAATGCCCTCTAGACTCAGTCCTTTCCAAGATGGCAAAAGCAAATCCAATATGGGGGCCTGATAAACTTAAGAAACCATGCTGAAAGAAGTCTAGATTATCAGCATTACCTAGTATGTTAGTCAAGGTTGACTTGAAAAACAAACGAGTGATATTCATCTATGTGACACACTTATACTCATATGTCACATATGAAAGAGGTTTATATCAAGAAGTAATTATATATCAAAAAAGTATCCCAGCCCACACATACTCTCTGCCATTTAGTTGATTCCAACTCATAGTGACTTCGTGGACAGGGTAGAACTGTACCTGTGTTCCAGAGACTGTAACTGTTTATAGGAGTGAAAAGTCCTGCCTTTCTCCATCAGTGTCTGGTGGTTTTGAACTACTGACCTTGTGGATCCCAGCCCAACTAGTAACCATTAAGCCATCAGGGCTCCCAGCCTAGTGCAACTCAATTCCATCAGTCCAATACTAGTCCATAAGTTCTTCTTCAGACTCAGGCAGCCACATATAATGATGCAGAATTCA
>NW_022111373.1:47069401-47070532 GCF_000313985.2 Echinops telfairi | reverse complement strand
CTTTATCTAGACCTCTATAAATGCCCTTTGCCTCCCAGCTCTTTCCTCTATTTCCCTTGACTTTCCTCTTGTCCCATTATCATGCTCAGTCCTCACCAGGGTTTAAGCAGTTCCTCTTTGTTATATTACCCTTGATCCCGCCCTATGAGGCCTCCCACACCCACCACCAATTTGGATCACTTGTTGTTCCCTTATCCCTGGGCTTGTTAACACCACTTCCTCCCCCGCCCCCCACTCCAACTTCTCCCTCTCCCATGTCCCATTGTTTTCTCCTCCAGATTGTTCATCCAGCCTATTTTATTTAGACAGACCTGCAGAGATACTAACATGCACAAAAATAAGACAGAGCAAAACCAAGCAATAATATACAACAAAATAACAACAACAACAAACCACTGACAAAGAACAAAACAAAACACAACAAGAAAGAAAAGCTTGTAGTTAGTTCAAGGATCGTTTATTGTCCTTTAAGAGTGTTTTCCAGTCCAGTCTGTTGGGGCACCACGCCCTGGCCCCAAAGTCCACCTTCAGCATTCCCCGGGGACCTTGCCTCTCCATTCCCTTGCTGTTCTGTTCCATCCCCCCATGCTTTGCCTAGGTGTGGCAGGATCACATCTGGCGCAATTCCCACCCGGTGTCTCTGGTGCTGTCCCCTGCAGGGCCATGGGTCAGTGAGGGGCTGCATGTCTCATAGTGAGGCTGGCCATGTTGTCCTCTCTGTGGACTGGCTGTTTTAATTGGGATCATCATTCTCAAGGTCTGGTGGGCCAGGATGTACTCCACTCTCTCCCACTCCCCCTTCATCTGCTCCCGTGTGCTCAGATCAGATATGTACCTCTCCGGAGCTGCAGATTCAATGCCGCCCTTTGAAATAAATTCTCCTGGGGACAGGAGCAGGCATCCACTTAGTATTTGGGACTGGAGCCAGTCCCCCAGACCTCTCCATTGGTTCCCTACTCCACGCAGGCATGTTGCATTCACATCTTAGGGCACTGGGTTGAAGTCTGGTCCCTCTTTCCCTGTGGGGATATAAACAACTGGGGAGGAGGTGGGGAAAGGAAAAAAAAAGATAATAAGGAAGAACTGGGTAGTGGGGGCATGGGGCGCTAACCCACCCAAGGGGAGGGTATT
>NW_022111373.1:47060241-47067654 GCF_000313985.2 Echinops telfairi | reverse complement strand
CTCAGAAAAAATGATAAGAAAAATTACTTTTAGTTTAGAACAGTGCTTAATTTGAATTTTTACTTGATTACCAATCAAACCAACTAGGCCCCTGTTGCTAATGAATAAATATTTATATTTCTGAAATCTTCCTAAAGATTTTAAAGATATGTATTTGTGTTCATATAAAATGAAAGCTAAATAATAAAAATTAATCTTTTATTATAAAATGATAGAAATATTGCTGTGGGGTGCATAATTTACTAGTTAATATACTGTCTAAATGCTTAATATTCTTTGTGATTTTCCATAGGTATTATTAGCCTATGCTGCTTCTGTTAAAATATGGATCACTATTTTCACTTAATATTTGTGTCTTTGAAAGATCATTGAACATAAAGAAAACATTAGCAACAAATACTGGCTCAAATATCTATTTTTGTGACCTTCTGTTACTTGCTTCTTTTGATTGCTAATCCCTTTCATGCCTAGAAAATCATATAAATAAATCTAAAATGAATCTATATATTTATTATTTTAAAATCCATGCAATAATTTTCACTTATTTATCTAATTGACTGTATTGAATACAGTTCATTTTAAAAATAGATAGCTAGTGAATAATATTTGAGATCCATTCCTTCTTTTTCTTTATTATTGAAGATAAGTGTTTATGTTTTAACATTCTCTAAATTTCTTTAGATTTATTTATTTCATTTTTAATGTCTGATTTGCTTGGATTGATTTTTAGACATCATGGTTAAGATATTATGTGGATCATTCGGGTATCTTTCATTTTTAATTCTAACACTTTTTATCACATATTCAAACTGTATATCTCACTGAATGCTGAGTGATGTGTATTTACAAATCTGTCAAAATGAACACAAAATATATGTTTAGTTCACAGGAAATGCACTATAAAACTCAGTGATGTTTATCTGACTTGGTTAGAATTTTATGGAGCATGTCAGTGCCATGGCAGTGCATCCAGGGAATGTTACTCCTCTCAGTATGAATATGAAAAGTATTTAAAAGATGGACTGAATGAGAAAAACCAAAGATTGAGGCTCCTCTGAGTACAGCACATCTGTCCCTATCCATAGCTCCAGGGACACATCATAGAAGTGCTCTTGACACTTTGGACAGAGTGGTCTTGCTTCACGTGGCACTGGAGGCGCACCCCATGAAAGCATACATGAAGGTCACAAGAGCCCACGTGCTTGTGGACTAGTGTCAGGACCTTATGCAAGGCCCTTTATGAAAGACACTTGTGATGTGGGTTGATTTGACTGTGTTTGGGACTCAGACATCATGATACTCATGGAATTTTCAGAAATATAAATCACAACAAAGTGAGAAAACAAAGCTCCACTTTTATAGTTGAACTTTTAAATTATGCTTGTGTGCCTACAAAAAGGTCTTCATGTCTGGCAGAAGGCCTCTATTATACATCCCAGGTGTCTTGGCTGATATTCAAAAGGGAGTTATATTAAAATTCCTGATAAACACTACAAGTAATATTTTATTAATTATTCCTCATGATAAGTTACTTTCCTATTGATACTATCTGACTTATGGGTGGCCTTGTCTGAGGCAAATCTTTTTGGTGTAAATGATACTTAGTTTATCATTGAAAAGTAGCTAATACCCAATAACTGTGTAGAAGGGAATCCAGGGCGGATGAGCCCTATAGGACCAGTGGTGTGAGTGGCAAAACAGGGAGGGTAAAGGGAGAATGGGTAGGAAAGAGGGAACCTATTACATGGAACTGTGTGTGACCTCCTCCCTGGGGGACAGACAACTGAAAAGTGGATGAAGGGAGACGTTGGACAGGGCAAGATATGACAAAATACCTATTTATAAACTATCAAGGGCTCATGCGGGAGGGGGGAGTGGGGAGGGAGGGGAAAAATGAGGACCTAATGTCAGGGGTTTAAATGGAGAGAAAATGTTTTGAGAAACGATGTACAAATGCGCTTTACACAATTGATGTGTGTATGGATTGGGATAACAGTTGTATAAGCCCCTAATAAAATGTTAAAATAAATAAATAAATAAATAAATTTTTTAAAAAGAGAGAAAAAAAAAAAGAAATACTGTTCCATGGTCAACGTTTATATGATTTTATTTATTTTCTCTTTAAAATTTTTAGATATCAGTTTCTTTAGAATGAAATTAAAAGAAAAAATAGAAAACCAGGTAAACATTGGCAATGAAATTGCAATAGTAGAAGAAGATTGTCTGACCTAATGCCAGAAGATGAGCCTCTTGGGGTGAAAAACACTCAAACTACAACTGAGGTGTTGCCTCCTTAAAAACCAAATCAAGAAAACAGACAAACAATGCCACTGAGTCAATTCCAGCATCTAGCAGTCCTATATTGGAGTATCAAGACTAAAATTTAACAGGATGATCAACAAACAAACACTGTCATTAGTCAGTGCTGACTCATAGTGACACCCTCTGGGTCTCTAAGAGTGTAGGTATTTATGGAAGTAGAAAGCCCAGTCTGCTGCTGGTGGTTTCGAACTGCCAACCATGCAGATCACAGCCCAACGAGTAACCACTACACTGCCAGGGCTCCTTAACAGGAAATGATAGACTCATCTTTCCCCACAAATAACTTTAGAGTTTGGATTGCCAACCTTGTGGTTATTAGCTCAATGTTTTAGCCACAGTTCCACCAGAACTCAAAATAAACTCATTCTTAATGGTGTTAAAATTAAAAAACAAAAACGACAAACTCCCTGCCATGGAGTCAATTTCAACTCATAACAACTGTCTATCTAGTACAAGGTAGAACTTCCTCAGTGGGGTTTCATGATGGTAAGTTTGTACAGCAGAGGAGTCCCCTCTTTCTCCTGTAGAGCGGCTAGTGGTTTTGCAATGGTAACTCGGTGGTTATTATCGCAATGTGTAACCACTATGAGACCAGGGGAATGGGACAAAAATTTGGGGTCCTTCATTTGTTGGTGGGCATGGCACAAAAAGAGAAAATGATGCAAGCTTTTATTAATAATAAGAATGTGGAATGTAGGAAGAATGGATCTAGGAAATTATGTCATCAAAAATAAAATAGAAGAAATAAAGATTGATATCTTAGGCACTAGTGAGCGGAAATGAATTAGTTGTGGCTATTTGAATTGGTGGATCACATGGTTTACTATGTGAAGAATGACAAGTTTAAAATGAATGCTGTTTCATTTATCATAAACATATACAATAAAACCTGTTAACAGTGAAAACTCCTGCAGTCCTACCTACTGAAAAAGGTAACAACATCTTCCTATATCACCTGATCATTGAAAGCAGCCAATATAACTAAACCTGGGCTTATCTCTGCCACACAAGCAGAGAACAAAGAACACACTCACTTTCTCTATTAAATCTGCCAAGAGACAGGTAGTTGGTGCCTAACATAACACCAGCACAGAATCATTATTTTGAAAACAAATAGAACTATACCACAATGTCTCAGAGAAAACAGGTGATTCCAGTTCACATGAAGAAACAAGACAGAGTGATTCAAACATGTGACAAAATACAGAGTTGGGAGACCTTTTTGAGGGAGAAATGATATTAAAACTAAAATAACCCTAAATAACTATAATAACAAATTCAAAAGAATGGTAGCTATATTCCTGAAGAGGATTGAGAGGAAGATTAAGAAAGTTAAAGATGAAAGCAAGTGAAACCCATGGAACGATCTTTAGAGAAGTCAGGAAAACACTACAAGAACAAACTGAACACGTAAATGAAAACGTGGAAGCCCTACAAAAGCTCAGAACAGAACTCTATGACATTAATACTAAGAATTCAGACATAGATAATGTCTAAAAGAGCTAAGGAGTAGAACTAAATCAGTGGAAGGCCATATTAGTGACATTGGAGAAAAATCACTCAACATTAATATTCTAGAACAATTAGAAAAGACAACCATAAAAGTTGAAGTAAGTCTAAGAATCTTGTGGAACACCATCAAGAGGAATAACTTACATGTTCTCTGAATTCTAGAATGACAAGAGGCAACAAAAATCTCAGGTAAAATTGTTGAAGCCTCTTTTGTGGGGGGTGGCTGGGGCTTTCCTAATATCATGAAAGACAGGGGATATTTATCCAAGAAACTTAACAAAGCCCAACCAAGACAGACTGCAAAAGAAAATCAACAAGACATATCATCAACTTTCTACAAGGCAAGAATCTTGAGAACACCTCAGAGAAAACAAAATGGGACCCAATAAGCTTATCTTTGTCCTATTAAGATGAATTAAAGAGCTAATAGCAAAATATAGAATGATAAAAATTCATAAATGAAAAAAATGGATTAACCTTGTAGATGTTGCTATTAGTTCCCATCGAGTAGGTTCCAACCCACAGTGATGCGACTATGCACAACCAAGCGAAACACGGTGTGCTCCTGCTCCAGCCTGGTAATTGTTCTTAGACCTGAGCTCATTGTTGCAGCCATGGCATGAAGCCATCTTCTTCAGGGCCTTCCTCTTGTACCCCGCCTCTGCTTTTTACCTTGCATGATGTCCTTCTGCAGAGATTGGTCTCTCTTGATGGTGTATTTGAAGTATGTAAGACAACGTCTTGCCATCTTTCCCTCTAAGGAGCACTCTGGCCTAACCTCTTCTAAGACAGATTTGTTTGTCCTTTTAGCAGTCCATGGGACTTTCCATAATCTGCACCAGCACCACAATTCAAATGCATAAATGTTCTTTGATCTTCTTTATTCAATGTCCAACTTTCACATGCTAATGAAGTAATCGAAATATACCTACCATAATTTAGGACATGTGCACCTTCATATATAAATATATTTACACACACACACACACACATGAATTCTATGAACCATATATATGAATATATGACTCTCACTGTATCTATATCTCTATATATCCATCTTTCCATATATATAAAATATATATATGAAATCTATGAATCATATATATGAATATACAATTCTATAGATAGATACACTATAGAACTATGGATTTCTATATATACTTGTAGCTCCATTGATCTAAATAGATCTATAACACATATAGACCTATAGATCTAGGAATAGCAATGGATTAAGTGAATATAAACCCTTGGCCATACCTATCATAGAGTGATAGTCATCTTTTTCTCCCTTGTTCTCTGTGCCACTCTCTGCCTTAACTTAAGAATATGGCAGAAGTGATCATGTGTAACTGCTGAAGACAGATCCTAAGTTTTACAGCTTCCATCTTTACCACTTTAAATATTCTTTCTCAGAGTCAACGTTTAGAACATAAAACTATCTGAGACTGTCAAGCTGGGACCATTAATGTTAAAATGGGGAGATCTGCACTACCTCCTTGATATTCTGTAGACTAGCTAGTAAATAAGTTTATTTTAAAAAGATAAATCTTGCTATGCAAATATTTTATTGTTTTAGTAAATGAAACTCCATTAAAACATTTTCAAATTATGAATGGAAACTAAGTGAATAAATAATAAATAAAAACATAACACAGAGACGAGTCACAAAACAGTGGTTACTCTATATTTTATGCAGCATTTGTACATGTGTTTGCCTCAAATTCTGGGTAAATATGTGCCTAAAAACTCTTACTCAAACCAACACTTTATGATGATTTCATTAAACTTTAACTTATATTTATCTATCACTTTCCTCTATATTTTAAATACGTGAGGAAACACTATTCTATTCTAGACTATCCTATCAGTGCACTTGTTACTTTGTGGTTATAAATGTGTATATGGCATAGTGGTTATGCATCAGACTGCTATACGCAAGGTCAGCAGTTCAAAACCACCAGTCACTCTACAGGAAAAATATTGGGCTCACTACTCTCATAAAGAGTGACAGTCTTAGGTGCTATATCTTTTGGTCGCTGGGCACCATCAGTTTTCTTCACCACACTTGCTTGTTCACCAATTGTGTTCAGTGACTTCAGGTGTTATATCTTTTGGTAGCGAAGCATCATCCACTTTCTTCACCACATTGTCTTGTGCACCCATTGTCTTCAGCGATCATGCCAGGCTGGTGAGCATCTCAGACTGCCGAATTGTTAGAACAAAGTGTTCTTGTGTTGGGGGAGTACTTGTGCAGGGGCCCACTGTCCATCTGTTTTTTTAATACTCAACCTATAAATATATGTACATAGCTCTATTTCCCCCTCATCATATATAAATATATTTATATCCTTATATGCCTGTATTTATATCTCTATGACTACCCTTTGCCTCTTAGTTCTTTCCTCTATTTCTTTGTACTTTCCTCTTGTCCCATTATCATGTTCTGCCTTTATTTGGGTTTTAGGCATTCCTCTTGGTTACGTTGCCCTTGACTCAGCCCTGCAAGGCCTCCTGCATGGTCTTTGACACTGATTTTGGATCACTTGTTTTTCCCTTGGTCCTGTGCTTGTTAACACCCTCTTCCTTCCCCCCTCCCCAACGCCCATGTTCCCCTGATCTGTCATCCCATTGTTCTCTCTTCTGGCTTGTTTATTCTGCCAATCCCTTCCAGGTAGACATGCTATGAACCATTACCAGACTGGGGGCAACAAAGCAACAACAGAAAGTAAAACAATGGCTACAACTAAAACAACATGCACACATGCATACATATATAACTGTATGAATAGTTCAGGGTCTGTTTGTTTTCCTTCACGGGTGCTTTCCAGTCAAGTCTGGTGGGGAGCCATGCCCTGGCACCGCCTCTATCCCTGAGGACCTCACCACTCTGCTGCCCCCACTGCTCTGATGCTTGCCCCCAGAGGCTGGTGTTGGGCATGGTGAGCTCATGGCGGACACAATTCCCACCATGTGTCTCCAGTGCTGTCCCCAGTGGTGTGATGGGTCAATGAGGAACACTGTGTCCCTTGGTGGGGCCGGCCCTTGGTCATCTCTGTGCATTGCTGTTCTGAACAGGCACATTGTCCCCAGGGCTCAGCGAGCCAGGAAGTGCTCCACTCTTTCCTTTTCTTCCCCTTCCCCCCTCATTGGCTCACCAGTCCCTCTTCCCCTTTTCTGGAGCTGCAGCTTCAGTGCTGTCCTCTGAGATGAATTCCCCCTGGGGGAGGGTGGTGCTGCGTACCCAGTTGGCAATGGGGCCAGCACTCAGGCCTCTCTGTTCATTCCCTAATTCATGTCACTGTGTTGTGTTCCTGTCTTGGAGCTCCGGGTTGGAGTCTGGTCCCTTTTTCCCTGTGGAGACACAATCAGCACTCTCTCCCTGTGTGGGTTAGTGCCCTGTTCCCCTGCTACCCATGCTTTTTCCCTCCTCCCTTTTAATGGGCTACCCTATGCATCCTATATGTATCCCTGGGTTTAGCACCTGAAGCCTTAAAGACCTGAAGATAAACAAAGAGCCATCTAGCTGAGAGACAACAAAACCCACACAGAAGAAGCATACCAGTCTGCCCCTACTCAATC
>NW_022111373.1:47036597-47059392 GCF_000313985.2 Echinops telfairi | reverse complement strand
GGAGGGGGGCAAGCGGGGAGGGAGCGGGGAAAATGAGCTGACACCAAGGGCTCAAGTGGAAAGTGGGTGTTGTTAGAATGATGAAGTCAACACATGTACTAATGTGCTGGACACAAATGATGTATGTACAGATTGTGATGAGTTGTATGAGCCTCTACTAAAATGATTATTTATTAAAAAAAATAAAAGAGTGACTGTCTCAGAAATTCACAGGCACATTTCTATCTTGCCTTCCAGTGTTGCTATGTGTCAGAATTGAGTCAGACTCACTGCAGTATGTTTTTTTCTGAGTTTGATATTATTCTTAAGGAGCCCTGGTGACAGAGTGGGCTATGCACTGAGCTGCTGACCACAAGGCCAGCTGTTTGAAACCACCAGCCTCTCTAGAGGAGAAAGATGAGATTGTTAGCTCCCACAAAGATTTAAAAGTCTCAGAAAACGAAAGGGGCAGTTCTACTCTACCCTTTATGGTTGATGTGAGTCCTAATCAACTCAATGGCAGCATATTTTGTTTGTTTGTTTGGGGTATGCTTGGTTTCTCTGGATTTTTTTGCTCTTGATACATATCCTGCAGGCTATTAATGCATGAAGTAATTTGGTAAACTGAAAACAGACATGAAGTGTAATTAATGCAGTGTTTTTTAAATAATCAGTTACTCCTTAAGGCTTATGACTTCAGTGTTGCATTCTAATAACAGAATTGTACTGTATTTTTTCACCCAGAGATGTCACACCTCATAAACAGAGGTTAGTACCTTGCTTTATAGTGCAGAAACCTTTTGTGTCACATTTTATTTTTCTGTGCCACCTCATTTGCTCTCTCTGAGAAAGAGTGGTGTTGTGATGAGAAGGGAGTCTGCTAGGTTATAGAATGAGTGAGCTCAAGTTCTCATACATCTATTCTCAGGTAACGTTATTGACTCTGTTTACTCATTTGTACAATAAGAAATATCATTCCTATCCCAAGGTTTTTTAATTGTTGACTATAGAATATTCTACCTATAAAAGAACAATTAAGTCAAATAGATTACACAGAGTTGCCTCACTAAAAATCCTATTCCAGGTTTTGGTTGCTATTTTGGTAAAAATTTGATGATTGCTTAATGTTATGGACGTTTGAAACAAAGCTCTTTTGGTGGTATCATTATTGATGATTTTGTTCTTCTTTCTAATAACCCAGGCTATTTAGAACACCAATAAGACACGGATTCAACTAAATTGAAGACTAAGCAAATGTTATCTGAAATTTATGTGAAAAAATTGACTTTTGATATTTGTTGTTTAGGTGGTCTGATCATGTTTCTATGATATCCATATGGTTTTCAGTGGCTAATTCCTCAGCAGTAGACTGCCTATTCCTTCTTCATGTTCCATTCTTAGTCAGGAAGCTTTGCTGAAACCTATTCACATTGGATGATTCTTCTGGCATTTGAAAAACCAATGACGTAGTTCCAACATCACAACATCAAGTGTAGGCAGGAGCGGGCAGGTTTGGGCTGTGGTACAGAGGGTTGCTATGTGTTGGCATTCATTTGCAGGCACCTCACCACCACAACAGTGTCTGACTTGAAATTCCCATGGAAACAAAGCAGAAATAAAACCTCATATATATTCTAGAGATACTTTTTGTCAGTTTATGAGCTGGAAAACCCAAGTATTTGGTGCATTTTAGGATTCTTAGATCCACTATTCTCTGTGTCTTAAAAAGGATTGTACACAGCTTACACTGGATATCCTTCAGCCCTAGCCAAGGCTGTGCTCGCATATGAGTCAGATTTTGAATAAGCATTATTATTTGCAAATAACAGAAACCAACTGGAGTTTAACAAAAGAAAGACTTTATTTTTAAAATTCAATAAAGCTAAGGGCCAAAATAAGGGTTCTGAGAGTATAGTGGGTTATGATTTATCTGCTAACAGAAATGACAATGGTTCAAAACTACCAGTTGTTAGACAGAAGAAAGGGAAGACTTTCTACTCCCAAAGAGATTCACAGTTCCAGAAACCTCCAGGCATTAGTTAACCTTTTCTTGTGCAGTTATTTGTGACCATTGAGTTTGACACATTGTACAAACAATACCACTGGTTAATCCAGCCCCTGAGAATTGAGATAGGGATCATGGATTTGAGATAAAACAGGCATTACTGACTTTAAGCAGACAATCTAAAGGTGTCTCTTACCGAGTGGAGACCTAGGAGAGCATCCCAATGTATCCTGTATCAGATTTATTTTAAATTATATTGTTATTTTAATAATATGTCTTATTATGCCTTCTTACTTTATCATTAAGATTTCATTCAGAGAAATAAACTATTTGATTTCTAGCTGAGAAAGCATGCAATTAAACAATACCTTTGAGCTCATTCTATTTTCCTACCTTATCATGAAATAAGAAAGTAAGGTCTTATGAAGGAGAATTAAAGATAAAAGCTGATACCTAGCAAATGATAGTTTCACTTTGCTTACAAGGATAATCCTCTTTACACAAAATCACTGAATATAGGTTATTGGATAATGTTGACAAAACCCCCAAATCACAATTAAGCATTATAAATACTACCAGGTAATTTTGTTGGTCAATTCTGTTAAAAATGGGATTTTCAGGTTACATTCATTTTTGTTTCACCATTATCATAAGTTGGAGTAGTAAGAAACATTTTAAACATAATTAATCAAAAGTTGTTCTCCAAGATACAAGAGGAATTTATAATTAAGAAGAAGTATTTGGCATTAACTCTGGCTATCACAGAATTAAATGAGACCCTGAATTCTTCATTTAGGCATATTGTCTAGCAGTTGATTTGAGGTGCTATCGAGTTGATTGCTACTCATTTCTAGCCTATGTACAACAGAATGAATGATGACCGCTTCCTGTATCATTCTCACAGTCACTATGATGCCCGTGTGAGCCACTGTGCCAATTCATCTCCTTGAGCGTCTTTGCACTAACCCTCTACTTTGTTATGCCTGATGTCTTTCTCCAGGCTCTGGTCCCTCCTGAGAATAAGTTCAAAGTATGTGAGACAAAGTCTTACCATATTGTTAATGAGGACAGTTCTGGCTGCACTTCCTACAAGACAAAT
The DNA here is from genome assembly GCF_000313985.2 of Echinops telfairi. Classification (NCBI taxonomy): domain Eukaryota; kingdom Metazoa; phylum Chordata; class Mammalia; order Afrosoricida; family Tenrecidae; genus Echinops; species Echinops telfairi. The sequence continues at coordinate 47,056,309 of NW_022111373.1, read as the reverse complement.
TTGTTTGTTCTTTTGGCAGTGCATGATATTTAAAATAATCTTCTCTAACAACATAATTCAAATGCATATTGATTCTTCTTTGGTTTTGCTTAATGGATATATATAACCTTCCCATGCATTTAAGGCAATTGAAAATACCATGACTTAGGTCAGGTGTTGTTCAGCACTTTAAAAAGTCTTGTGCAACAGATTTACCTAATGTAATGTGTCCTTTGATCTATTGATTGCTGCTTCCATCATCATTGATTGTGGATCCAAGCAAGACAAAAGGTTGACAACCTCAATCTTTTCTCCATTTTTCATGATGTAAACGATTAGTGAAGCTGTAAGGTTGGGGCCTTCTTTACACTGAGTTGTAATTCAGACTAAAGGTGGCAATGCTCCATCTTCGTCATTGAAGGCTTCACGTCCTCCTCACTTTCAACATGCAAGGTGATGTCATATGCATATCACATGTTATAATAAGCCTTCTTCCAGTTTTGATGCCTCATTATTCTTCATATAGTCCAGCTTCTCTGATTACTTGCTCTACATGCAGATAGAACAAGTATGGTGAGAGGATATAACCCTAACACCTTTCTTGTTTTTAAACCATGCAGAATTATGGAATTCCCATTTTACCCAAGGTTATCCATAGTTTATGGTCCACACAGTTGAATGCTGAGCATAATATAAAACAACCACCAAAACAAGTAAGTGTAAGTCTTTCTGGTATTTTATGCTTCCAACCATCAGGATACATTTAATATGCTTCAGTAACACCATAATTAAAAGTCCTCATCTCATTATTTATTCTTTATCCATTGTTCAGCTTTCACATGCCTATAAGATAATTGAAAATACTATGATTTGGGTCAGGCCTCTCTACATTTTTTAAAAACCCTCCCTATTTTTTATTAATTTAAAGAATATCTTCTGGGAAAAGTGGGTGAGGGGTGATGGAGGTTGATGTAAGATATGGAAATAATAATCTATAACTTATCACGGGTTCATGAGGAAGGGCAAGAGGGGGAAGGAGGAGGAAGAAATGGGCAGCTGATATCAGGGTCTCAAGTGGGAAGAGAATGCTTTGAAAATGATGATGGCAGCATATGTGCAAATGTGGTTGACACACTGGATGAATGTATGGATTGTGATAAGAGATGTAAGAGCCCCCAATAAAAGTATTAAAAAAAAGAATATCTTCTGCAGCAAATTTGTCCAGTCTGATACATTGTTTGATTTCTTGACTAACTGTTCTCTAGGCATTGCTTGTGGATCTAAACAAAATGAAATCAACAATTTCTGTCATTTTTAGTGTATAAGAATGCTTTTTTTTCATTTTATTGGGGACTCTTAGAAATCTTGTCACAATGCATACATCACTTGCATCAGGCAAATTTGTACATATGTTGTCTTCATTCTTTTCAAGACATTTGCTTTCTATTGAGCCCTTGATGTCAGCTACTTTTCCCCCATCCCTCCCACCCTCATAACCCCTTGATAGATTGTTCATTGTTATTATTTCTCTATATCACACCAACCGCTGTCTCCTTTCCCCCATGTTTTCTGCTGTTCTTCCCCCTGGAGAGGGGTGTATGGTTATGCTTCGATCATTGTGATTGGTTCCTCCTTTCTCCCATCCTCTCCCCCTCTTTCCCCTATCCTTCTGGTATCACTATTCCCACCCCACTCCTGTTCCTGGATTCTGTGTGTCGTGAGATCCCATCCCTTTCTTTCTATACCTGTGTACATGTTCTGGTCTAGTCTGAATTGAGAAGCAGCACTGGGGTCATGGTAGTGGTGGGTAAGGAAGCCTTAAGGAACCAGAGGAATATTGTGTGTTTCATCGATGGTTTATTGCACCGTGGTGACGCATCCCTTCCTTGTGGCCCCTCTATGGGGAGATTGTTCCATTGTCTACAGACGGGCTTTGGATCTCTGCTCCAGCCCCCCACACTATCAAAAGTATGCTTTTGTTTGTTTGTTATGTGTCTGCTGATGCCTATTACCTGGTCCCTATTACCTGATCATGACTCCTCATGATCGCACTGATGGTGTGCTTCTTTCATGTGGACTTGTTGCTTCTCTGCTGAATGGTGGCTTGCATAACTTCAAGCCTTTAAGATCCCCAGACTCTATATATACTTTTAATAGCCCGGCACCATCTGCCTTCTTCACCACATTTGCTTATGCACATTTTCTCTTCAGCAATTGTGTCAGGATGGTAAACATATCAGACTGTCAATTGGTTAGAACAAAGTGTTCTTGTATTGAGGGTAGGTCTGAGCAGAGGCCCAAAGTCCATCCCCTACCTCAGTGTATTGCAGTGTAAATATATGTTCATGGGCCAATACCTCTATTTTTGTGGATTAATGTATTTACATATGTACACAGCTATGTTTATACCTCTATCCATTGCTTTGCTTTCTAGGTCCTTCCTCTGTTTCTTTTACCTTCCTCCTGCCCCACCATAACTTTCCCCTTATTTCTGCCTCTTGGTACCTCCTCTTAGGTGGCTTGCTGTTGCTCTGACACACCCTCCCCACCCTACTCCTTGTTATTGACTCCAACACCCCAGTTTTTCCCCTCTACATGGAGCCTCCGGCTCACCGCCCCCTTCCTCCAGCCCCAACCCCCAGGTATCCCCAGGACGATGGGTCTTGATGCTCTCCTTGGACATGCCTCCCATACCTATCCTATATTAGTAGGCACTCTGACTATGACATCGCCCAAACTGATGAAAGAGAGAGAAAGCCTGAAAAGAGAAAAAAGAAGAAACAGGAAGAAAAGGAAAAGGGAGAAAAGAAAATAAGGGGAAAAAAGAAAAAGAAATATACAAAAATCCCAGGTCTGTTCTCTGGCCTTCAGGACTGTCCAGGAACTGCCCCTCCCAGCCTGGAGCACCCCCAGAGGCTTTGTAGCTCTGGCTTGCTCCAACTGCTGGTCTGGTATGCTCCCTTCTTAGTGTGCCCCACTGTGAGGGTTCAGACTGCACTACCTCCCCGGCATGTGACCCCAGAAATGTTCTCTGTTGCAGTCTGCTCCAGTAAGGGGACAAATGACACGAGCTGTTGTCATCCAACCAGTCCCCTCTGTGTCCCATTAGCTCCATTCAGGGATGCCATCCTCCAGGCCTGGTGTGCCAGCATGGGGTGTAGTCTGGTTCTCTCTTTCTCTTTTTCCCTCCCAGTCTACTTCCATGTGGGTGCGGCATGCTGGCCCTCTCCCCAACCTGTAGGTTCAGTGTGCTCTCTGGGGCCAGTTTGGCTCTGGTTGGGGCCAGCACTGTAGCTCTGTCTTTTCATGCATTCTTTTCATGGATTTCTTCCATGTGGCCACGTTGATCTCATGGTTTGGTGCACTGTGGTAGGGTCTGCATTCCCACTCCCAATTCTGTGGAGACAAGACCAGTACTCTCCCCCTGGGTAGGTTAGTATCCTGCTCCCTCTGTCACCATTTCACTTTCACCCCGCCTTTTCTCCCTCCTCTCTCCCTCATTTCCCCAGTTTTGTGTTGGACCAACATGTACCTCCCTGGGTTTGGTCCAATCTCCTCCCAACTCCCTGTATCTCAACCCGAATATTGTGATTCAGGTGGCTTCTCTTCTATCGCTACCATGCTGATTATAGTTACCTCAGGGAATTCATGCTGTAGTTCTCCTTTTGTGATTGGCTGACTTTGCTTAGAATAATTTCCTCCAACTCTTTGCATGAAAAGACGTGTTTCATATTTTCATCAGTGCTTTTCAGTGATGCATAGTACTCTGTTGTGTGTATGAGCCAGAGTCTACTGATCTACTCATCTACTGATGGAAATTTAGGTTGTTTCCAACTCTTTACGATTGTGAATTGCACTGAAATAAGCATTGGAGCGCATACGACTGATCATGGTTTATTTCTTACCTCTTCTGGATATATGCCCAGTAGAAGGATGGCTGGGTCATTGCTAAAACCTTCTCTCAGTCTGTGGGTTGCCTTGTTACCCTCTTGGTAAAGTCTTTTGACCCACACAGGAGTTTTGTCCTTAGTAAATCCCACTTGCAGATTTCAGGTTCCCCTGTGTGTGTGGCCTGCCCTATTGTAGTTGGTATTGTATTCCCTGTGCCAATGTTCTTAGATTTGTCCCAATTCCTTGGTTCTGATATTTTGGGTTTTACTTCTAGGTCCATGATCCACCTTGAGTTTGTTCTTGTGCATGGGGTGAGGTAGACATCTTGCTTCATTTTTTTACATGTGGATTTCCATTGTTTTCAGCACCACTTGTTAAATAGGGCATCGTCCTCCCACTTGATGCTTTTGGCACTCTTATCTAAGATCAGTTGTCTATAAACTGATGGTTTTATTTCTGGGTTTTCTGTTCTTTTCCATTGGTCTGTGTATCTGTCATTAAGCCAGTACCACACTGTTTTGACCACTGTGGCTGTGTAATAGGTGTGAAAGTCAGGTAAGGTGAGCCCTCCGACTGTGTCCTTCTTGAGGAGTTCCCTGCTAATTCTGGGCTTCTTCCCTCTCCATATGAAATTGGTGGTTAGTTTTTCCAATACTTTGAAGAATGTTGTTGGTTTTTGAATCAGGATAGCATTAAACTAATACAGTACCCTGGGTAGGATAGACAGCTTAACTATATTGAGTCTTCTGGTCCATGAGCATGGGATATTCTTCCATTTGTGGAGATTGCTTTTGGTTTCCTACAGTAGGGTCTTGTAGTTTTCCTTGTATAGGTCATTCGATTTTTGGGGGTTTTTTTTGGTTAAATAAGTTCCTAGATATTTCACTTTTTTCTTGGTTATTGTGAAGGGCACTGCTTTCTTGATCTCCTCTTCCATAGTCTTGTCCGATATATATAGCAAACCAATCGACTTCTGTTTGTTGATCTTGTATCCTGCCACTCTTCCATATTCCTCAATCGCCGTCAGTACTCCGGTTGTGGAGCTTTGGGGATTTTCAATGTACAGAATCATGTCATCTGCAAATTGCAATAATTTCACCTCCTCCTCTTCCAGTTGGATACCTTTGAAGTCCTTCTATTGTCTTGTGTTATTAGGTAGGACCTCCAGTACGATACTGAATAGAAGTGGGGACAAGGGACATCCTTGTCTGGTCCCCTTTTCCAGTGGGGTTGATTTTCATCTTTTCTCCATGGACTATGATGTCGGCTTTTGTAGATAGCTCGTATTAACTTGAGGAACTGACCTTTCTTTCCTATCCTCTTGAGCATCTTAATTAGGAATAGGTGTTGGATGTTGTCAAATGCTTTTTCTGCATCTATAGATATTATTATGTAGTTCCTATACTTTTTCTTATCAATGTAGTGTATAATATTGATGGATTTTCAGATGTTAAACCATCCCTGCATCTCTGGGATGAATCCTACCTGATCCTGATGGATAATGCATTTTATATACTTTTGTATTCTATTGGCCAATATCATGTTGAAGATATTTGCATCTATGTTCATTACAGATATTGGTCTATAATTCTCTATTCCTGTGGGATCCTTGCCCTCTTTGGGTATCAAAGTTATACCAGCTTTGTAAAACGAGTTTGGGAGTTTGCCATCCATTTTTACACTCTGGATATTTTGTGGAGGATCAGTGTCAGCTCTTCCACGAATGCTTTGTAGAGTTGTCCTGTGTAGCCATCTGGTCCAGGAACTTTTATTGTTGGTAGCTTCTTGATAACCGTATCTATTTCTTCTTTTGCTATGGGTTTGTTTAGGTTCTTGACCTCTATGTGGGATACTCTAGGGAGGGATTGTTTTTCCAAGTATTTGTCCATGTATTCCACATTGTTGAATTCATTAGAGTACAGATTTTCATAGTAGTCTGTAATCACTCTGTAATCCTTTTAATCACATTAGGGTCTATTGTGATTTCCCCTATTTCCTTCCTCATCCTGGTTATTATTGTTTGTTCTTTCCTTTCTTTGGGAATTTTTGAGTAATATGATCAAATGATTTTTGCACATCATTCCAGTACTGTCTGCTAAATTCAAGAAAATTTATGTATTTATGAAATAAATAAATAAGTTACTTACCTAAATTATCTGAATAGCTGATTTGTTGACATCACTTGTTTACCTAGCACTAGCATGCAGTACAATGTGTATCATCTGAGAGACAGTTACAAAATGTTTTCATTGTTGCCAATGCCAAAAACTGCCATTGTTCATTAAGTCCAAACAATGGTGGTCAAATTCTAACAACTGATCAATAATGCGAACTCTGATAAGCAGTTCTCGACCATCAGTTTTCAACAATTAGTTGTTATTATTAAAGTTTAACATTATAAAATTTAAAAAATAATATAAAACTCATATTCTGGCGAAATAGCCACATGGCAGCCGAAAACCATATATTTCCTTCCCGTTCTCCCGCGTTCCCTAGCTTGTCGTGCATTCTTTCCAAAAATCGGGACTTTCTAAAAACGCTGCAGGACGTGGGACAAATTGTTAAAAATCGAGACGTCTGGTCACCTTATTCTAAGGTGGTGTGACTGGCGTGAGCTGGGGAGCTTCCAGAACCGGATCGCTGGTCCCCTGGGTTCCGGAGCTAGGCTAGATTTGGGAGAAAGATACCCTCTGGACCAGAGATGTGCTCTTCACTGTTCACTCACTGCATGGACTGGGAGGGGACTGGGCAGCGATGATCCCGGAACTGGGAGAGACCCAGGCAGTGCCTATCTGAGGCCCTGGGGGCTGGACGCTCGCTGGGTGGGCCCGCAAGGTCCATGTTGACCACTCCAACTGCTCACAGCTCAGGCTGAGGTAGGACAAGGTCCAGTGTGCGAGGCTGGGAGGCGTGGGTGCTGCCAGAATCCACAGTGCTGGGGAATTGGTGGGCAGGAAGTTTGGATGCCACTCCGTGTGAACTGGGAGATACTGGGGTTGTGATTAGCTGAGGTGCCTTGGAAGTGGCGGGGACTGCGCCCCATTGACATGGTAGACAAGATTTTGTGGAGGGTGGAGGCGACTCAGGAACTGGTGCTAGGTGCCCCCAGCCCCAGGTGATGAAACTTGCTGCAGGTTCGCCACTGGGGGGCCCTGGGGAGCTGCGGGGAGGGACCAGGGCTTGCAGGCAGAACCACTGCTAGCCCCGTGGATGGAGGGAGACCAACCCCGTGGATAGAAGGGGGCTGTGGGAGAGTGGCGCAGCTCCTCCAGGTGGGAGCCACGAGTGGACAACTGCTATGTGGTGGTCAGGTCCGGCCTTGGGGAGCTTCTGTTCCATGGGCACCAACCAGGGTGTGGATGGGGGAGGCACCAGCTGGTGGAGACATAGGCCCAGAGGTCTCACAGCCAGTGGGAAATCCCTGGTATATGGACCCAGATCTCTGAGGCTTGGGACAAAGCAGATGCGGGGCAGGGCCACTTTACAGACAGGGAGGGTCCCTCGTGGGGATTTTCCCCCTCACCAGAACACTTGACCTCCCGGACACCAGGCTCACTGGAGCTCCCTTATGGGATGCTTGCCTGGGCACCATCCTGAAGCCTTCTCCTTATTGGTCATGTTTTGTTTTCCTTATGTGGATGAATTCATAATGAAGGCTGAAATATTTCATCTTCATCAGGAAGTGCTTCAAGTTTTCTTTACTTTCAGCAAGTAAGATTATGTCATCCACATATCACTGGTAGCTATTGATTCTGGTGTCTTCGTAGAATCCAATTTCTTGGATCATTTGCTGTGCATACACAGTGAATATGTGTGATGAAAGAACCCACACTGACACATCACTTACCTCATTTCCTTCTTCTGTGTGATTAAGTGTATCTTAATCCATGTAAAAGTTCCTCATGAGCACAGTTAAGATTTCAGGAAATCTAATTCTTCATAATGTTACTTAAAATATCTTAAGATCCACACAGTTGAATACCGGTTATTCTTAAATACACAAGTGACACTTTTTCCCCCTAATATTCCTTCCTTTCAGGCAACACTAACTTCATATCATCCACGGTACTCTACCTTTTGCATCCTCGTATGAGTCTTGCTTGAATTTCTGGCAGTTTTCTGTTGTTGTACTGTTGAAATATTTTCTTTTAACTATCTGCAGCAAAATTTGTTAGGTTTGGTGCCAACTTGTCTGGGTCAGGAAGCTGAATTGGGTCATTGGAGTCTGTCTCACAGTATGATTTAATATAATAGCATCAGCTTCACAATAGGCTTTACTGTGAGCAGCCCAAGTAGTTTTGGGAATTTTGGGTAAATTGCTACCCCATTAATCGTCACATCCATGAAAGAATGGAAAGAATGTTTCACCAGGGAGTGGCATAACCTTAAATGGATGTTGTGAGGCAGTTGGCTCTCTCTCTATCTGGTCTGGATCCAAGTCTGCAGCCACAAGCCTGACTTGCTGCCTGGCTCTTCTTCCTACCTCCTGGTTTATCATCCAACATAGCTACAGAAGTTACCAGCCTGACGATCTGTCCTTGAGTTCATCTGACTGACCTCCAACAACTTAGTCTTTTTTGTTTCTTGGTCCATCAGTCCTAGATGCATGTCAACAAAAGCCCAGTTTAACATCTGCTCAGCAGGTTTGATCCAGACTGAACTTAGTTGCTTCTATAATAGTTTGAGCCATTTTCTTGATATAAAATTATCTATCTATCTTTCTATCTATCTATCTATCTATCTATCATCTATCTATCTATCTATCTATCTATCTATCTATCTATCTATCTATCTATCTATTATCTATCATCTACTTACTTACCTCCCTACCTACCATCTATCAAGTGTAACTAGATTTGCTTCTCCAAAGAACCTAGCCTAACACAGAGATCCTCTGATAGTGTCCACGTTTTCTTGACTCATTTTTCTTTGGAATGGGTACAAATATTAGACTCTTCTAAAAGATTGTGAAGCTAGCTATCTCACAATTATTTGTCAACCCAATGTTTGTTGAAATGTTTCCATTGGAATTATGTAAATCCCTATAGACTTATACTCAGCAATGCATTCAGTACAGTTTGGACTTCTTCCTTCAATATCATCAATTGGTGATCATGTGATCGTGTCTGCTGTGCTTGAATAATGACCAATTATTTTTGGTTCAAGGATTATACATTCACTTTCTTTTGCTCATTCCCATATCTTTCAATACATTGCTTCCAGAACTCCCCAACATTGCAGCTCAACGTTCTTTCAGTCTGAGATACGCTGAGCATACTCATCATTTTTATTTTTCTAAATACAGCCCTTTTATAGCTCCTTGTAATAATTTTCTTTGTAATCTCTAGCTGCCCTGTAAACTTTTCTTTCTTATTAATTTCTTTATTATTTTAAAAAATCATTTGATTGGGGGCTCATACAACTCTTATCACAATCCATACATACATCAATTGTAAAAAGCACATTTGTACATTCGTTATCCTCATCATTATCAAAACATTTGCTCTCCACGTAAGGCCCTGGCATCAGCTCCTCATTTCCCCCCCTGCCTCCCTGCTCTGCCCCCTGTATGAACCCTTGATAATTTATAAATTATTATTTTGTGTGAAGTTTTCTATTCATTTGTTTTTGCTTTTTCATTTCTTCCATTCAAATTAGGCAGTCTGCTCTCAAGAGAAGGTTCAGGGTCTCTTCTGTCATCTGCTTGGTGTTTTCCTCTTTCCACTTTCTTCTACGGGAGAAGGTTGTTTGTATTTGTTGTTAATGAGCAATATCAGTGTGAATCCAACAGCCACTCCACAGGAAAAGTATGAGACTGTCAGTTCCCATGAAGCTTTACAGCCTTGAAAACCCAAAGGGGGCCGTTCCAGTCTGTCCTATAGGGTCAGTATGAGTCAGAATAGGCTCACTGACAATAAGATGAGTTGATTGTTTTCTTCAAGTATGAGATCATTGATAAAATCCCATAATTTGGATGGTTTTCAGTCATTACTGAAATTATCAAATTAATTTAAAAAAATGTCTATAAATTCAGGTAGTTCATACTTGAGGTCATTTTTTCACTTTCTTAGATGGTTTTTCATTTTCTTCTGCTTCAATGTTAATTGTATATTAGGAACTGGTGGTCTCTTTCATAATAATTCTTGGTCTTATTCTGGCTGAGAATTGTGGTCTTCTTCATTGTCTTTTTTTACAGATGTAGTCATCTTGATCCCTATGTATTTCATCTGACCAAGTCATGTGTACAATGGTCATGTGTCTCATATATCTAGTAGAAAAATGGTACTTGAAAAATTACATAATTTGATCTTTGCAATATTTTATAAAATTAATGCAGTATTACTCATCTACTAATACTACTTACCTTTTTTCCAACTTTCATATCTTAATTAACAGTAATTAGAAATACATCTTAATAGCACGTGTGATAAATTTCAGATGACAGAAGTTGGGAAACTTTTTTTCATTTTCTTCATCTCAGACATTTTTTTGCTCAAGGATAAATGTGAATAACAATTATATTAACTGGTATTCTTTATTATGAGTATGGATATAATCTTATCTCTGAAAATAAGATATTTCCATATAGATCTTGAAATGTTCTTTTGACAATATGTCACAATTCCTCTTCTATTTGTCATTCTTGGCATATGATTACCATTTCATTTCAGTTAACCAGTATATGATATTAATAATTACGCATTCCAGTTAAAGTTTTACAGCTTCCAATATTCCTAGATTTATGCTTTCCATTCAGATTACTAATAGATTTTTAGTTTCCCCAACCTCACCCCATTTGTTTGAGTAATGTCACATCAGTAATAAAGGTCCCCCAAAGTTTACTCTATCCATGTCATTAAAGCCAACTCTAATTTGAGGATGAAGCCTTTCCTCAGTCATATTTAGACAGTTTTCCAACCCGAGTGGCACATCTTAAGACACTCTGCAAGACAATGCTCTGCTATTATAGTTAAAGGTTTACACTGGCTGCCTTTCTTCAAAAGTAGAGCCACAAGTTCTTTTTCCTAGTTGTCTTTGTCTAGAAGCAATGCTGAAACTACTAACTGCGGGCATTTAAGTAGCATAGCTTCCAGGCTCATACGAACATGAAATCCACCACAGTATGGCAAACTGACAAACTAGAGGTGGAAGAAAATGTTGACTAAGGAATGGACCAAAATCTACAGTTTATTGACAAAAACTACACATCAAACCTTCATTGTGACTTTCAAACATACGTTCCTTTTCATGACAAAATTAGCAATAACAAAAGTAAACTAGATTGTATATGAGTTTTAGTAATGCATTAGTTAACTGCTTGACCCTTATCAGAAATATCAAACTAACCAATAATTCCATGAAAGAAATATGTGACAAAATGTTTCCAAAAGATGAAAATATTGGCAAGTTTGTGGGGACACTTTCAAGAATCAAAATTGGCAATGGTTAGAATATATATGATGGAATATGCAAAATACATATTTCAAATATAGAATATTCTGTTAAATATGAAGACAGTGCAAAAAAAATTGCTAAGTAGATTTTATTTGATTAACAATAGTTTTATAATAATGAACTTGCACAAGAAAACTTTAAAAGCACTATGGATTACAGATCAAATTAGTTTGTTTTTAAATTTTCAGGAAAAACAATCTTGTTGCAAGTGATTATCAAGAAGCATGGTTTAAAAGGATAGTTCTATAAACTATTTAAGTTAAACCTGTGGACAAAGTACACTATATATTGAGTTTAGATGGTGTGACAGTTGGAACTATGTGCTTTGTGCTTTGTTTTCACAAAACTTGAAGCTTTGTGAAGGGAAGGCATAAAGTCCACACTATCAATCAGATCACAGTCTGATGATGCCTCTTGAAGGTGTGGCCTTTCTTAATTTCTTTTTTATTCCAAACCATTTTATGAGGAGATAATCCGGACATAATACCATTCCATAATCCAATCATATCACATAGTGTTGTACAAATGCTACCACAGTCAGTTTCAGAACGTTTTCCCCCTTTGTGAATTTCTTTACATTAGCTCACACTTACTGCCCCGCCTTTCCCACTGTACCACTCGGGACCCTTATTCTAGTTGGTGTCTCCATAGACTTACCTACCCTGAATTTCATACACCGCAAAACACAGAAAACCCATAAAAGAGAGCCAAGAAGTCTACCCACAAGGACAAATTAAAACAGAGAAAACATCAGTAGGCAAAAACAAAACTAAATAAACAAACAACCCCCCCCAAAAAAAAAACAACATTAAAAACCAGATCAAGTTCAACATTTATCGGAAGAGAGATCAAATGACAAGGTTTTAACCATTCAAGTCAGATATATGATTTTAATCTACTGTAGTCATCTTTCTAATACTCTCTGTCTAATAACCAGGTTATTCTCATCCCTCAATTATCATTTAAGGAAAATTATTACAGGCTTATTACCTGAGCAGATCCTACAAAAGTATTTTGGACTTCCACTTTATCCATAGCTTTCTGCACACGAGAATTTCACAGTTCAAAATATGATACTATTCCCTCCTTTGTATTTGAATTATGTAATTTACAATCCTTGGATCACATATGTTGATGTGCTTCTTCCATGTGGTCTTAGTTGATGTCTCACTTAGATGGCTGCTTGTTTAGAAACAAACATGTAAGAGCCCAGATGCTATTAATATCTGATAGCTGGGAACCATCTAATTTCTTCACAACACTTTGTTATAGCACACAATTTTCTGTATTTCTTTCAAAAGACCAGGTATTCAGCATGGCCATTTCCTAAGAACTAATTGTTCTTAGATTGGAGCTAGAATTAAGTGTGAGTCCCATTCCTGAATCTATGTTTTTTATCAGCCTCTGATTCACCTTAGAGTCTTCCTTGTTCATTATGGTACAGAATCTTATTGATCATCTCCCTACAGCATAAAGACCTTCTGTTTATGGTGTCATTGATTAACTCATGGTACTAATTTTAAAACACTATTGAAAGAGGGAGATTGAACAAGTGTAAGCTAACTACATATCATAACACTTGAATTATTCACTTGTACAGAATACATCCTTGTGACTGGGCACTTTTTGCACAAACAATAGGAGTTGATGGCCAGGCAAAACTTACAATTAATTTTCATTGACAATATCAGACACATGTCTACCAGAATAATACATATGTTAATACAGGAGGTAGGATATTGAAACAGTAAGTGGATGTAACTTTGCTTACCAGCAGTTCAATACAAGTGTGTTTGAGGTAGAGTCTAGTTCTCTTAATTGGGTTTCCACATCGCATCCTCCTGATATGACCTTTGCAGTGTGTTGTGTGCCTTGAAGATCCAGGGCTCAATGTCTCAGTGTTCTCTAACACATGGCCTGGGTCCCCCACGAGTGAACAGAAACTGGGACCAATGTGATTTATTAGAAACATTTTACCAGGCACACCTGGTAAATCCCCTTAGGATCCTTAAAAATATTATTACTCATTTTTTTCTTCCTTTCGAAGAATTTGTTCCTCCCCCTTTCTCCACCAACAACCATAAACTTATGTTCTCCAAGATATGTATGCTCATATTCCCACCTCCTGACTGGACTTTCCCATCAGCATCCCTTGCCACTATGATAGGAATGTCTGTCATTCTCATCTCCCACTCTCTTGAAAATCTACCAAAGAGATCCTGGCTGACTTGAGGACGCCTCTGCCAACGTGGCCTTTAAGATACCCACGTTGAGAGGATCGTGCATAGTTAATGGGCACCCATCAGGCTTGCGACTGAGTTTCCTGGCCTACACGGCAAGCAGACTGAATAGGCTGAAAGCCAGAGCCAGCTCTGTCTTGGTGCGCCTCCTACAGCAGTGGACTCAGACAGTATTTTTCCTTGTGTGATTGACTAACTTCACTCAGCATAAGACTTTCTAGATCCCACCATGCCATGAGGTGTTCCATGGTTTCACTGCTGGTTTTCCGGGATGCATACTATTCCATTGTGTGTTTATACACAAATTGTTTTTGTTTTTTTACATCTATTCTTCTACTGATGGGGATTTGGGCTGTTTCCAACTTCTTGCTATTGTTAACTATGCTGCAATGAACCCGGGGAGCATACATCTGTCTGTGATCTCTTATTTCTTTGGGGTATATGGCCAGCCATGTTATTTCTAGGTTGTATGGTATTTCGGTTAGTGTGGCCTTTTCTATAGAAAAAGCAATGCAAACTTCTCCTTCCTCTATGCCTTTTTGTCTTCTTTCTTGCTGGGACTCTGTATCTGCCTCCACAGGTGGTCCCATGTGGCCTACTAACTCTAGGAGCCAACCTAGGAGCTGTTGGTGCCCTGTCATTATTCCTCCAACCTTGGATCCCTGTGACTATACACCCACCAGGCTCTCATCTCCTAGCATCATGTTTTACCTTTTTTGTGTCATTGACCTGTAACTATGTGAGTCTGAAGAGGTCCCCGGCAAGCACTGAACCCATTGACTTGAGTTAGATTGGGCTGGGATACCTTCTTGATATAAAGTTATATCTTATACATATATGAGTGTTACTGGTTCCGTTCCTCTAGACAATCCAGCCTAACACAGATGGCATGATTCTCAGAGGAAATTCACAAGGTTTACCTACTCGGTGGAGTGGAGAAATTATCAGAATTAGTTAAAATAAATGTATTTATTTTAACATATTCAGGAAAATTTTATAGATTATGAGGAATTATTTGGTAAAGGAAGGAAATGATTAAAATTTGGTATACTATTTCAAAGGGAAACTTGAAAATATTAAGTAAAATTTTATACAGAAATGTGCAAACATCTTAGGAAACCACAAAGTAAGAAAACAGTCAACATATCATAAACAGTAAAACAGTGAGTAAAACCCTCAATTCTTGAGTTCCAATATTAAAGGATTCTACAAGGAAGATACTAAATGGAACGTAATGCATCAAGGAAAGATGGAAAAATACACAGAGACACTGTACCAAAAGAATTGGTCAATATTCAAGCACTTTAGGAAGTACAATATATTCAAGATCCAATGGTATTGAAAGAAGTTCAGGCTACACTGTAGGTGTTATCAAAATCAAGGCTGCAGGTATTAGTAGAGTACCATTGATGTACTTCCCAATGGATGCAAGACTTGGAGCAATGATGGAGTAAGATATCAAAGACTATAATGTTCAGTATGGATTATACCTCAATAAAAAGAGGACAAAAATCCTCACAACTGGAATAAAAATCAACATCACAAAAAACAGAAAATATTGCAGTTGTAAAGGATAAGAGAATGTCCATTGAAGGGGCTGTGATAAATGAGTTGAATAAAAATCCAGTTCAAATATTGACTGCAAAAATGATGATCTGTTCTGTAAACTCTAACCTAATTCACAATAAAGTTTTTTTTTTTTTTAAATTGATTGCATTCAAGACATCTGAGCTTCATTGAAGGCAGTGAAAAACAAGGCTCCAGTAATTGACGGGATATTAAATGTTGTTGGGTTTTTTATAAACCAAATACTGTTGACATATTTACATGTATATGTCAGGAAATTTGGATGACAATCACCTTGCCAAGAAACTGAAAGGGATTTGTATTTGTGCCCATGCCAAAGAAAGGTGAAGGAAAAGAGACTATGGAATGAGTTATGGATGAAGGTATGTCCAAATCCAAGTTATAGCCATATGAGAGGACCATGGACCAATGACAAACAAATATGTCTTGGAAGAAGTATGGCCTGAAAGCAACTTAGAATCAAGGATGGCAAGACTGCATTTTACATATTTTTAACATATTGTCAGGAGAGACCGGTCCCTGAAGAAGGACATCATGTTTGGTAAAGTGGAGAGGTAGTGACAAAGAGGAAGGTCCTCAATGGGATAGGTTGATACGATGGCTGTAACAATGGGTTCAGGCATAGGAAGCATTTGAAGGGTGAGGCAGAACTCTGAAGTGTTTTGTGCTGGTCTGACTCAATGGCACCTAACAGCAACAACATGGAAACATGGTCATCTGCAGAAATTAAGACTGTAACTTCTATGAACATTTCCTCTGTTATGCTTGCATCAAATATTTTCATTTTTTCACATATGAAATATAAAATTTTAATGGGGTTAATATGTTTTCAGTTATATATGTGATAGTTTATTATGTTAGGCACAGGATGACTTTATTATTGCTTTTGTTTGGAGACTACGGATGATTTAAGGAGATATGTAGAGGGGCTAAGGAAAAATGAAATAGACTGTGAGGGTTAGGTTTTCAGTCAACTTGGCTGGAATAGCTAGAATCATCAATAATTTGGCAAATGAGACCTCTACCTTGATGTGACCTAACATAACACAATTAATTCCATAACTGGATTTATTGTGAGTAGCAAACAAGTTGTAAAAATATTATGTAATTTATTTCGTACTGTGTCCTGCACCTACAGAAGCAGATGCTATTTTCTACTGAATACAGATCCTACATCTAGTTCATTAACCTATACTTCTATGGATCCTGCACTCTACCATGTTGCTTGTCAATCAGTGTCCTGCCACCTAACCTACTGTAAGACCATTGATTCACTAGATTCTGTAGCCACAAGCCTGATCTGCGGACATCCATCAGTCCATGATCGTTCTGCTTCATCTTCCTGCTTCATCAGCCCCCACAGCTTAACTTCTGACCCTGTGTCAGTCTGGGTAAATTAGGGAAACAAATCCACAGAAACTCAGATGTTTAAGATAGAGTTTTATATAAAGGATAATTACCCATACAGAAAGCATCCCAAACCCAGTGCTGTGTAAGCCCATAAGTCCAACATTAGCCGATATGTCCGACACCCATTTACAAAGTCCTTCTTCATCTCACAAAACACATACAATGATGCCGAGTGCAGGAGGAAAGCTGAGTCAGTGAATGTGTAAACATCTCAGCGCTGGCAGAGGTCTCCACATGGCTGCTCCAGCACCCAGGATTGCATCAGGGTAAGTCCATGTGGCTTCTCTGCAGGGATGTTTTGCAGGAAGTGAGCCTTGTCAGCTGAAGCAGGGAACTGGCTAAGGCAGCTGCACCCTGGTCTGATCATCAGAAAGCAAGAGACCCAAGTACTAGAAAGGAGAGGCTCACTATGTTAGACAGGGTTCTCTAGAGAGATAAAACCAAACTGCTGATAATTTAATATATTTATTTATAAAGATAATTAGCTATATAACAAGGAATAAACGGTTAAATCGTATACAGTTAAATATATAATACAAGAAAGAAACAGTTAAATTATAAAGCACTACAAATGACTGAATTCAACTCACTGCCGTGAGAGACTTGTGAGAGACTCGCAATCCAGTCCAATCTGCTGCCAGATCTTCCTCTATTTATAGAGAGAGCTAGGCTATGTCAGCACAGCAGCCAATCAGAAGGCAGGTCACCAACTGCCAGCCAGGTCACCAAACTGCCAGTCCCCAGCTCCAGCGATGTCTTAAAGGGACCTCAACTTACAGTGACACAGTCCACAGGCTAGGCGTCCCACAGGTAGTGTAGCGTTTAAATTGAGGCACAGGACAAGCAAGGCAGCAGCACACTGGTCTGATGATCAAAGAGCGAGAGGCAAAAGGCGAGACTCACCAAGGCATTTATCTCTCTGCCCTTGAGTTAATCCCACTTGTGTTTATTGGCCAGGCTGGCACAATAAACTATCTCACTCACTGAGCCATTTATCTCTCCATCCTTCAATTAACCCCACATGTGTTTATTAGCCAGTTTGGCACAATCCTATCTCAGATTCGTAGACTTGTGTGAGTCATTTTCTTGATATAAAAGTCTCTCTATTTATATTTATCACTGGTGTTGCTTCTCTAGAAAACCGAGTCTAACACACGTGCCTAACAACAAAATTTTAGTTAATCAATTTTTGAGGTATAAAATGACATTAAACAAGCAAGATGATAGAGAGATTGGGTAAGGTAAATGTGAAAACCCATGGAGATCTTCAAGGAATCAGGAAGGATAAACTGTAGCGGTAAGGACTCTACTCGAACTAACTGCCAGAGAAAGTCTTCCTAACATGTGATTTGCATTCAATCTACCTTAAATTTAGAGAAAATAAATTTCTGTTAAAGTCATTCACTTGTGAGATTTGTATTTTAGTGGCAGTAGATAACTGTGGCAGTATCATTTTTTATTTTATTAACAGTAAATATAAATTTTATAACAAAAGGATAAAATTACTAGCCTTTCTTTTCAGTTTCTTTATACTATAATAGCAACTTCAGTGAGATATTTTTGCGACCCCAAAATAGTCTACAGTAATTTTATTGAAATATTTAAATAAATTCATTGGCTTAAGAAAATTAAATCTTATTTTCTGACTTTTGTGTAAATATCACTTCTTAGATATTTATGAATCATTGCTTATATTGTTTTAGTATATAGGAATAAAATGAAACTTTATTTTTAACTTTTAAAATGAACTGTCCAAATCTATATAATAGTCCAAACGACTGTTACTGTATTCATTTCAATTCATAGCAACTCTATTCAGGGTTTCTGCAGGTACAAACATACATATTGTCACCCATGAGTAACTCATTTGAGTCATCCAATTAGTGGTGAGCAGTACAAGGATTTCCCTTAAGTGACAAAAGCTGAATTTTGATATACCAGTAAATATCATGTACCATGTTGGTGGGAAATGGGATAAAAAATATATTTTTATATAAGACTGATGAATGCCCCAAAATATCAGCCTAGAAAATATTTAATTGCTTAGCTATCCATCAAGTACAGAATTTAATACAAACTACACATTCACGAAAGCAATTTTTAAATAAGGAATTATTTTAGATATTTTATTTCTAACTGTGTCCCTTCTTTATTTTATTAATAATTTTGCGTGTCATTTCTTATGAGCACTATAAGGTTAACAACATATAATTCAATTCTCACAATGCTCAGAATTTTAAAATACAATTTGTTAATTTTTAATTAAAATATTTATAATGTAGTCAAAATATAGTTTTATAGAATCTTAATATCTGCATTTTCTTTATGTTCTGATTTAACAGCAAATGTAATAACTAAAACATTTAAAATGAGTAAATATTTGCATGTTAGTACATATTTGCATTTTATTAAATTATCTATTATATTCAGATGAACTATTACTTAAAGAACAAACTATGCAGTGACTCAAAATTCCTTAAACATTTTTTTAAGATAAAAGGCTTATTTATATTTCATTGATAATGTTGTGAATCATATAATGGGAACAGGGCAAGCCGTTCTTCTGCCATTAGCAAAATCAAAGATATTTTGAGGAAAACAACTTTTATTTGAAAATACATTGTAATATCTTTTAAAACATCTCACCAACAGAGAATTATCCTACCAACAGAGAAACAAATCAATGCTACCTTTATGTATTACATTTAGAATGAAAAGAATGAAAGTATTTGCATTATAACATTCACTCTAATGTTAACGAACGATGGCCCTGAGATAAAATGTTTTCTTTCTTTTTGTTCCCACAGCGTCATTAATAGAATCTTCAGCATTGTGTTTCCACAATGTCCCAGCTAGAAATTCACTAAAATAGTTTTTGGTTTCCTTTTCTTAAAACAGAATTATATTTTGCCAGTGCTTCATGACTTTCTCAAGGTCATCCTCCGGCTTTCTACCTAAAGCAGGGGTGGACAGGGTATGACTTGCTGACATCTCACAGTCTTAATTTCCAAAATGATATGCATATGTGAAAACAATCAAAAAACATTTTACAGAAGAAACTATATATTGATCCACATTAAAGCAAAATTACATGTATAATTTTAACCAATCAAGTAATTTAGAGAGTACTAAAAACCTTGTGCACCCAAA
>NW_022111373.1:47033694-47034766 GCF_000313985.2 Echinops telfairi | reverse complement strand
AGGGAATAGTGTAAGGTTTAAAATCAGGAAAGGTGTGTGTCAGGGTTGTATCCTTTCACCATAGTTATCAACCTGTATGCTGAACAAATAATCAGAGAAGCTGAATTACTTAAAGCAGAATGTGGTATCAGGATAGGAAGAAGGCTTATTAATAACCTGAGATAGGCAAATGATACAACTTCATTTGTTGAAAGAGAGGAGTACTTGAAGCAATGGCTGATTAAGATCAAGGATTGTAGCCTTCAGAATGGATTACAAATCAATAAAAGGAAGACCAAAATCCTTACAACTAAGCCAAAAGGTAGCAACATGATAAATGGAAAAAAAGGTTGAAATTGTCAAGGATTTTGTCTTGCTTGGATCCACAACCAATGCTCATGGAAGCAGTAGTCAAGAGATTAAAGACTTACTACGTTAGGTAAATCTGTTGCACATCTATTGCATCATATGCATGTGCAAGTTGGACATTGAATAAGGAAAAGACCATGGAAGAATAGATGCATTTGAATTGTGGTGCTAGAGAAGAATATTGAAAATACCACGAACTGCTAAAAGGACAGACAGATCTGTTTTGGAAGAAGTAAGGTCAGAGTGCTCCTTAGAGGCAAAGGTGGCAAGACTTTATATTACAAACTCTGGACATATTGCCAGGAGAGGTCAATCCCTGCAAAAGGACATTATGTTTGATAAAGTGGAAAGGCAGCAAAGAGAGGAAGGTCCTCACGGAAATGGACTGACAAAGAGACTACATCCCTGGGCTCAGACCTAGGGATAACTGTGATGATGGCACGGGACCGTGCACTGTTTCCTTCTGTTGTGTGTAGGGTCGTGATGAATCAGAATCAACTCAATGACACCTAGCAACAACAATTTATATCTATGTTTAAAGTTCTCTAGATCATAAATATTAGAATTTTGTAATTAGCAAAATGTCTACCTGAAACTTCTAACAATTATGCTATTTATTGTTGAAATATTTTTAAATATTCAATTTAAGACAATAAAGTTATAACAATTCATTAGAATAAAAGTGCATTAGCTTTTATGCAGTGTACTATAGAAATTATAGACA
>NW_022111373.1:47031205-47032275 GCF_000313985.2 Echinops telfairi | reverse complement strand
TAATGAAAAATATGTAAGAACTTAAAAAAATTGAAGCTGCAATTTTGGCAACAAGAAATAGAAGAAAACACCTGCCTTTTATGTACACAGTTATTTTCCCAATTTATCACAGATATTGATTTTGTTTTAAACTTCCTAAGCATCACTAACACAGCCTTTCCTTCTTTCATTACACAGTGGTTAAGCTTTTGCTTTATTCACTAAATAGAGAGCAGACTTTTTTTATTGTTGTTTCTCCAACTGTTCATTCAATTTTATTCAAGTAGAAGAAAAGCAGCTCCTTTTCTGTTATGCTCTAATGGACACAGCTTGCCAAGTGCTTTTTCAACAAGCTTCACCTGATCCCAGAAATAATCAGCATTCTCTAGGCAGGCAAAAGCCAGTAAATCAACTGTAGTGTTAATCAATAAAAGTAATCACCCTCTGAAGCAAAACCTGTCTATTACAATATGTAACAACTAGCTCTTGGGTACGCTTTAAAACACATTTTAAAGAGTAAACACAGAGTTGCTCTGCTACTCTTTTTCCACCTTTTGTTCAAATAGCATTAGAATTTTAGATGAGACTGGAGTTTAAACAGATTTCTTGAAAGAATATGCACTAATGAATATGAAGAGAATGTTGAAAAGCAAGGAGGAAGAAGTCTAGGTAGGTGGCAAAATAATTCTGTAGAGGGTGATCTTTCCTATAAACATAAACTAGTTATGTCTTTTCATCCGGAAAATTATTTTTATTTCCCAAAATATAACCTATTTGTACTGATATATTTCTATCTGGAACATCATATCCATCCATCTATCTGTCTAACTATCTATCTATCTATCTATCTATCTATCTATGTATCTATCTATCTATCATCTATCTATCTATTTAATCATATCACCATATATAAAGTTAAGGTCGGTAGAAACATTATGTAACAGAAACTTATCTGCAAGTTTGATTGGAACTTTAAATAATATACATATATAATATTATATAACATGTAAGAAATCATATATTACACAGTGTAATAGCTGCATTATATAGTATCTATTATATACATTATATAATATTATATACATTATTCA
>NW_022111373.1:47028277-47029226 GCF_000313985.2 Echinops telfairi | reverse complement strand
GATAGGCACCATACAGACTGGCTGAGCTCTTTGCCTGAAATCCTTGGAGCTTGTCCTGAGCTCCTGAATGCCTGGATCCAGCTAAGGACTGTGGTTGAGAAGCAGTCTTGTAATCTTTTAGAAACACTTCTATCATTTGAAAAGATACTAACTTAATTTTGTTGAAAACTGATCATAGGCCTACCACCCCCTCCCCCTATACCCCAGAGGCCCACAGGACCAAAATGTATCTTGCCATTTGAAGAGAAGTTACTTTCACTGAAGCAACTTAACTATGGTCATCATTGATCACAAGCCATACTTGAACTTCTTTGTCACTGGTTTTTGTTCTGTTTACTTTTATTTTTTCATAAGTTCATGCATGTATGAACTGAAATCCTATTGTAATATTTTGACATGCCCTCATATATCCTATATATTGTATTGCAAGCATATAAGTCACTCAGTCAATTCTAAAAAATAAGACATAAAAGAGTTTATTTGTCAGTGTTTCGAAATCTTAGCTTTACCTTAAATATCTATAGACCATAGAGACATGCAAAATGCTTTAAAGACCAAAGCACATAATATGAACAAATTAGGGAATCAAGAGGTCTAAAGAAAAATATCTTTACTGTGATGATCCCCTAACATTATTGACTGCCTAGGCAGCAAGACAATAATAAGTGCTGAAAATGTAAAATGTGTGTGGTTGATACAGTCAAGTGCGAGCCTAAATGTCATAACGAACTTTAAGAGGTCTCAATTACTGGCCTCATTATGGACTTCAATAATAAACTTACGCTGCTAAACTGCATTCACTGAATTCGAATGCCAAGCAAAATAATTTAAACTAGTGTTCAGATTAATACATGATGAAGAGTTAAATTCAGGATTCCTTCTTCCTTGGTATCAGTATTTAGCTCCATATAATATTCTTAAACAGATGAATTCAATTATGTTACTTATT
>NW_022111373.1:47025247-47027296 GCF_000313985.2 Echinops telfairi | reverse complement strand
ATGCTTTTCTCCTCACTATATTTGAATTTTGCAATTGTCATCTTTGATCACACAGCCTATGTGTGATCACACAGCTTAGATGGCTGCTGGTTTGAATACAAGGCTTCAAGATCCCAGACACTATTCCGATTGATAGCCAGGCACCATCTGCTTTCTTCATCACACTTTGCTCTAGCACCATTATCTTCAGTGATCATTTAATGAAAGTGAGTATCAAGCAGAGCCTTGATGTGAAAACTGATTGTTCTGAATTTGGAGCTAGGAATTAGTGTGAGCCCCAAACCCATTCAAGCCATGGCATTTTTAATTGCGTCATAAGCATGGGAAAAGCTGGCATTGAATAAAGAAAATTGTAGAAGAATGGATGGACTTGAATTGTGGTGCTTCAGAAGAATTTTGATAAACTGACCTATCTTTAATGGATTAAGGCCAGCGTTCTTCTTAAGCTGCTCCTTATAGGCAAGTGTTGTGTATTAATGCTCTAAAATTGATGTGCAGGTTATTGTACAATTCTCCTGGAAATGATTGAATAAATGAGCTATTGATTTATACCCCATCTTATATACTTTGGGCATGCTGTCAAGAGAGACCAGACCCTATAGAAGTAAAATAAAGCTTTCTAAAGTAGAGGGACAGTGAAAAGGAGGAAAGTCCTCAAGAGATGGATGGACATAATGGTTGCAACAATGGGATGCAGCATAGAAATTGTGAAGCTAGTGCAGCACTAGGTAGTCTTTTCCTCTGTTGTGCATAGGGTGGCTATGGGTTGACACTGACTAGATGCCACTTAACAACAAAAACCCATCGTTATTAGTTACTCATTTCCCCTCATCCTCCGTTGCCACACCCCTACGTAATGATCAATCCAGCTATTGTCTGTAGATTTTAACTATGCTGGATTTCATACTACACATCAAATCAAAAAGAACATAAACAGGAAGCAAACAACAACAACAAAACAATGACAACATTGGTGTTTATCCTTATAGAAGTGAACACATACAATAAAATAATTTACTTTTCTAATCAAGGAATATATGCAAAATTTGGTAACTTATTGATATAATCATCAAGATTCAGCCTTTAAAAATCCATATCTATCCTCTACTCCAGTTTCCAAAACACTGACTTAATCCATGAGATTAATTGTGTTGACCTTTTCACCGTATACACAAGTTGCAAGCTTCTAGAAAAATGGTTTGTAAACATGTCTCTTCAAAAAGACTAAAATTTGCCAAAAATTCGCAGGTGTGAATGCCAAGTATATGTTTTATGATAGTTCTCAAAATTCAAGCTCTTGTGAAGCATATTTTAAAGTATTCTTTCTTTCTTGCATGTAGTATAAAGTCTTTAGGAAAATAAGGACAATGGAATTTATTCCTCTATTCTTTTGAGAAGATTGTAAAAATTCATTTCCCAATAAGGACCTCACCCATATGGTTCTGGCATCCCCTTAAGTTAAAGAAATTACTTTTCTTACCAAACTCTTTCTTTTCACATGTTCAAATATTTAGAATATGTAAGGATCATTTACATATTTAGCTTTATTTTTAAGTTTTAGTGTCATATAATTCACACCGCACACAACTCAATATTACAAACGCCCGAAGAAGAGCTTTACAATCATCAGCATAATCCGTTTTAGAACATTTTATTCAATGTTTTACTCGTCATTATTAGCTCCCTATTTTCCTCCAACCTTCTTTGCCATGCCTGCAAGATCACCTAAATCTAGTTACCGTCTTTGTAGATTTCCCTTTCCTGGATTTCATATACAGAAAAAATAGTTTTTTTTAAAAACTAACAACAATGACAAAGTAATTGAGGTAAAAACCTGAATTGGAAATAAAGCAGAAAATATTAAAAACTAGAATGAATTTAAGTGGATAATAGAGGAGATCAAATTGTAGGGTGATAAATTTTATCTTAACTGCATCTGTAACAATCCAGTATCCAATGCGTTCTGCATGATGGAAAGGTTATTCACGTCCCTGGCCCATGGTCAGAGGGCAATTATCAGGGTCTTAATGCATGTGTATTTACCCATTC
>NW_022111373.1:47022777-47024338 GCF_000313985.2 Echinops telfairi | reverse complement strand
AGACTTATGACCTAATATTGAATTTATGGACTTGATTCGAACTGGACTGGGTTGTCTTTTTAATACACAATTACTTCTTGATATAAAGCTCTTTCTTATACATATATGAGTGTCCCTGGATATTTTTCTCTAGTCAACCCATCTAACATACTGCATTACTCCGATGCCTGCTTGTTTGAAAACAAATCTTTAAGAGCGCATACATTTTTATTTCTGATAGCTGGACACCATCTAGTTTCCTAACCACACACTGCCATATCTTCAGTGATCTCATGTGTGCAAGCATCAAGCATGACCATGTCATAACAACTAATTGTTCTTAAATTGGAGCTAGAAATAAGTGCTAGTCCAAAATCCATTCATGCATCTATGGTTTGTTGGGCTGTTTCACCTTAGAGGTTTTATTGTCATCTATGTTAGAGAACACTATCAATAATCCCCTTGGGGCATCACTTCCACTACCATTAAGTCAATGCTGGCTCACAGGGACCCTAACAGGCAGGATACAACTGCTTCTGTGAGTCTCTGAGTCTACCAATGTTCAAAGGAGTGGAAAGCCTCACCCTTCCTCCAGAGAGTTGTCTGGTGATTTCAAACTGCTGACTTTGTGGTTAGCAGCCCAATATGTAACCATTACTTATTTTGTTCCTAGTGTGATTAATTTAGCCAATGGTGTAGAATGTATCACACTCTTATAACACTGTTGAGAAAAGGAAATTATATGAGTATAAGCCAGTTATGAACCACAATATGTGAATTGTGGATTTGTACAGTTTGAATTCTTAAGTGGCTGCACACCATTTACACAAACAAGGAGGTTGGTATTAGGGCAAATATTCATTAACAATAATAGAGCCTCACCTAACAGATTAATACATGACATAATGAAACAAGAAGGGCATTAAAATAGTAACTATATGGTAGTTCCAGGCTACCCTCAAATTCATTGAGAATCCTCAAGAAAAGAGAGATTTGAACCAAAGTCCAATGTCTGTTAGTTCTCTGCCCTGAACTAGTAGTCATCTGCTTCTTCTCACAGATCATATAATAAAAAGGGAGTTTTCACACTTAAGTTCAATGACTACCAGTGGGTTTGAGGTAAAGTCAGGTTCACTTAGTGGGATTTCCACATTGAGTCCTTCTGGTATGGTTTATTCTCCTAAAAATTGCTTAAATGTAATCCATGTGTAGACCCTGCAAATGGATTTGTGGCTTCTTCTGTCATCTATAGCCTTCTGCAAATGAAGTGTTTACAATTTAAGTTATGGTACATTTCCTTCCTTCAGATTTGTATTTTATTATTTACATCCTCAGATCACACAGGATGGTGTGTTTCTTCCATGGGAACTTTGTTGACACCTCACTTAGACAAATGCTTGTTTGAAGATAAGCCTTTAAGATCCCAGACACTATTCCTTCTGATAGCCAAGTACCATCTAGTGTGTTGACGACTTTACAACTCTTCTTAATATAATTGAACTATTAAATTGTATATTTGAAAGCTATTTAAATTATATGCCAATAAAATTTTCAAAGTAGAAATAAAATATTGATTAAGTTG
>NW_022111373.1:47020037-47021637 GCF_000313985.2 Echinops telfairi | reverse complement strand
TTAAAATCAAGAAAGATGTGCATCAGGGTCATATCCCTTAACAATACTTATTCAATCTGCATGTTGAGCAAGTAAGTAAAGAAACTGGATTCTATTAAGAAGAATGAGGCATCAAGGCTATAGGAAGGTTTATTAGCAGGCTTTGATATGCAGATGACAAAATCTTGGTTGCTGAAAGTGAAAAGGACTCAAATCGCTTGCTAATGAAGGTCAAGGATTTCAGCCTTCAATATGAATTACAACTTGATATAAAGAACAAAATCCTCACAACTGGTTCAATAAGTAACATCATGATACATGGAGTAAAGTTTGACATTGTGAAGAATTATGTCTTGCTCGGATCTACAATCATTGCTTGTGGAAGCAGCACTCAAGAGATCAAACCAAACATTGCACTTGGTAAATTTGATCCAGAAGGTCTCTCTCTCTCCCTCTTTTTAAAGATGTCTTTAAAGTGTTGAAAAGCAAGGTTGTTACTTTGAAAACTAAAGTGCACCTGACCCAAGCCATATTTTCCATCACCTCCTGTATTCAGAAAGTTGGTCATTTTATAAGAAACACTGAAGTAAAAACAATGTGTTTGAATTGTGGTGCTTGCAAGAATATTGAAGGAGCCATCGACTATCAAAGGAGAAACAAATCTATGTTGTATGGCATATAACCAGACTCCTTAGAGGCAAGAAGACAAGAGTTCATCTCATGTAGTTTGGACATGTTACCGTCAAAGACCAGTCCCTGGAGAAGGATTTCAGGTTTTGTATACTAGAGGGAAAGCAGAAAGTAGGAAGATGGACTGGCATTGTGGTTGCAACAATGAGGTCAAACCTAAAAACAATTGGGAGTGGTGCAGGACAGGGAAATAATTCATCCTGTTTTGTACAAAGGAGCAATAGAACATTCATGTAACACTGCTACATTTTAGATGATTGATGGTAGTGTGGTTGCCAGGGTGGACTAGAGAAACAAATCATAAACATGCAGATGTGTATAAGAGTGTTTTATATAAAGGGTAATTGTACATTAAGAAAGCATCCTAACCTAGTCCAGTCAAAGCCCACAAGTCTAATATTAGTCCACATGTCCCATACCAATCTATAAAGTGCTCGTCAGACTCCCAAAACACGTGAAATGACACTGAATGCAGGATGATCACAGGCCAGTGGGTAGAAAGTCTGGATCCAGGGGCGTTGTAAGCATCTCAGCGCTGGCAGGGGTCTTCCACATGGCTCTTCTTCAGCTCCCAGGGCATGAGGTTTATCAGTGTAGTGCCATGTGTCTTGTCAGCTAAGTGTCTCCAAGGGAGAGAGCCTTGTCAGTAGAGAGAGTCTCCAAGGAAGTGAGCCAAGAGTGAGAAGTGTCTCCCGCCTCCAAGGAGGAAAATGCCGGAGTTCACAGAATTCTCAGGAGAATGCCATGCCCACACAGAGGTCTCATTGGTTATATCTTGATTGACATGCCAGACTCCACCCCTTCACTTGTAATCCTCTCAAATTGACACCAGATTATGTAACTATCACAAGTAGGTATGGTGAGTTTTTATGTTGAAAACTCTCACCGAACTAACAATTACGAGGAATCTCTGAAACATGGAAAATGGATT
>NW_022111373.1:47001044-47018472 GCF_000313985.2 Echinops telfairi | reverse complement strand
GTAATGCAAAGTCCATCTTAGTCCAATGAGCGCTCGGCATTATTAACCAATGGGTGAAAAGGTCAACTCTTACAACCGCCCATGCTACAGAGCACATAGCTGTAGCTAGGAATGTGGAGGTAGGGTTGGGCAGGAATTAGGCAGGGCCAGTCCCCCACACGTTTAGCAAATGAAAGACGACACTTAACAACCAGGAAGCAGCCAAGTTTGGCTCCATGGCTGAGGCTGAGGCCTTAATGGCCACCAGCTCCCAACAATAAACAAAACATAATTTAGATCCAAATCCTAACCAGTTTTTTTTAAAGAAATGGATAAATTAAGTACAAACATTTTGGAGAGGGAAAATTCCAAGAACAAGCAAAGAACCTACCCCCCACCCACCAAAAAAGAATAAAAACTAAGTAGGGGGTCTTGCCCTGCCCTTCCTCAAAACCTATTCACTACTACACTAGTCAAAATAGCCTGGTTGTGGTATAAATTAAAAAAAACATAGACCAATGAAACAGGATAGAGAATCCATAAATAAAAGCATCCACCTACAGGCATATGCAAGATTCCATGTTGAAACCAGACTGAATGGAATGGGCTTTACTTCAAACTCCCCTGTAACAGATTTAAGGAACTGTGAGAAGAAGCAGATTACTGCTATTCCAAGGTTATGGAATTGGTGCGTTTTGAACTTGGGTTTGAATTTCTTGCTTAAGGCAGCCCAATGAGTAGTGGCCAGGGACTACCATATATTTGTTATTTTAATGCCCTCTTTGCTTTCTTATAACATTTTAATCTGGTAGTCATAGTTCTGTCTTTGTAAATGAGGATTATTGAATGTTTTGCCCTATCACCAACCCCCATTTTTTGTGTAAGTAGTTTACTTAAGAGTTTAATCCTTAGAAGCCAATGATTTATGTATTGCTCTCTAACACCAGCCTGTATGTGTATAATTTACTCTCCTCAATAGTTTTTTAAATTCTATACCATTGGCTAAATTAATGAACTAGGAATAAATATACCTTATGCCCCAACATAATGTTTTATAATGTTCTCTATCATAAAATGATAGGATATCTTTAATGTGAATCAGACATATGTAAAGTAAAAGAATGGATTTGGGGTTCACAATTAATTCTAGCCAACTTAGACATTAGGAACAGGTGGGTGGAGATTAATTCAATCACAGTTTGATTGGAAGACAGAGATAAATGGCTCTGCAAACCCGCCTCCATCTCTCTTGCTCTCTGGTGATCAGACCAGCATGCTACTACTTTAGCTAGACCTCTGCCTCAACCTTCGTGCTATACTACCTGTGGGCCAAGCCAACCCATGGATCCTGTTGCTAGAGACCGAGGCTCCTTCAAGATCTGCTTCACCACACTGCTGGTGCTTGCAATGCTTGAGCTGAGGCTGGTGGATCCTGTCACCTTGCATTGCTTGAATTTGATATCCCATTCCGGCCTGCTTTGCTAAGCCCCTGTTTTACTGACTGTTGCTGACCCACCAGGCTGTCTGCTTCTTGTGGGGGAACTCTGCCTGTTTTGCCTGAGGGAAGACTTGCTGTCTGATTCCTTGACCCCTCCATGAGTTGAAGGACTTTCAGTATATTAACTGTTCCACAAAAGTGAACTGAACTGAGCCCTCTGTACTGACAGCTGTGTGGACTAATTAGCTGTTAAATTCCTTCTCGCTGTATAAACCTGTGTATGTGTGTGTGTGTATTCATAAGTGTCCTGGTTTTGTTTCTCTAGAGAACTCTGTCTAACACAATGGCCCTACTCAATTCTTATCCTCATGAAGAAATTGCTGAAGCTGTATGTGCTGTAGCAGAGTGTGGTGAAGAAACCAGATAGTGCCTGGCTATCAGAAAAAAAATTTCTGAAGTCTTCAAGACTTGTCTTGAAGCAAGTAGCCATTTAAGTGAGGTGTCAGCTAAGTCCACATGGGAGAGGCACACTAGCCTGTGTGATATAAAGATTGCAAATCATAAAATCCAAACCAGAAGGAGGGAACGGTATCAGAGGTAAAAATGTGAACACCCCATTTGCAGAAGGCTATGGATGACAGTAGAAGTCCCAAATCCATTTGCAGGGTTTGCACATGGATTAAATTTTTGATGAATACCTTGACCAGAGTACAGGGATGTGAATAGCCTTGCTATCAGACAGAGAGCATTGTAAAGTTGATTATGGCAGAAGCAGTTAGGCTAAAATGTAATACTTTAACATTTGATAATGTCACCAAATGTCCCCTTTGACATATTTTAAAGATGTTTCGGTTTGTAACATTTTCTGGTTTATATTTTATTCAGTTTTTTTCTAGTCATTATTGATGCCTAAAATTATTTTGGGTTCATTTGTTTGCTTTTCTTTCATATGTTGTATGAGTTTCCTCTTTATGAAACCCAGGACAGGTAGATCTATAGAGGCAGTAACTAGATTGATAAGGTCCTTAGGATCATGGAAGGGGCATTGAGGGAAATAAGACACTAATGGCAATGAATACGGGAAGAAACTGTTCTGAATTGAGTGTGGTTATGACTGCACACATTTTGGTAGTATAATTGAATGATTGGATTTTATGATGTGTGAAGTATATACAGAAAGTATTTTTTTAAAGAACAGATGTACCTCTAGTAAAAACAAAAACAAAATACAAAAACTCAAATCCATTGTCTATTTAGATTCTAACTCATAGCAACCCTGTCCTGGGTTTCTAAACTTGTATCTTTACAGAGTAGATAAACCCCTCTTTCCTCCTCAGGCAGCTGATGGCTTTGAACCACAAACCTTGCAATCAGCTGTCCAGTACTGACTGGGCAATATCAACAGCCCTTGTAAAATAAGAGTACAAGAATCATAAATATTGTTCTTTTATTCTAGGAAATAAATATCAAATATAACACTTTACGTTAAGTATTGATTAGTACCAGCTAGCAGGACTGGGCCCTGGTGGTGCCTTGGTTATAAGTTGGGTTGCTAACTACAACATCTGCATTTGCAAACCACCAGCTGCTTCATGAGAAGAAGACAAAGGTTCCTACTCTGGTGCAGTGTTACGGTGTCAGAAACCCACAGGAGCCATCCTACTACATACAGTCTCTATGAGTCGGAGGCAACTCAATGGTACTAAGGGGACCAGTTAGCAGCATCAGCTATGTAGTAAACTTTTGTTGCATTCAGCAAACTTTCACAGTTTTAAAAGAGAAGATAACAGATTTTTGTACATAGATTTTGGAATCGAGTTACTAACTGACACTTAACATCTGTTTTTAACATGGTATAGGTAAGGTACTCTTTCTGTATGTAAATTTTCTGAGAAGGCAGAGAATTGAAATACTCAGATGAAAATTCTGCTGTTCAGTACAAGTTCCTGAAATGTAAGGACATATCATTGTAAGAATTGAGGTCATTTTGACCGAGGGAAGTAAAATAGAGAAACTTTCTAAGTAACAGAGAGCAGTTAAAGCTGTCCTTAGAGAACTGTAAGTCACATGGCTGGCACTTAAAAGAGAGATAATAATTTGGTAGACACTAAGTTTGGCAGAGCTATGGGAATAATATATCTTTCCAAACTCAAATATTATTTCATTTGAGATGCTAAGTCTTTGCTACAATATTAACTGATGATTTTCTTTTCCCTTAATGACCTTGACTAATATGTGGGAAATAATGAGTCCCATCTTACTGTCTTGAAGGGTTTGATAATTTATCTCAGAGGGATGTCATTATAAGAATTTTTCTCATTGTTACTTGAAAGTTGAGTTCCCCCAAAGATAATAAAGCCTAATACTACACAGGCACGTGTGAAATATAACAAAACAATGCTATTTTGAATTGTGGGATATTATAAAATATAAAAAGATAGGTTAAATCCATTTCCAACTATTGAGATAAGTTCAAATGCATAGAAATCAATGAGGCTAAGGCATGATGTTGAACCTAATGTTCTCTGAACATACAGTGGTTTCATATTTTATTTGTGGGTTAATAGTTGAACATGTAACCATTTCCTTCAGCCAGTGATCTGCTAGGTATATATTTTTTTGATGTCTTAACAGTCATAGGATGTTTGCATTAGTTTGGCAGAACTGGTATCTATTTTGTTTTTTGATGAGAGCAGGGAGGTGGTTGTTCAAATGGCACTTGTAACCAGGTTTCTTTCTGCAGTGGGTGCCTGGTCAGCTGCTCAGTGTGGAAATCACGAATTTACTCTCCTTACTCTGTTCAGAGTTCATCTGCTCAATAACGTATTCCAAGCACTCACAGTAATACTTATTCCATAAATAGTTATAAAAAATTAGATGGAATTATGCTTGTAATATTTAGTCCATCAATTCATTATACTTATGATGAAATACTACATTTTTACCCCTTCGCTTTTGTTGCTTCAGTAAACAAATCTATAACATGAAAAAGGACCCCCCCAAAAAAAACAAAACAAAACAAAACCAGAAGGAGACACTTTGTCATTCATTTCAGCTTTTGGTTATGTTCCAGATTCCCATGAGATCGTATGAGTGACTATGTAATTCCTGAATGTTCAAGGAACTAAAAATATTGTCAGAACAATTGCTGTAAGTTCAGTAGCAGTGGAAAGGAGTTTTTTGTTAATGAACATAATATGTTTAGAGAAGAGAAACGACCTTTTTTTAATACATCAAACACCGTGACTATTGTCTAATTCTCTTATTGGCCTACCTCTAAAGGAATGAGATCCTATTCCAACAGTGAGAAAATGGTTAAGGATGAATCCCATATCCAATGATGCTAATAAAAGTGAAGAATGTTGCAAGTGAGGATGCCTATCAGAAGCAATATCAAAATCTCTTAAACATCAGTTTTATGGTATTTGTCAGATAGAATTTATTTTTTCATCCATATAAGTATTAACTGTACAAAATAATAAAATAATTTTTGTATAACCTTTTTTAAAATATCTAGTTGAAATGATTATTAGGACTTAGAACCAGTGGTTAAATTATTTGAATCTGACCACTGCCTAATTACTAGTTCATTAATTTTGATTGCCAAATTGCTCAAATTACACTCTCAACACACTGTTATTTTCAATGGTGTTTTGATATACTTGTTTCCCCAGTATTGTTACCTGTATTTCTCCTGCATTGTTCAATGTCCTGCTTTGAGATGAAAATAAGTACTGAACTTTAGTTCTTTGTCTTTGTAGCCAAAGCACCTAATGCTTATATGGGATGAGTCTGTTGTATTTTCAAAGTAGAACTGATTTGGAAAGATGCAGGTTGAGCAGCCCTAGGGACCAAAGAATGTCTTCTTCCTTACAATTAATTCCTACTTATAATCTAACACTTGCCGCCAATATTTTTGAGAGGAAAGAAAAAAGTTAGGAAATTACTGGACAACACCATTAGCCATTCCATTATTCCTTTCACTCTTACAACCTTATCAATAAAACTTAAGCTTTGAGCATCTTCAAAAGTGAATTTATGGTGAAATGAGTAAAATTACTTCGTTGTCTTATCTCAAATGCTGTGCTTTGGCAGTATTCCTTCCCACCATCTGGGAGGGGTTCTAAATGGTTTTCATGATTTTTTTTTTAACTTCAATAGTAAGTCTTGTGTTCTAATTCTTTAAAATGATCTCTCTAAATAGGCTCTAAATCCACTACTCTTTATTTACCCCTGATAAAATGTCTGTGTTAATAATTACAAGAAAAAATGAACTTCAATAATCATAAAACTTCAGAACTGGAGTGCTGTAGTTAACCTTAACCTTCCGTTATATGGGTGAAGTCACAAAGCTTTGTCAAGTGCAAAACCAGTAACAGAAATCAGCTACGCCAATCTCAGACTGGTGTCTTTTTGATTAAATCATTATACTTCATAAGAAACAAGCCTGGTTTACAGTTAAGCATCTGGCTTCTAACCAAAAGAAGACTGTTTGAACCAATAGCAACTATTCATGGAAAGACATACGGGTCTACTCCCTTAATGATTAAAGTGTAGGAAATCCCATGAGAGTGTTCAATGGTACAATAACATCTCATAACGAAGAGGCAATGCATAAAACAATAATGTGATATCATAAGATACTTGGTCAGTAAAAATATAAATGTTTGGTGTCAGAAGGATAATGATCTGAATTTCTGCCTGGACCTTTGGTAGATGACATTATCATTATTTTTATTAGTTTTACATGTTAAATAGCAATGATATTTGCTTCAAACAATTGCTATATGGTCATGAATAACAGAGTGTAAACAGCCCAACTGGCAACTAGAACCAGATAATCCCAATTTAACATGAACATTGTTGTTGTTAGTAAGTGCAATCAAACTGGTTCTGACTCATAGCAACCAACCTGATACACAACAGAAGGAAACACTGCTCGGCCCCGTGACATCCTCAGAATTGTTTCTATGCTTGACCCTAGTGTGAGAGTCACTTCCTCACCTTATCAAGCATGAGCTCCTTCCTAAAGACTTCTTTCAATATTGTAGCTAAAGGCCTGAATTTCTTCTTGAGTTTCTTTAGTTTAAGATATGTTGAGTGTGTTCTTCCATTTTGGTTTTATAACTCTAGGTCTTTGGACATAGTATTTTACTTTGTCTTCTTGAGTTTCCCTTTAAAATTTTCTTTTCAGTTCTTTGACTTCCTAATTTCTTTCATTTTTCTTAGCAAGTCGAAAATAAAAGGAAGCTTCAGAGTCTCTTTTGACATCCATTCTTTGATCTTTTCTTTCTTTCTTGTCTTTTTAATGATCTTTTGCTTTCTTCATGATCTTTGAAAAATACATTTCTAGCAAATGTATTGAATAGTTAATGAGTAGTGAGTTATGTGAACACATCTTCATTTTTTAACAATTTCTAGTATGGGATTACTTTGCACACATCCTCATTGTGGTGCTTCAACAAATATAATTTCAACACTTAAAAGTGAACAATGAATGGTGTTTTTAAGGTCCTCCCACAGCTCATCAGGTGTTCTGTCAATAATGTTCAAGGCAGGAAATCTGTTCTTGAAATTCAGGTGGGGTATACTCAAGGTCATATTTTGACTCTCATGCACTTGTTTTAATTTTCTTTAGCTTCAACCTGATCTTACATTTGAACTATCATTAGTCTGTTCCTTAATCATCCCCTGGCCTCTTTTAGCTGCTGATTTTATTTTTTCCCATCCCAAACAAAAACCAAACCCAATGGCTATCAAGTTAAGGTTGAATTAGAGTGACTCTAGAGGACAAGATAAAACTTCCCTGTGAGTTTCTGAGACTAATGGTTTACAGGTGTAGAAAGTGCCAGTTTTCTCCTGATGGTTTTGAACTGCTGCCACTGCAGTTAGAAGCCCAATGCTTAACCACTACGCAACCAGGACTCTCTCTTTTGCCTCTTACATAGTTTAATTGGTTTCTACGTTTTCTCCCTGGAGAAGCCCATGTCTGTAGCTGATATTTGTGTTGTTTCAAGAAAAATATTTGCAATGAACAGACTGTTGGTCTTGAACAATTATATCATGAGTTCTTCAGCTTCATTTCTATCACCAGGCTCTATTTTCCAACTATCCTTCCTTCCTATTTGTTTTTATACTTTCGATACCAATCACCAATAATTATGAATTCATCTGATTGTGTATTTGATCAATATCAGACTGAATAATTTGGTATATTTCTTTGATTTTTGTATCAATGTTTTGAATGGTTGGTGCATAAATATGAATAATAGTGTTGTCAATTAGATAATCCTTGAATACCAATAGATATAACCCTATCACAGAGAATATTGTTCTTCATGATTGACTTGTAATGTCCTTTTTTACAATGAATGCCAGGCCATTCTTTCTGATTGTGTTATTCCCAGCATAGTAAGTCATATGATTTTCTGAGTCTAAATGACCAATACCAATCAATTTTAGTTCACTAACATCTTGAATGTCAATTTATGCATTCCATTTACTTTTTGACGGCTTCTATTTTTCCGAGATTCATGCTTAGTACTTTCCAAGTTCTGATCATTATCATTAGTAGATCTTTGTGTGTTTGTTCTCATTTTGGGTTGTGCCCCATTGGCAAATAGAGGTCCTGGGGCTTTCTTCCCTCCCCCAGGCTTTACTCTGTGCCTGCCATTATGATTGACTCTGCTTTGAGAAGGCAGCTTTTGCTCATTCATATTTTGAGCACCTTATGACCTGAAGGGCTCATCTCCTAGCACCATTTCTACTGATTTTCTGCTTTTGTTGATTAGACCTTCAGTATCTGATAATTCTTCAATGCTATTCATGAAGATTTCAACAGCTACTTTCTCTGACGCGGATAGTTTATTCCTTCCTCATAGTTTGTTTTTAGTATAGAAGCTATGCTGAAACCTGCATGCATTTGAAATTCCAATGACATAGCTTTCACCGTGACATCAATACTCAAATCACCACAATACAACAAACTATCAGACAAATGGTACCGGACAAGTGAGGGTGTAAAACTGCCCAACTAGTAGCTGGAATATGATAGTCCCAACTAAACATAAAGTTGCTCATGGATATAAACAAGATACAGGCAAGATTACACCTTAATCAACACATTTATTAATCATTTATGTATACCAAACATCCCACATTTTTTACTTTCATGAATGGATCCTTCATTCAAGGCAATTTTTACCCCAACTTAATCCTCCTACTGTCTAGAAAAATGCACTCACCAAATTCATTTATTGACTTCTTCACTTTTTTACAGCATCTTTTTATTATTTTATTCCCTTAAATTCATCTCTATTACTTGAAACTATTTTGTAATACAATTAGAAGTATCTCCCATTGGTCTCTTAAAAAAAATCAAGATTTCCCTTAAAATGTGTCCTTCTTTGCTCAACTAAGTCAAATTGATCTAGTTTTATTCATATTTTACTTCATTTGTTGACTAATCTTCCTGAGAGGAACCCTGGTGTCATAGTGTGTTACAGTGCTGTTGGCAAATTTAGCAGTTTGAATCCACCAGTCACTCCACTAGTGAAAGATGAGCTTTCTATGTGTGTAAGAATGTATAGTCTCAGAAACCCACAAGGGAGGTCTACCCTGTTCTGTAGCCGGTCACTATTGCTTGAAAGGTCTAGTTGGCAGTGAGTTTGTTTTTAAAAACCTTCCTCTATCTTCCTGCTAGTCTTTGATGAGTAGATTTAAACTGACCTTCATGCAAAAAAATCATAGTACAATTGTTCCACTTCTCTGGCCGATCTCTGCTTTATAATTATTTCTCTCCTCCTACAGTTTTGTCCTTGGTTTGGTAATTAAGATTAAGCTTCCTGTGACCTTGATTTTTGACCTTACTCAGTGACTTTCGGTATACCATTTCTTTACACACAAGTAATTAGATGCCCTCTTTGGTACTCATATGTTTCATTTTTTCATGTGTATTTCTTTATACTCATCCCCAGAGCAAGACCTCTACTCACAGAAATTATATCTGATTTATCACTTTATTAGTAAAATAATGTAACTTTTCTTTTGGCTTTTGTTCAGTGGCCTTAAGATGAACAAAGAATAAAAATAATTACCTATCACATATTTGAATATCCCAAATTAAAATCTGGAAAATCTGAAATTATAATTGCCAATGTGTGGTTAAATAAGAGTAAAGTTTTAGAAATGAAGAATCAAAGAGTTTAAAAAATTTGTTTAACTGGATATCATGATTTTTTTATGATGTTCTGGAAAAAACTTGCAAAAATAAATTGAGAACTAAGTTTTTATAGATTTTCTTTTAAATTGTTGAATATTTTCAAAATCAAATATGATGCTTTTTTACAAATATAATTATTTTCAAGAATTAGAACCTTTTCTTTCTGTACATACTGATAGCTCTGCCAACCTCCCACCATATTTGGAAGAAAGAAAGAAAAATTTAAAAGTGTCAATTAGATGCATTCTAAAATTTTTGTATTTTTAATTTTCAAACCTAATTGTTACATTGTAAGACATTTAAGGTATTTATTTATTTAGTTATTCATCTGTATGTAAACTGCATTACCACTAATCTTCCAGTTTGTCATACTTTGGTAGTTTCCCTGTTACTGTTATGCTAGAAGTTATGCCACCTGAATTTAAATTGAGTCTCTCTCATAATTAGATTTCATAGGAGGTTCCAAGCTAGGAAACAGTTATGAAGAAGAAACAGATCATCCACTTCTGAGGGATTAACAACAACAAAAAGTGTGTGTGTGGCGGGGGGACGGAGAGGGTGTTATGGTACAAAGGTTACACTTTGTGCTGCTTACAGCAAGGTTTGATTTCAATACCCTCTGCCAGGGAGAAAGACAGGGCTTTCTACTACTGGAATAATTTATAGTCGTGGAAACTCACAAGGGCAGTTCTACCTTATAATATAGAGTCCTTATGTATTTCAAATGTATGTCACTTGTATTTTAACTACCAATAAGGTCACCCATGTGAACAGGTTTCACAGGAAATTCCAAACAAATAGCAGACTACAAGAAGAAATTGGTCATCCACTTCTGAAGGATTAGCTACAGAAGTATTGGTGAACATCAGTAGAACAACAGATTTACCACCAGAAGGTGGGATCCGAGGTTAGGTGAAAGTAAAACCATGACTGAGGAA
The DNA here is from genome assembly GCF_000313985.2 of Echinops telfairi. Taxonomy (NCBI): domain Eukaryota; kingdom Metazoa; phylum Chordata; class Mammalia; order Afrosoricida; family Tenrecidae; genus Echinops; species Echinops telfairi. Next base: position 47,007,896 of record NW_022111373.1, on the reverse strand, counting down.
GAGCTGCTTTCTTAGAGTTGACCTTAATGATAAGAATAGCTAAAGCCTTTGGACCTTTCATTTGATTATTGAGCATGATCCAAACTTGGAAGAATCAACTACAAATTTGTATTAATAATCAGGATGTATAATGTATGAAATATGAATATAGGATAATTAGAAAATAATAAAAATGAAATAGAATGCATGAAGGATATGTATCTAGGCATTAGTGAGCAGAAATCAACTAATTGGTCATTTTGAGTTGGGCAATTGTATAAATAACTGTGCTGAAAATGAGAAATTCAAGAGTACTGGTTTTATCAGAATGAATATTTTTAGATCTATCTTGAAGTACAATGCTATCAGTGATAGGATAATATCTATAAAACTACAAAAAATACAGTTAATATTACCATTATTCAGATTTGTCCAAGAACCACAAAAGCTAGTGTTGAGGAAACTGAAGGATTGTACCAGCATTTGTAGTCTATATTGATCAAATATGTGGTGCAGATGCACTGATAATTATGGTTATTGGAATTCTAACTTGGAATAAAAATATAACATCAAAATAAAAAGACATCAACAGCATAAGCAGCCATTGTGGACATGGATTTCTCTGAGTGGTATATAGAGGAATCAAATTAACTGCATAACAGACAACGGAGACACTAAATAGCCTCACCTAATACAAGGCAAAGACTGTGGGGAAAATGTCAACTTCTCATATGTAAGTTCAGGTTGACGTTGAGAAAATTAAAGCACTCCTCAACAGCCAAAATATGACCTTGTATATATCCTACCTGAATTTGATAGTTTCTAAAGAACAAACTTAATATATTGAACCATAATTACAAAAGACTTGACAAGTTGTGGAATGAGAAGAACCCCATACATAAAGAACAGAAAGGTCATTTAAAAAGATGAAAGAATATATCAGAAGAGACTCTGAAACTTGCTTTTGAACAAATCAAGTGGAAGAAATGACGAAGTAAAATGGATGGAAATAGAAGATTTCAAATGGCAGTTTAAGAAGACAAAGTTAAGTGTTATAATGAACTGTGCAAACACCTAGAATTAGAAATCCATAAAGGAAGAAAACACTCAGTATTGAAGAAAAAGAAAAATTGAAGAAAAAGTTCAAGCCTCCAGTTACAATAGTGAAAGATTTTATGGGAAATTGTGAAACAACACAGGAAGCATCAAAAGAAGATGGAAGGAGTACACAGAGTCATGGTTCCAAAACAGAATCAGAGGACCATCAACAATTCCAAGTAGTAACATATGGTCAAGAATGAATGGTATTGAAGGAAGAAGCTACACAGAGGGCTTAGCAAATGCAAGGTTCCAGAAATTCATGGAATGCAAGTGAAAAGTTTCAACAAGCTGATGAAATACTGTAAGCACTCACTTTGTTTATGCCAAGAAATTTGTAAGACAGCTATCTGGCCAAGCATCTAGAAGATATTCATATTGTGCCCATTGCAAAGAAAAGTGTCCAATCAGAATGCAGAAATTATCTAATAATACCACATGTAAGTAAAAGTTTACTAAAGACATTTTAATGACAGTTGTAATAGTACATCTACAAGAATCTACCAGAAATTCAAGCCAGATTCAGAATATGTGAAAAAAGGATACCATAGCTGACATTAGATGAAACATAGCTGAATGCAGAAAATACTAAAACAATATTTATTTACTTTTATTTCATTGATGATAAAAAGGCATTTTCAATTACATGGACCATCACAAATTATAGATAACATTGACTGTACAAAGGCATTCAACCATGTGAACTATAAGAAATTATCGATAGCATTGAGAAGAATGAGGACTCCAGAGAATTTCATTGTGCTCCTCTGAAAGCTGTAAATAGACCAAGAGGCAATTGTTCGAACACAACCACAACAAAAGTATGATTTGTGAAACAAAATCAGTAAAGGTGTGTTTTAGCATTGAATCCTTTTCACTGTATTTATTCAAGCTGTACAATGAGCATATAATCCCCAATGAAGGACGAATATGAAGAGGTGCAAGGCTTCAAGATTGAAGGAAGGCTTAGGAACAACTGAAATGGGCAGATTACAAAGCCTCATATCCCGAGAAGGGCCTGAAGAGCTTGCTGATGAAAAAAAAAAGATGGTTCCCTTCAGTATGAAATGCAACTTATTGTAAAAAAATCCCGAACTTTCTGAACTGGCCCAATAAATAATATCATAATAAATGGAGAAAAGTTTGACGTTGTCAAGGATTTAAGTTTGATTGGATCCACAATTAGTGCTTATGAGAACAGAAGCCAAGAAATCAAAGGACTGATTGTATAGGGAAAATTTCCTACACAAGTCTTCTTTAAAGTGTCAAAAAGCTAGGATGTCATTTTAAGAACTGAGTTACACCTGCTACAACCAGGGTATTTTCATTCATGTCATATGCATGTGAAAATTGAGCATTAAATAACTAAGGACAAAAAATATGCATTCGAATTATTGTGCTGGTGATGTATATTGAATGTTTCATGGACTGAACAAACAAAATTCATCTCAGGAAAAGTAAGGCCAGAGTGCTCCTTAGAAGCAAGGATTGTGAGACTTTCTCTCACATAATTAAGCTATGTTATCAAGGGAGACCTGTCCCTGGAGTAGAACATCAAGCTTGGTGAAGGAGAGCGACAGTGAAAAAGGAAGAACTTCTACAGTAAGGATTGACATAATGGGATTGAACATAAGAACAATTATGAGGATGGCACCGGACCAGGCAGTGTTCTGTTCTGTTGTAGATAGGATCAGTATGATTCAGAACCAATTGGAAGGCACCAAAGATCAACAAAAATATAAGCATTTGAAAGTTGGACAATTCATAAAGAAGACAACAAAACATTGATGCATTTACTTTATGGTGTTGGCAAAGATTATTGAAAATAATGGGTGCTGTCAGAAGTTCAAATGGCAACTAGATCTATTTCTTAGATATGAAAATGGGGAGAATTGTCTCATGTACTTCAGACGTGTTATCAAGAGAGGCCAGTTCCTGGTAAAATACATCAGTATTATTAAAATAGAGTGTCACCAAAAATAGAAGATCCTCAATGAAATAGATTGACAGTGGCTGTACCAATTTGCTAAAAAAAAAAGTAGCAGTTTTGATGACCGTACAGGATTAAGAAATGTGTCTATACATTGTACATGTCTGTGAGTGAGAACTAACTGTACAGCACCTAACAAGAAAGAACATTTCAAATACTAACTGAACATAATGATTATATTAATGTACTTGCTGCTGCTGCTGCTGTTGTTGTTGTTGTTAGACAACAGAAGAAAACATTTCCCATTCCTGCACCATCTTCACAATTTTTCCTACACTGGATCCTATTAGAGCTGCCACTGTGTCCATGCAGCCAGTTGAGCGCCTTCCACTGTTTTACTGTTGCTCCACTTTATGTATAGTGTAGTCTCTCCAGACAGCATGCCCAAATCATGTAAGACAAACTCTTGCCATCCTTACCTCTAAGGACCACTCTGTACTTATTCCAAGACACACTTGTTGGTCCTTTGGTCACCCATGGTACTTTCATTATTCTTCCTCAGCACCACATTTCAAACACATCGGTTATTTCTCAGTCTTCCTTATTCAATGTCCAACATTCACATGAGGATGAGGCATTTAAAATGGCCACATTTTGGGTCAGTCACAACGTAGTCATCCAAGTAAAATCTTTGCTTTTTAACCCTCTAAATAGGCTTTGTGTAGCAGACTTACGCCATGCAGCACATCTTTTGAACTCTTAACTATGGCTACCATGAGCATTGATTGTGAATCTAAGAAAGACAAAATATTTGATAACTTTGATCTTGTCTCCATTTATCATGGTCCTTTTGTGAGGATTTGGATTTTTTTTACATTGAGTTGTGATCCAAATCCATACAAAAGGCTGCAATCCTTTATCTCCATCAGCAAGTGTGTCCAGTTATCCTTACTTTCAAAATGTAAGTTTGAGTTATCTGCACAGGTAGTTATTAAGACTTCCTGAGATCTTGAGGGCACATTTTTCTTTATTTAATTCAGTTTTTGTGATTATTTTGTCAGTATACAGGTTGAATAATTATGGTGAGAGGATACAACCCTGATTGTAGATTTTTTCTGATTTTACCCCATGCAGTATTTCCTTCTATTTGCTCAACTGCATCTTGACCCATGTGCAAATTCTGAATGAGCACATTGAAGTGTGCTCAAATTCCCATTCCTCTTAAGGCTATCTATAGATTATTATGATCCATGTACTCAAGTGCCTTGACATAAACAATAACACAGACATCTTTTTCTTGAATTTTCTGCTTTCATCCAAGATCCATCTGAAATCAGCTACAATATCCCTTGTCCTCTTCTGAGTTACATGTCCTCTTCTGAATCTGGCCTGAACCCACCATGCTGCATGATCCTCAGCAAAAATTCACTCGCATGTGAAATCAATGACATGGTTCTATAATTTGAGAATTCTGTCGGTTCACTTTCTTTGGAATGGGAATAAACATGGATTTTTTAATAGTCAGTTGGCCAACTAGCTGTCTTCCAAAGTTCCTGATATAGATGAGCAGGTGTTTCCCTGACTTTATCTACTGGTTGAAACATCTCACTTGGGGTAGTCAATCAATTCCCGGAGCCTTGTCCTTGGCTAAGGCTTTCAGTGCAGCGTCAACTTTTTCCTTTGGTGCCATTAGGTCATGCTCATGTGCCAACTCCTAAAATGGTTGAATGGCAGCCAGGGTTTTTGTTTGTCTGTTTTTTGTACAGTGACTCTGCGTGTTGTTTCCATCTTCTTTGGATGCTTCCTGCATCATTCAATAGTTTGCTCATGGAAACATTCGATATGGCAACTCCAGGCTGAATATCTTCTTGATCTTTCAAGCATATTTAATATATGCTGGGCTTTCTCTTCCTTTTTGGATTTCTAACTCTAGGGATGTGCACATTTAATTATTATTATATTTTGCCTTGTCTTCTTGAGCTGCCCTTTGTAATTCTCTGTTCATTTCTTTGACTTTATCATTTAGACTCTAATGTGAGACAGCAGTAACTCCTCAGACACATTTCAGGTGATTTCCAACATGGGGTCCTTCCTCAGGCACTGTCTCAAACAATGTTCTGCTTTCATTCAGTAGGTCTTCAGTATACAAGGGGTATGCAAAAAAACCCGATTATTTTTCAAAACTGTGCATTTAATTAAAAAAAATACCTTATCACCTTCAAAGTACTCTCCATTACAATTAATACAGGTGTCAAATCTGTGATTTTTTTAATAATTATAGGGGTTGCATATAATATTATTTTACAGAAAAGTTCCAGAACTATACAGATAATGGACTTTAAATTTTCTTAAATTTGAAAGAGAAATTAAATCATTTCCAAAATGTCTCATTAAGAAAGAAGTTTCCCATTCTTTCCATATTCTCGATTACTCTCCCATTTACATGGATATATTACTTTTATTGATGAGGGTAAAGCACACACACACAACACACCAAAACTTAGCACTGAACTCCCAAAGCTAAATTACATAAATAAATAACTCTTACCAAAACAAACAAACAAAAGCATACAAGCAAATATCAACAGCAAACAATAAAAACACTACTTCATTGTAAAGCATGCTTTATATACAATTTTGCATTTCAATATAATAATTATTTAGAATATTACTTTCAACCTCTAATAGAATTATTCATTCCCAGAAACACAGAATAGATAAGGTTGTGTTTATCTTATTTTTCTATGTGACAAACTCTGTAATGCTAGCTATTTGTTATTGTGTTCTTTATATTTTTTTGTTATCTTATGTTTGTACTCTTCCTTTGAACCTATGATTAATAGATAAAAAGAAGGCTTTCATGACTCAAATTTTATTTTCCCCTGGGCCAAGTAGAAAAAATAGTTCTTGCTTTTATATAACAGTGAGTAGACAGCTTAAAGTAAGATATGTGCAAAAAAAGTTTGTATCTTAAAGGGAAAATACGCCAATTCTCTTCAGAATACATAACTACTATTTAAATATACTCTGACAATGTTTACTAGAAAATAGGATGCAGACACCATTGTCATCATTACCCAAAACTTGGAGCTTAAGTTTTGGGGAAAGAAATAATACTTAACTAAAAGTCCTCAATATGAGGAAATAAGATGTCCTTCCTGAGAAAGAGGAAATTCCTAAAATAGAATGTCTATGGCTTAAAAAGTGTCTTTATAATCTACTAGATTTTTCTAAAGTAAATTGACCTATTTCATTTTGTTTTATCAATTAATTAATTTTAATATTGGCCACACAATAGCTTTTGCATAATCATAAGTTTTCAGTATTTATTCTAGTTGTAATTCCAATGACTACTGAGGAATAGCAGGCTGCTGTTGCTAAGAGCTAGGGGAACAGCAAGGGTTTGACCTGCAAGAAGTGCTTTAAGAAGTTGCTTGTTACTTGTTCTATTTATAAGAAAGAGAGGCTAAAATGAGCTTTGTAGCACTGCCTCAGTGCTGGAAACTTTAAATTCTTTTTACATGCACACACACACATGCGCGTGCACACAGAAATATACACTTGCAGATAAAAAGGTACTGAAATAGATACATATGTGTATTTATTGCATGGGTTACACACACCTACAGATACATAGATATTGAAATAAATAAATGTACATGTTTACACAAATATACTTCCATTATGTATCCTAGATGCTTTCAGTGCCTAATATAAGTGATATCTCAGAAGCTATGAATTCACAAAGAGCACATATATAGCCTATAAAATTTTATGGGCCAATAAAATAACCAACATGTATTGATATAGAACTAAAATATATGAAAACATATAATATGAACCTG
>NW_022111373.1:46995113-46998752 GCF_000313985.2 Echinops telfairi | reverse complement strand
ATAGAATTATCTTGTGGTTCTATTATCTGAAAATATGTTTTTTCTTTAAATTAGATGATTCTATGAATTTTATCTATAGATTTAGAAGAAAATAATAGTGAAAAACTGTAAAAGTTGTATTAAGGAATTTTTATTTGGGCATATGCTTTACATATTAAAACTGTCCTCTAAATAATTTGTCAAAAGCTACATCTTCAAAGGTTTCTTGTAGCATAAAACATTTATGTTAATAGCTCCAAAGAGATACAAGAAAATATTACAAATTGGGAAATTTTAATGGATTAAATAAGAAATTGCTTAATATTTGTGCTTACTATCTGTTAATATTGGTGCTAATCTTGGCATAATGCTTTTGAAAATCTATCTTCACTCTGTAAGGGCGAGGTTCATTGAGATATGTTCTAAATTATTTGATCTGTCATCTAGTCTGACAATTATATAAAGTTTAGAAAAGATCTATCATTTTTTTAAATCATTTTATTTGGGGCTTGTATAACTCATCACAATCCATACATCAATTGAATCAGGCATGCTTATACATAGGTTGCTTTCATTCTTTTCTAGACATTTACTTTCTATCGAGCCCTTGGTATCAGCTTGCCCCCCTCCCTCCATGCCCCCACTCTCATGACCCCATGATAGATTGTACATTGTTATTATTTTCATCTCTCACACCGACCACTCTCTCCCTTCCCCCGTGTTTTCTGTTGTTCTTCCCCCAGTAGAGGGGTGTATTGTTATGTGTCAATCAATTTTTATCTCATCTGAAGTTATTTTCACAACTAATTTACCTTTGGAGTCTTTGGGTTTCATCCCACTGATTTATTTGTAAAATTAGTCTAAAGGACATCTTCTTACGCAGTGGTGTGAAGCTATTTAAAGGAACACTGGATGCATTAATCCAAAACAAAGGTCCAGAAATTGAAAGAATACCAATTGAAATGTTTCAGCAAGCTGATAAGCACTGGCAGCTCTTATTTGCTTACCCCCCAAAATTTAGAAGACAACTCATTGGTCAACTGACTGGAATAAATCCCTATGTATGCTTTTTACAAAGAATAGTGACCCAACAGAATGATCAACCTATAGAATAATATCATTGATATGTCATACAAGTAAAATTTTGCTTAAGACCACCCAACAACAGTTGCAGCAGTAAATTGATAGGGGACTTCCAGAAATTCAAGCAGAATTCAGAAGTGGACTTGGAATAAAGGATATTATTACCGATATCAGATGGATCTTGGCTCAAAGACTACCACTAAGATATTTACTTGTATTTTATTGACAAAGGCAGTCAACTGTGTGGATCATAGTAAATTGTGGATAACCTTGAGAAGAATGGGAGTTCCACAAAACTTCATTGTGCTCATTCCAAACTTGTACATGGATCAAGAGGCAGTTGTGTGAACCGAACAAGGAATAATTCATGGTTCAAAATCAGGAAAGGTGTGCATCACGTTTGTATCTTCTCACCACATTGTTCAATTTATATGCTGAGAAAATCATCAGAAAATTTAGCTTACATTAAGAATAATAGGACATCCAGATTAGAGGAAGATTTATTAACAACCTGCTGTGTGCAGATGGCACACCTTGTTTGTTGAAAATCAGGACTTGAAACACTTCCTGATCTCATATGAATATAAATGTTGGATGTTGAATAAGGGAGACTGTAGAAGGATAGATGCATTTGAATTTTGATGCAGGAAAAGAATGTAGAGTGTAACATGGATTGCTAAAGGGACAAACTGGTCTACACTGGAAGAGCTACAGCCAGAAGTTTCTTTAAAAGCAAAGATGTCAGGACTTCATATTATATACTTAGGACATTTTGTCCGGAGAGATCGGTCCCTAGAGAACAACATCATTCTTGATAAAGTGGATAAAGTGGAGGGCTTGGGAAAAAGAGGAAGGCCCTCAATGAGATGGGTTGCCACCTTAACTAACACAGGGGGTCAGGCATAAGAACAATTGTAAGGATTGTGCAGACCCAGGCAGTGTTTTGTTCTGTTATTCATAGGGTGACCATGGGTGGCAATCAACTTGATGGCACCCAATGACAACAAAAACTACAAAATGAAGCTATTTTTAAAGAAATGTCATAAAAAAAATTGGCAATTAAACAAAGATATCTTTGTAAATCTTTGAAGTTTATTCTTGTGTGTGGAGTGAGGTAAGGGTCTTGCTTATTGTTTCTGCAGGTATATTTCCATTATTTCCAGCACCATTTATTGAAGAGGTCACCCACTTCCTATTTAATATTTTTGGGCCCTTATTGAAAATCTGTTGTCTATATGCTGATGATTTTATTCCTGGGTTTGCAGCCTTTTTCCATTGGTTTGAGTATCTATCATTTTATCAATAACATACTGTTTTGACCCAGTGACTGTACAAGAGGTGCTAAAGACAGGTAAAGCAAGCCCTCCAACTTTCTTCTTCTTCCTGAGGAGTTGTCTGCTAATTCTGACCTTCTTCCCACTCCATATGAAGTTGGTAATCATTTTTTCCAATTGTTTGAAAAAAGATGATGGTATTTGCATCAGGATAGCATTGAATTTATATAGTGCCTTGGGCAGAACTGACATATTTACTATAATGCATCTTCCAATCCATGAATGAAATATCCTTTCATTTGTTGCGGTCACTCTTGGTTTCTTGTAATAGTGTTCTGTAGTTTTCCTTGTACAAATCTTTTGTTTTTTTTTTAGTTAGGTATAACCCTAGATATTTCAATTTGTGCTTGACTATTTTAAAGGGTGCTACTTTTTTGATCAACTCTTCTGTGGTCTTGTTCGGTGTATACAGTAGTTAAATAGATTTCTGTCTGTTGATTTTGTATCCTGTCCCTCTGCCATTTTCCTCTATTACTTCTAGCACTCCCGTTGGGGAGCTTTTGGGATTTTGCATAAATAAAAATCTTATCATCTGAGAATAATGAGAGTTTCACCTCTTCCTTCCCCAGATGAATACCTTTGATGCCTTTTCTTTGCCTTATGCTGTTACCTGGGATCACCAGTATGATGTTAAATAGGAGTGTGGTCAAGGAGCATCCTTGTCTGATCTCTTTTTACAGAGGGATTGTTTTTGTCTTTTCTCCACTGACTGCCACATTGGCTGTTGGTTTTCCATATATAACTTGTATTATATTGAGGCATTCTCCTTCCATTCTTATTTTCTTGAGTGTCTTAAACAGGAATTGGTGATGATGTTGTCAAATGCTTTTTCCATATCTATTGATATTACCATGTTGTTCTTATAATTTTTCATTGCAATGTAGCAATCAATATTAATGGTCTTTCATATGTAGAACCATCCCTACTTCCTTGGTATGAATCCCACTTGGTCATGGTGAATTATTTGTTTTATATACTTGGCCAGTATTTTGTGAAGGATTTTTGAATCAATGTTCATTAGGGATATTGGTCTGTAGTTCTCAATACTTGTGGGGTCTTTTCCCAGTTTTAAGTATCAGAGTTATACAAGCTTCATAAAAAGAGTCTGGGAGTTTGCCCTTTTTTTTCTATATTCTGGAAGAATTTGTGTAGGATTGGTGTTAATTCTTCCCTGAATGCTTGGTAGAATTGTCCTGTGAAGCCATCTGGTCCAGGGGATTTTTTTTGTTGGTAATCCCTTGAT
>NW_022111373.1:46979634-46994313 GCF_000313985.2 Echinops telfairi | reverse complement strand
TGATCTATGTTTCTCAGAGATCAGTGTATTGAAGACACCTACCATAATTGTTGAGCCTGTGATCTTTTTTCATCTTTTGACACATTTGATTGATGTATTTTGTGGATCTCTTGTTTTGTGAGTATATGTTTAAAATGCTTAGTGGTTCTTGGTCTACAGTCCCCTGGAACATTATATAGTGTTCCTCCTTATCTCTTTTTATGGTTTGTACTTTGAGAACAATTTTGTCTGAGATTAGGATTGCAACCCCTACTTTTTTTGAATTGCTGTTTGCTTGGTATGTTTTTCTCCAGCCTTTAATTCTCAGCCTAGATTTGTCTTTAATCTTGAGATGTGTCGTCTGTAAGCCGCAGATTGAGGGGCTGTGTGTTTTCTAAGCCAGTCTGTTAGCTTCTGTCTCTTAATGTCTGCATTAATTCCATTGATATTCAGGATTATTACTTCTATCTGTGGGCTCTGTGATGTCATTTTATACCGCTTGTGTTGGGTGTTTTCCAATCTCCATTTCTTATCCGTTGGTTGTGGATGTGTGTGTGTGGTGTGGTGTGTGTGTGTGTGTGTGTGTGTGTGTGTGTGTAGTTCATTCTTGCCTTCTTTCCATCATTGAGCCAATTTTATCTTGGGGGCTGTTTTCCTTTTGATGATCTCTGGGTGGAGTTGTTCTGTGTGGTGGTCTCTTATTTGTGCTTGGTGAATGTTTTTCTTCTCCCCGTACTGTGTCAGCAAGGATCTTTTGTATGGATGCGTTTCTTTTAGCGTAGTCTTTGAGTTTTTTCTTGTCCAGGAATACTCTCACTTGTCCATCAACTTTAATAGATAATTTGGCTGGATAGAGTATTTTCGTGCTTGCATATTTTCCTTCAAGTTAGATATCCTTTTTGAACAATGAAGACAATAACATTCTTCTTGATTTTCATTCCTAATGTAGTAAACCATGATTTTCTGATTCAGAATGGCTAATGGTCATCCAATTAAACTCACAAACACCTAGAACATTAGTCTTTATGCAGTCCAGTTCCTTTTTGATGACTTCCATTCTTCCTAGGTTTATACTTTGTACATTCAAAGTTCCAGTTGTTAATAGTTGTTTACTGCTGTTTCTTCTCAATTTGAGTCATGCCCCATCAGCAAATAAAGGTCCCAAAGTCTTTACTCCCACAGGCTTTCCTCCAACCATATCACTATGGTCCTTTCTTCTTTGAGAAGCAGCTCTTTCTTAGTCATATTTTGATTATCTTCTGACTTGTTGGCTTATCTCCTGGTACTATCTCTGACAAAGTTCTAACTCCATTCATGAGATTTTCATTATCTGATAATGTTTCTATGCTATCCATAGGCTTTCAGTGATTAATTCCAATTTGATAGTCTATTCCTATGTCATAGTGTTCAAGCGCTGCTGAAACCTGCTTCCTCTGAGTGACACTGCTGGTATTTGAAATTCCAGTGGCATAGCTTCCAGCATCACAGCAACACAGGCCACCACAATATGACAAACTGATAGAGAGAGTGTGGATTAACTGTAGAATATATTATACCAAACTGGGAATTTTTTACCTGAAAAACAACAGTTTCATTTGATTTAGTCCAAAAAATGCTGCAAGTACAAAAAATGTTTAATACAACTAAAAGATAAGAGATATAAGTGAATATGTTTTTCCACATAATGTGCTAATTTATATTTCAAATTTCATAATTTTAAGGAAGGTTTAAGGTATTTTCTAAGTGGTAAAGTTTAAAATAAACTGTATTTGTTAGCAGTATAAGAAGTAAATAAAATGTATGATTGTAAAATTGAGAGTAAAAGGAGTCTTGGTATTACTTAAATGTTTAAAATTTCCAATCATGGATCTTAAATAAAAATTAATAAAATGTTTTGATACTGGTGATTGTTGTCAAGTCAATTTCACATAATGAAGACTTCATTTGTATCAGAGCAAAGCTGTGCTACACAGGTTGCTTAATGCCTATCACCTTTCAAAAGTAGGTTACCAGGCTTTTGTTAAGAGATGCTCCGAGGTAACTCAAACAACAAGTCTTTCTGTTAGTTAATGAGCTCTTAACCATTTGTATCCCCAGGGACACCATGGATCCTGAAGAAGGGACACATAAATTGAGCCAGTTAATAAGAGAAATGTATCAAATCCATGTTATTTATTTTTAAGTTTAAATTTAAGTTAATGGCACAAATTTGAATATTTAAAAAATCATCAATATAACTGTTTTTCTGAAAAACAAAAACAAACAGATTAATTAGTACAACTTATTTTTGTTTTGCATATTAAATATCCCAATACCAAATGTTGTATTTTAAGAACATTTTAATAATATTAATTAAAATATACAGTTATATGCAATAGCAGTCAAAATATAAAATCATTTTAACTTGGCAATAAAATTCTGAACTCAGATCCTTAAAATTCATGCATAAAACACTATTATATGTACACAGAATTTTTTAGTGAAAATTTGGAATTGTCCCGGTTGACCTTCAATGGTGAATTCTTTTCTAAATCTATAAAATATGCATACAAGAAAATATTATAACACTAAGTAATGCACTCATTCATTTTTTCAATACAACTATTTATCAAAAACATATTTTTATATGAGTTGCATTGTAAGGTCTGTATCAATATAACAGCAAAGCTGATGTTCTCTTTCTCTAGTGTACAATATGAGCTAAAGAGAATTTGAAAAATTAAGAAATATGCCACTCATTTATTCCTCATCCTTAATTGAAAGAGATCACATTCTTATTCCGACTAATTGATTAACATTGTTTTTGTCCACAGTACTTCCGACTGTATATGTTGTCTCATGTATTATTCTAAACAGTGCTTAAATTACTTCGTGTTAGTGATTTTCAACTTGGACATACGCACTTCAGTAGAACATGATGAGAGACAGAGTATCAAATATTGTGAAGGAAGGAATTTAAGACATCTCTGCCAGTACTTGAGGCCTGTGATGAAGTATGATTATTTAGTCTGGGCGAAAATAGTATGGGAAGGAGGACCATATCCGGCATTCTCTGGTTTCCCTAGTGCCGTGAAGCCGAGGTCAGCTATGCCTCCACTTTTCATATTTCTTTACTTGTCCTGTACTTCTGTGTTGGGTTCTATAATCCATTGCAATGGCTACACAGAAACCATAGTTATGGGGGTTTGTTAGGTAGGTTAATAGGTTATAAGCCAGGATATCAGTAAACAGTAAGGATACAACCACTGATCCAATAAATAGCTCTCCTCAGTCAACAGCCATGTCTTTCTATAGTCCTCAGCCTCTCAGCCAAGTGGTCCATTGCCTCTCCCTGCCTCTCCCAGGAAACCTGCCTCTCACTCTACTTCACAGTCCCAGAGTCTTGGTATTATTTCCCTGTTCTGTCTCATGGTATCCTTGCCACAGCCTCCAGTCTTGGCCTGGATCCTTTCCTCTGTCCCTTCTTTTATGTCCCAAAGACTCTGGTGCTTCTGGGTCTTGGTCTCCATCACTTCAGACAGAGATCTTGGATGTATTTTTCTTCTGGTGGTCATGAGATTTCTATCTGTGCCCAAGAAGATTCTTATACAGATGCATTAGTTATATAATCTGGTGTCATTTTGGAACTTGATGTGATTAAGAGTGAATGGGGGGAGTCTAGTCTGTCAACCAGATCATCATCAATGAGGCCTCTGTGTGGACATGACCTTCTCCTGAGAATCCTGGGAACTCTTGTCTTTTTCCTCTTTGGAGGCTAGAGACACGCCCTCTCTCTCTCTGCTCACTCCCTGAGACAATGCTCTATTGACAAGACCTGACAAGGTACATGGCACCACACTGACAGAACCCATGCCCTGGAATCTGGAGAAGCCATGTGGAGACTCCTGCCAGTGCTGAGATGCTTACAACGCCACTGGATCCAAAGATTTTCTACCCACTGGCCTGTGATGATCCTGCATTCAGCATCAGTGTATGTGTTTCTTGAATCTGAAGAGGACCTTATAGATCAATATCAGACATATGGACTAATATCAGACTTGTGGTCTTGGAATAGATTGGGTTGGACATTTTCTTAATGTACAATTACCCTTTATATAAAACTCTCTCTTATACACATATGAGTTTATATCGATTTGTTTCTCTAGTTTACTCGGACTAACACAACACAGAAGAATGGCTGTGATAAAAGTGTGTTTTTTGGTCTTTCAGCAGACCACACCCCCAAGGAAACAAAGGATGTGACTTGGTTCAAACTCACTAAAGTCAGGAGTTATTCCTATCTTAATCTTATTTATTAGATAACAGAAATTGCCCTCCAGATTAGATTATAGCTACAGAGTCTAGAATTACCATCCATCACATGAGGAATTATTGCTAGAAGGGCTATATGAACAGATTACATTATGGTTCTTCTATTCATAATGTTTACAACTTCCACCAACTGACAGGTTAAGATCATTTAATAAAGTGTAGGTGACTCTAAATGGTGTGATTGGTCAGTTTTGCCATTTTAATGAGTATTAAGTAGGCCATTGGAGAAGTAGGAAGAGAGAATATAAGCATATCAAGAAAGCAGGGCCAGAAGTGTAGCATGAGTGGACATCCCTGTATTGTGAGGTAGCATGCTCAAAAGTCATTTGTCTGATTTACAGACAAAGAAAACTGAGTGCCTTTGGGCAGAAGTCTGGCTTGCAGACTGTAGCGCCCTTTGAGCAGTTATCAACACCAGAGGAGCTTTGTAACATAGGCCCAAGAAGGACAGAGCCAAGTGTCCTGCCAAGTGGCTATGTGTCTGAGAAGCAGAGAGAGATAAACATGCCAATGTGACTAAGAAGAGGTGCTATTTTAGATAATTATTTTTTTTCTGATCTTGTCTTGTGACCTGTTAACTTCCCTAGTGAAGCCTCTTAATTGTGAGTATTGTCTGACCATTGCAATGGATTATGGAATGCCTTGGGAGGGAATGCTGGTATCAAAATAGGGTAAAGAAGGTGAAAGTGGAAGCATGTCATATGTCTGACTTCTGCCTTATAGAAATCCTTCTTGACCAGGTGTAAAGATGGATTCTCCTCCTTTGTGTTACTAAAAATGGTCAAATGTGGTGCACAAGCTATTTCTTCAGGCATTCTCTCTAGATCAATGCCAGTGGAAAAATCATTTGAAAATTCCTCAATATTTAGTCTCTACTCATGAATTAATTTCCTGGGAGAGAAGAAAGGTAGTTCCTATAAGTGACAATCCTAACAGAAGCACATGGAATTGGCAAAGGAAAGTTTTCAATATAAATAAAATCTTGTAAAAATGTTTGCAAATGCTGAGCCTTCACAGTTTCTCACCATGGTAAGCCATTTGACATTCATCGTGCTAGAACTTTATAAAGAGGAATAATACTATTTTTTCCTTAAGCAAACAATTTCCTTTTTTAGCTTATGGTTTGATACATTTATCCATCTACCTAATTCCTCTGACTGCTAGTAACCACCTATATTAACCCTGTGGGTTGTTCCATTTTTGGCTTTCATTTTAAATCTACCATAAGATATTTTGTTGTACCCAAGGAAAAAATACATTTATAAAGGAAAAAATAAAGCCCAAAGAAAATATACATGATTATGATTATGTCCCTAGTATAGATGGAATGTTATCCTTATGTAAAAAGTGGATTTTTTAAAAAGCCTAAGCAGAGAATTTATGTTTGAGGATATCTTCTGTGCTTTAAGGTAATACTATATCACTCTAACCCATATTTTAAAAACTAATGAAATATTTTTCCCTAGGTGTTAAATCACATCTATGATGTGCACGGCTAATTGAAAATGCAACTATATTAGAGCATGCACTTATATTACTGTGGAAATTATTTATTAATAAATGTGGTAAGCATAGTTTCATGCAGTAACTGTAGCTAATTCCAACTTGACATTTATTTTTTAAGGTTAAGAAGAAAAATATATACACTGCATTATCTGGCTGGAACACAGTTAAAGTTCATCATAAGACTTTAATTTTGATAGTTGAATGAAATATAAAGTTCACATTTTAGATATGTCTTTTTACTCATAGAACCATAGCACTAAGAGGATAACATAATCAACATGCTCACATTTGTATAATCAGAGTAAACTGACAATGTCACTAAACTAAATGGTGGAACAATGATTAATCATTAGCATATCATAAAAAGGAAATTGTGTGATTTAGGTTTCTTTTGTAATTAGAATGTAGAAAATGGCAAAATATAATTCTATTGCGTAAGATCATAACATCTATTTGTTACTAAATTATTAAATTTTGCTACTCTGAATTAAAAATTTTCTAGTATTTAATTTCTTAAACCTAAAGGAGTGTGCTGGTTTATTGGGATACGATTCCAAAAGTTAATCTGGAAATGTTATTACTGATATAATTACTGCAGAATTCAAACTTCCCTTTTCAAAGAACTTTAAAATCAACAGACGTGTTGGTGAATCTTAACAGCCAAATAGTTATAGTGAATGTGCTATAGTTGTGAGAAAAACATGCATCCAATATTATGATTCTTTGCTCAAGTGATAAAATAGAAGTGATACTTACGCAGTTCTTGTCAATATATGTATGTGTTAGGCATTTCTATAAAAATAATTGTATACATATTTGGTCATTCATTTGAAAGCAAATATTACAGTAATGTGAGAATTGAAAGTTACTTTGTTTTTTGGACTGTCACAACTTTTCCATTTGGTGAGATAGAGACATCATTTTAGCATAACTCTCTAATTGTGGAAAATATTTTAAGATTTTCTTCTCGGATACATTTCCACCTTACATATATTCTAAATCTGCATTTTTGTTTACTTAGTTTTATTTACACAATGACAACAATCTGTTACCTCCACTAATAGGTAACAATCTTTATTGGGTGAGAAATGAAAAAGAATCCCAAATGTGTGAGGCCGGGTTGACTAGAGAAACGGATCCAGGGACACTCAAAAACGTGAAAGAATGAGCTTTGTGTCAAGAAGTAATTAAGTATCAAGAAAGCATCTCAGCCCAGTCCAGCTCAAGTCCATAAGTCTGGTACTGGTTCATAAGCCCCTCCTCAGACTCATGCAGCCACATCCAATGATGCAGAATGCGGGAGTGTCATAGGCTAGGGGGTGCAAAATTGTGTGCATCCAATGGTGGAAACATCAGAGAGCTCTGGCAGCCACCAGCGTCAGCCAGCAGTAAAGGTGAAGGCAGAGAGAGAAGAGGAGTTACCCAGGATATCCCTATGAGAAGGCTCTATGCCCACGAGGAGGCGCCATCAGACTGTAACCTGACTGACAGTTTGACTAGCAGGCCCTCTCTTTTATCTATTTCCAAGCTCTATTTCCATGACGTTATGTAACCAGCGCACTTGACTTTTTATTTGCTCTTGAGCCCTTACGTGAATTTTTTACTCAATGAAGCTATTGAAACAACTTGATCAGTAAAGGCAGGGAAAGTAAAGTACTTTTTCTACTTGTGAATTCAAAATGTCTTCAAAAGTATCTTAAAAAGAGCAGGTAGTCAATAACTACCTGTAATATAATGTTTTTGTTCTGTTCTCTGTTTTGTTTATTATTTGCCACACTAATTATAAATCCGTTTTTTCATCTTTGGATTTCCTCCTTATACATTCTAGCATTCAATTTGGACCCAAATACATTAATAATAGAATTCCATCCCATGAGCCCTGGTTGTGTAGTTTTGGATTGCAATGTCAGCAGTTTGAAACCATCATCTTTCCCTGAGTGAAAGGTAGAGCTTGCTCCTTCCTTAATGAGTTACAGTCATAACCTCACATGGCCAGTTCGACCCTGATCGATAGGGTTGCTATGAGCCAGCATCAATTCAATGTAAGTTAGTTTATTTGGGTTTGGTTTTGATCACACTGAATATTTATAGACCCCTAAATACCATTTAATGAAAGAGACTAATACAAAAACAACAAAATATCTTCCCGGAAATATTATATTACATTAAAAACAAGAAAGGGGTTGGGAATGGCACAGTACCCAGAATATATTCTTGCTTTACTGACAGAGTCTAATATAAATATCAATCATGTGGGGCTTAAAAATGTAGCATCAACAACATGTAAAATCACTATTCTGGTTAAGCTCCATCTGGGTGGGTCTGACATATAGTGTCCCTATGGACAAGAGAATAAACACCGCCTAGTCTTGCCCAGCTCTTGTGGCAGCCACCGTGTCATGCATTTGGCTGAGGCTCTTCTTTCTCATTCTCCTTCCGAGAGTGATGTCCAAAGGATTTGAGAGCAAGTCTTATCATCCTCACTTCCAAGAAGAATTCTAGCTGTACTTCTTTCAAGGCTGATTTGTTCAATTCCATGGCAATCTATGGGATACTAAAAATTATACACCAACATCAGCATCATTTCTCTATTCTTTTTTATTCAGTGTACAGATTTAGCATAAGTATGAGGGAATTGAAAGTACCATGTTTTCTTCTGCAGTGCCTCTGCTGGTACTTGAACCACCAAACTTTCAGTTAGGAGCCAAGAACAAACCATTTGTGCCACTCTAGGACCTCCATGAAAATACCATGTTTTGAGTCAGGTGGATTTTAATTCTCAAATTGCTTTTCTCTTTACCAGTTTAAGCATGTCCTTTGTAGCAGGTTTCCCAAGTGCAGTTCAATATTGGATTTCTTGACTGAAGCTTTCATGGGTTCTGATTGTGCATTCAAGTATAATGAAAAACTTGGTAACTTGAAACATTTATCCACTTATCACATTGTTCTTAATTGGTAATAAGGATTTTTGCTTTCTTTGTATTGGGATTTAATATATGCTAAACATTGTGATCTTTGATCTTCAAAAGTACGTGCTTTAAGTTCTTTTAGCTTTCAAAAAGCAAGTTTGTGTTATCCACATGTCACAGTTGTTAATGAGTCTTCTTCCAATACAGGTCCTACATTTGTCCTTATATCGTTCATGATGAGTGACAGTTGACCACAGTCAGAACATCTCTCAGGAGGAAAGTAAAATGTCATTTAATAGAAGGAGATAGAAAAATGATAGAGACAAAGAAAAGAAAAAAAATGGATACCAGAAAAGACACTGAAACTTGCTCTTAAATGTAGAGTAGGTAATTGTAAGAAATGATGAAGTCAAACAATTGGATAAGACATTTCAGAGGGCAACTCAAGAAGACGAAGTAAAATATTATAATGAAATGTGAAAAGAACTAGAGTTAGAAAACCAAAAAGGAAGAATATACTCATCAGATCTGAAAGAACACTAGAAAAAATTCTAGCCTAGAATTGTAATATTGAAAAACTATATGGGAAAAATATTGAATGATACAGGAAGCATCAAAAGAATATGAAAAAATATACAAAGTTACTGTACCAAAAATAACTTTTCAACACCCTGCCATTTCAGGGAATTAGCATATGAGCAATAACCAATGGATTTAAAGAAAGAAATTTAAGCTTCACTGAAACCATTAGCTAAAAAGAAAAGGCTTCAGGAATTGTTGGAATACCAACTGAAACGTTTCAACAAATTGGTGAATCATTGACAGTAATATTCCTTTATCCCAGGAATTCTCGCAGACAGCTAATTGGCCCACTGACAGTAATAGATCCGTATTTGTACCCACTCCAAAGAAAGGTGACCCAACAGAATGCTCAAATTATAGAACAATATTATTGATATCACATACAAGTACCATTTTGCTGAAGATTATCCAACACCAGTTGCAGCAGCACATTGACAAGGAGCTGCCATAGACTCAGGTTGAATTCATAAGAGCATGTGGAAAAAGGAGTATCATTGCTGATGTCCAATGGAATTTGGCTGAAAGGAAGAATACCAGAAAGATATTTACTTGTCCGTTATTGACGGTGCCAAGGCAATTGAACATGTGGATCAGAACAAACTATAGATCTCCTTGAGAAGAATAGGAATTCCAAAACACTTCATTGTGCTCATGTGGAACTGTCACATAGATTAAGAGGCAATTGTACAAAGAAAACAAAATGTTCAAAGATACAACCATGAGTCATGGATGTATCCCCTCACCATACTTATTAACGTTGTATATTAAGAAATTATCAGAGAAACTAGATTGTAGGAAGAATAATGAGACATTGGGATTGGAGGAAGTCTTATTAATAACTAGTGATATACAGATGACATGACATTGCTTGCTGAAAGTGAGGAGGACTTGACGTTGTGCAGATGAAGATCAAGGAGTGCAGCCATCGATATGGATTTTCATTGTAAGAAAGACTAAAATCCTCATAAATGAACCACTAGGTAACATCACAATTAATGGAGAAAAGTTTGAAGTTGTGAAGGATTTTGTCTTGCTTGGTTCCAGAATCAATGCTCATGGAAGCAGCAGTCAGAAGACCAAAAGATGGGTTGCATTAAGTCTGCTGCACAAGATCTCCTGAAGGTGTTGCAAAGCAAAGATACTACTTTGAGGATTATGGTGCACCTAACCCAAACCATGGTCTTTCCATTGCCTTATATGCATGTGAAAGTTGGACATTGAATAAAGAACACTGAAGAAGAGTAGATGCATTAAAATTGGAGTGCTGGCAAAGATGATTGCAAGTACCATTCACTGTTACAAAGGATAAACAGATTTGTCTCTGAAGAAGTATGGTCAAATGCCCCTTAGAGGCAAGGATGGCAAGATTTCATCTTATATATTTTAGATACATTGTCAGAAGAGACCATGCTTGGTAAGATAGAGCGGCATAAAAAAGAGATTGACACATGGCTGCAACCATGGTCTCAAGAAAAGGAACAATTGTGTGGATGGCACAGGACCATTTCTTCTGCTGTGCATAGCCTTGGTATGGACTGGCCTGGACTCAATAGCAATAAGTGAACAGGATAAATAGGCATTTGAAATACATACCTAAAATATTAGGTAACACATTGGATTATAAATATTTCATGGAGTTTTAGAACAAATAATATGAATAGATATTGGAAAATATTATAATCACAGATAATAGTCACCCATCAAATTAAGTAAGCTATGATATGATAATGCAGGTGACTACATACTAGTATTGAAATCATTCACAAACATTTTATGACGCAATTATAATAACATTTATTGTGGCCTGAATATACATTCAGTTCAGTCAGGTCAGAGCTATTGATGAGTCTTATTTAAACATTGTCAATAAAGCTACACATTTTTTTGAGACATCAATTGTTATGGGATGTTAGATATCACATTTACATAGATGTATCATATAGAATGCAATTACTAAAATATTAACATACAGATTTTCACTCTTTTTAAAATGTTAATTTCATTCTATACATCTAATGTAAATTCAGTGATGCAATTAAACTATATTTAATTTGAAAACAGATAGGGCTTTTCATAGAATTATTTTGCAACTCCTTTGAAGTAAACCTCAGAGAATGATGAAACTTCTTAATGCTGTGACCCCTTAATGCAGTTTCTCATGTTGTGGTGACCCCCAACCATAAAATTATTTTCGTTGCTACTTCATCACTGTAATTTTGCTGCTGTTATGGATACAGTGACCCCTGTGAAAGGGTTGCTTGACACCCCCAAATGGGTCGCAACCCACAGGTTGAGAACCGCTGATTTCGAGTGTTGGAAGCCCAAGGCCAGATCCACAGTGTCATAGAGGGCCGCTCTGAATTAGAATAGACTCAATAGCAATGAATTTGACTTTTTGTTTATAAAGCAAACCATTTTCACTATCATAGTAAAAATAATCAATTGCCTAGGCATATCAACATTCAATGGTGAACCCCAAATCCCTTAATTGATGTCCTACCCCATGTTTGTGATAACTTCCATTGACACCCTCAGATTCACCAAGAAATCAGTTCTCCTTCATAATTAATAGATGTTGGAGGCCTTGCTAAGTGCCTGTGTTTAGGATTAGAGTTGTCTTTAAAAGACAAGGTCGGTTTAAAATAGGTGAGCCTGCACATACCAACCAGCAGCACATGATTTGATGTTAAAGGCAATTAAAAAATAAATCAATGGAGGAAAATGAAATTATAGCAATATTTATGGTGTTAAATGGTGAAGTATTTGCTCTCTGGAACTTATTCTGAGAGGTCCCATTGTGAAAAATATCGTTTTATCATGACTTTGCATATTGTGTGAGACAGAAATTTTAAAGTGAGGTTTTAGTTCCAGAGTTCGGATTTTCCTCATTCGATAGCATGAATTCAGAACAGATGATCTGTTGTCACTTGAAGTTAATTTCAATAATGTAAAGTTTAACTGTTGAAAATGACTGCTTGTTTCTGATAATCCACATGTCCATCATTTGCATTTTAAACGGTGAAAGCCATCAAGAGAGGGTTGTATCGAGAAAGATTGTGTCCTTCTCTTAGGTTTATACTTTGAATTTTTAATGGAGGTTTGCAGTAACTCAGTTTGAAAAATGGATAAAATGAACACACCCACAACCTAGTTTTTCATTAACTTGGTGAATGTCTAATGATGTCAGTGGTTGCCAATATACAGTCACAATTTCCTTTTTATCTACTCACACAGTTTCAGAAAAGGTCAGATTGAATTTATAGCAGTAGTTGGGCTGCTGTAGGTATATATCACAAGAGACATAAAATACAGTCTTTGAAATGATTTTACTGCCATCTAAGAAGGGCAATCAGAAATGTTAATTATGACAGAAGCAGTGATTGCTGTTGGATAATAGGCCCTAAAAGATTTTTAATTCTAATTTGTATTTAAAGATATGACAGGAATAAATGCAGATCAACAAAGAATAGTATTTTTCTTTGATTTTTCTAGGATTTGTGCTTTTATTTTATAAATATAATATTGCAAATTTCATTAGAATAAATTATTCAGGACAAATTTTTAATTCATTTTTAGTCACCCTGAATAATAACTAGTATGTTAGGAAAATTAAGTTAATCACTGAATGAATTGGAAAAATGTATCTTCCGAAATGGACACAGCCAAGTTTTGCCTACTAACGTGAAAATGGTGAGTGATACATTTTCTTGCAGTACAGTACTATTTGGCAGGGAATTAATTGAGACTCACATATCTGAGTCTCTGGTGACAAGGAAAGCAGAGAATTTAGAGCTGCACATTTTGGAGATGGGTTGTCTGGTAGCTTCTCGAGATGCACACTCTTACAATGGTTTTGTCAGTCTTGAAAAAAGTCAGTAGACACAAGGGTCAGTAAGCCTTTAGACAAAATTGTCAGGCCATTGACTAACTGCATAGATATTGAACTAGAACACATGCTTTGTAAAAATTCGCTTGGGAAAGTCACTAAGCAAACATTTGACTACAGCCTTCATTAAGTTACCCCAGAAATCCATGAAAAGTAGGAGAAATGGATATTTTGGTTTTTTCTTGTTTGCTTCTTCTCTGTAGCACACGGATATCTCTTTTAAACATTAGTTGTACGCAGGCTCCTGAAAGGAAACCTCCGTGTCCAAACACATCTTGGGGACTCGATTTTTCAAATGTAATCATGGAAGAATGTTGCATATCAAAAAAGAATAAAATACTTACGAACAAATAAAACTGTGGAAGTGAAAGACTTGTGCTCTGAAAACTAAAAATGTTGCTAAAAGAAGTTAAAGAAGAATTCGATGAATGGAAGGGCATGCTATGCTAATAGATTGGGAGCCAATGTTGTTATGGTTTAATATTCCTTCAAATATTCTGTGTATGCTAATATAGAGAACAATATTTTTCCTTTGGGTTTAAACCTAGAAAGTTATATATCTTTGGGTTGTGCATCATTTCTTTTAAAATTGGTTTTAAAACATTCATTTAAAACATTCATATACTGTACTTTCAATTATGATTTAGCTATAAATACTGTACTGTGTCATCAGTCAGTTTGCCTCATGTTTTTATTCTTGATTTTTAGTACCAGATCATTTTCAGATTTCTTTTGCCTGGTTTCATTATCATTTATTTGATTATTTCTTAAACCCTGCAACTGACAAGTCAATTCCAGCTCATAGTGAGCCTCTGAGGTTTCCCAGGTTATAACTTGTGACAGACGCAGACTGCCATATCTTTTTCCCAGGGAGCAGCTTGTGGGTTTGAACTGCTGACCTTGTGGTTACACATCAAGTGTTTCATTACTTTGACACTATGGCCTGTACTTCCTATTGCTTATGTATCATTAAACGTTGTCGACTTTCCACACATATATCATCACATTTTACTATTTTTTCATTAGACCCATCACCCTTCTTTCAGTACTTTCCACCCCTGACCCTCAGAAAGGATTCTACTAATTATAATTTAACAATTTCCTAGTTATACTCTTCTAAAGTTTTCCACTCAACATCCAAGTTGATTATTTTCATTTTATCACTTTTTTCTACTTTCTGTGCATGCTGAATCTTGTTCCATAGATGCCAATATGCATGCATGTTTTAAAACCCTAGGGATCAGAATTATCAACATGTTACCAGAATAGTCAAACTATTACGATTGCCATCCAATCGGTTCTGATTCACAGTCACCAAATATAGTGTTTCTAAGAGTATCAGTCTTCCCAGGAGTAGACGGCATCCTTCTCCCATGGAGAAGCTGGGGGTTTGTACTGCTCACCTTACACTTAGGAGCTGTCCAGTGCCGATTATACAGCTCCAACATCTACTTTCTTAGTGGGCCTAGGTTTCTTGTATCTTACAGTCATATTTTCTGACTCCTT
>NW_022111373.1:46974679-46978100 GCF_000313985.2 Echinops telfairi | reverse complement strand
CCTCAAGTGTGGTTGTCCAGTTGTCAGTTCTATCAGCGCCCTCTTCCTCGTCTTTCCCCTCCTCTCTTTCTGCACCCTCAGAAAATCATTCCTCTCTGTTACTGTTTCTGAAGAGTTATCTATCTTGGTTTGCATGCATAGAATGATCTTAATTATACAAATGAACATAAATAGGTCTAACAAGATTAATGAGGTAAAACAAAGACCATAGTGGTAAGGGGGAAATAAAGAAATAGAGGATATTTATGTTTTTCCTCAGTGCTATAATGCATCCTGAACATATCATCTCTTACATGTGTCCCTACTGTGAGGGACTGCCTGATTATCTTACAGGTGGATTTTGGGTCTCCACTTTGTCCACACTCCTTCATGTCAATTTGATTGCTTGATTTTGAACTTCTCATACCTATTCCCGTCAATACCTCCTGATCCCACAGGCTAGTGTGCTTCTTCCACGTGGACTTTGTTGCTTCCCTGTAACTTCCAGCCTTTAAGACCCCATGCTCTATATCTTTTAATAGCCAGGCATCATCAACTTTCTTCACCACATTTGCTTATGCAGCCATTTTGTCTTCAGAGATCGTGTCAAGAAGGTGAGCATCACAGAATGCCAGGTTATCAGAACAGCTTTCTGTCAATGAATGCTACAGCAATTATTGGATAATCTTCAAAAAATTACCTGCATATGATATTTATGATACTGTTCTATAGTTTTCACATCCTATTGGATCACCTTTTTGAAATGGGTATAAATATTCATCTTTTCTAGTCAATTGACCAAGTAATTGTCTTCCAAATATCCTGGCATAGACAGTGAATGTTTCCAGTACTTCAGCTCGTTGAAACATTTGATTGACATTCCATCAATTCCTGGAACCTTGTTTTTAGCTAATGCTCTCAGAGCAGTGTGACCTTCTTTCGTTAGTACCCTTGCTCTCATTCATAGGCTACCTTTTTGAAATGGTTGAATGTCAAGCAGTTTGTTTTGGTGAAGTGAATCCTGTGCATGCTTTCCATCTTTTAAAAAATATTTTATTATTTTTATGTTTCCCGCTTCATCTCATTTCTTTGCTCATAGAATCTTTCAAGATTGTCAACTTAGACCTTGATTTTTTTCCTTCAGTTCTTTCAGTTTAAGATATACTAAGTGGGTTCCTCCTTGTTTGGTTTTTTAATTCTAGGTCTTTGCACATTTCATCATAGTATATAACAATGTCTTCTCAAGCTCCCCTTTGAAATTATCTGTTCAGCTCTTTAACTTCATAATTTCTTCCATTTGCCTTAAGTATTGTATGATTACTGGCTTGTTTTACATTCTCTTCTGACAGCTATGCTGGTCTTTTCTTTCTCCCCTGTCTTTCTAATGACATTTTGCTTTCTTTATGTATGCTGATTTTAAATTCATTCAATAGTTCATCAGATCTTCTTTCATTAGTGTTTGATGCACCAATTCTCTTCTTGAGATATTGTCTAAATTCAGGTTGAATATACTCAATATTTTGGCTCTTATGTACCTGTTTAAATTTTCTTCAACTTCAACCTGAATTAACACATAAGCAATTTGATGGTTTAATTCCCAGTCATTTCTGACGTAGACTAAACTGCTGTTATTGAGTTTCTACATGGTTTCTTCCCATGCCCATTGTTATTTTGATTCCTTTGTACTCAATCTGCAGAAGTCCATGTGTAGAGTTTGTTTTTCTTGGTTTTTGTTGCTGGAGAGATATACTTATGATGAATAATCTGTCGATCTCGTACAATTCTATCATGAGGTCTACAGCTTCATATCTACCACCAAAACCTTATTTTTCAACAGCTGTTCCTTCTTCTTGGCTTCCAGCTTTTGCATTCCACTTGCCAGTAATTACTATTGCATCTTCATTGCATGTTGTAACAATTTTATACTGAAGACACTGGTAGAATTTCCATTTTATGGATCAAATTTAGGGGTTGGTGCTTTCATTTCACGAATAGTTGTATGATTAGATTTCCTTGCATTCACATAGTAACTATCCAGTAACTATCCTAATAAAGACTCATGATTGTCTGATTCCAAATGCTAACACCAGTTAATTTCAGACCTAGAGTATTGATCTTTGTGTATTTTTTCACTTCTATTGACTCCCAATTTTCTTAGATTCATACTGCATATATTTCAAGTTACAGTTATAATTTATATTTGCAGCTCTTCCTTTTTATTTTGAGTCGTGCCCCATCAACAAATAAAGGTAGTAGAGACTTTATTCTAGCAGACCTCATTTGATCTGATTCATTTTGCTTGTCTCTACTTTGAGAAGGCATTTCTCTTAGTCAGACTTCAAGTGCCTTTGACCTGAGGGACTCATAATCTGGCACTATCAATAACAATGTTCTATTTTTTTTCCCCACATGTTTTTCAGTATCTGACAATGTTTATATGAACTACATAAGGTTTTCCATGTCTAATTCCTCGAAGTGAGCAGCCTATTTCTTTTTTGTAGTATATTCTGAGCCTGGAAACTAGGTTGAAATCTTTCACTTTAAGTGACCCTAGTGGTTTTTGAAATCCCAGTGTCATAGCTTCCTGTATCACAGTAACAAGCATGCACCACAGCATGACAATATGACAGTCAGATTGTGGGACCTACCAGGTAGCTTTCACCTAATGTCTTTGATTATATTATGAAGCACTTCCGATGTCTAATCAGCTGCTGAAACATTTCTATTGGTAGTCCGTCAATGATGGAGGCTCGCTTTTCACCAGTTCATTCAGCGCAGCTTGGACTTCTTCCTTCAGTACTGATGATTTTTGATAATATGCTGTCTTTTAAAATGATGGTATGTATGTACACTAGTTCTTTTTGATACAGTAACTCTGTACATTTTCCATCTTGTTTAATGCTTCCTACACCATTTATATTTCACTCATAGAATCTTGCTTAATTTTATTCTTTCAGCTTGAGATATGATAAGCATGTTTTCCCATTTGACTTTTTAAGTACAAAATATTTACAATCTTTATATATTTCTCTACATTATATTATGGAGCTGTTCTTTGAAGTTTTCAGCTCTTCTTAAAAAAAAACATTTTATTAGCGGCTCATACAACTCTTATCACAATCCATACATACATCAATTGTACATTCATTGCCCTCATCATTCACAAAACATCCACTCTCCACTTAAGCCCCTGGCATCAGCTCCTCATTTTTCCCCTCCCTCCCCCCTTCCTCATAAACCCTTGATAATTTATAAATTATTATTTTGTCATATCTTGAATTGTCCAACATCTCCCTTCACCCACTTTTCTGTTGCCTGTCCCCCAGGGAGGAGGTTATATGTAGATCCTTGTAATCCATTGTGCGTTTCCACCCCTCCCTCCTTCCACCCTCCCAGTATCACCACTCTCACCACTGGTCCTGAAGGGATCATCCACCCTGGA
>NW_022111373.1:46971161-46973804 GCF_000313985.2 Echinops telfairi | reverse complement strand
CTCGACTTCCATGTAGATGTATTGGTATTACTTATCACACGCAGCATTGCCTTTCCAGATAGATCTTGAAATATGACACCATTCCTTTGTCTCTCCAGGCTAAGTAAACCAGATGAATATCTGTCTCAAAGTGGCAAATACCACTCCAGTTCAATTTAATTATGTCTAGAATATTGATTTTTATGAATTTCACTTCATTTTTTATGGCTTCCAATTTTTCTATGTTTATCCTTTTTACATTCTATGTTCTGATAGTTAATGGACATTTGCAGTTGTTTTCTCCGTCTCATTTTCAGTCATACTTCATTATTAAATAAAGATCCCAAAAGATTTACAAATATGATTCAACTATATTATTAAGGTCAGCTCTATTGTGAGGAGGTATCTCCTTCTAAGTCCTATTTTTCATGTTTCTAGCTCATGTCCTGGCACTCTCTGTGATTAGGTTCTGGATGATTCATAAGGTTTCCAGTGGCCAATCTCTCTGAAATTGACAGTCTGTTTCTTCTTCCTAGTCTATTCTTTTTATGGAAGCTCCACTGAAAATGGTTTACCATGCGTGACTCTACTGACATCTCAGATATTAGTGGCATAGCTTTCAGCATCACAGCAGCAAGTAAGCCACCATAGTGTAACAAACCGACAGGCAACTAACTAGTGATGCTATAGTCATAGATTATTTTAAACCAGTGGTACAACAAATAGACGTAGAAGAAATAAATGGGTCAATATAGTGTAAAACAATCATCAAGGATATTTTATAGAAGTTTTATTGTAAAGTATGCTAAGTAAAATGCTCGATGAATAAAACTTCACTTTTGCCCATTAAAAGTACTCCCATTATAGGCTTGCTCTACATAATTCAATAGTTTGTACAGATACCTTTTTGAGTGATAGTGCATAGATTTGCTAAATGTTTAAGTGGTAATCATTAATATAGTACTATCTCTCATAAATACCTCTTGTTCATTAATATAGTCTTGCATTTGAATTAATTTATGTCTAGTACAAAACCATTTCCTCACTTTCATGAAACATGATTTCATAAATATTAGATAGCATAAAACAAATAAAACTTATATTTGTATGGTTGCCAATTTAATTTTATATTTTATTCTTAATTTATACATATCTAAGAGAAAATGGACTTTCTAATCCCATAAGCAGTTGCAGTCTCAGAAACTCAGTGGGCAGTTATACCCTGTCCTATAGGGTCGCTATGAGTCAAAATCAACCTCAATGGGAGTGATTTTTAACTAATATCTACATCACAATCACAATTAGGAAAGAGGTGTATCAGTGTTGAATCCTCTCATCATACATATTCAATCTGTATGCTGAGAAAATAATCTGAGAAGCTGGAGTGTATGAAGAAAAATGCGGCATCAGGATTGGAGGAAGCTTTACTAACAAACTGATATGTAAATGATTCAACCTTGCTTGTTGAAAATGAGGATTACTTGAAGCGCTTGCTGATAAATATTAAGGATTGCAACCTGCAGTATGGATTATAACTCAATGTAAAAACGACTAAAATCTTCACAACTTGATCAGTAGGTAACATCATTATAAACGGAGAAAAGATTGAGACCAAGGTATAGTACCAAATCAATGGAAGACAGAATTAGCACGATTGAAAATGAAACTTGTCATGCTCCTTTGTTACATGAAAAATCAGTTGCGAAAAGGGAAATAAATAAAATCTAAGAATTATTTGAGACACCATCAAGAGTAATATTTTATGCATAATTTGAATTCTGTAACCAAACACACAGATATATATATATATATTCCAAAGACCTGAAAGAAAAATCCCCTAATATAATGAGAGTTGAAAGGATTCAAGGAAGTCAATTAGAATCCCAATTAGAATAGACTCCAACACACTGACAGGAAGCAGGGAACTGATGCAGAAGCCCCATTACCAACTGGGTGCAAGGCGCCACCCTCCCCCAGGGGGAATTCACTTCAGAGGACAGCACTGAAGTTGCAGGTCGGGAAGAGGGGAGGGGGACTGGTCTGCTGGGAGAGCATGTGAGCCAATGAGTGGGGAAGAGGAAGAAAAGGAAAGAGTGGAGCACATCCTGGCTCCCTGAGCCCTGGGGACAATGTGCCTGTTCAGAACAGCTATGCACAGAGTTGACCACAGGGCGGCCCCACCACGGGACACAGCGTTCCTCCTTGACCCATTGCACCACTGGGGACAGCACTGGAGACAAAAGGCAGGAATTGTGCCCACCATGAGCTCACCATCCTGAATGCCAGCCTCTGGGGGCATGCATCAGAGCAGCAGGGGGAGCAGAGCGGTGAGGTCCTCAGGGATAGAGGCGGTGCCAGGGCATGGCTCCCCATCAGACTTGACTGGAAAGCACAAGTGAAGGAAAACAAACAAACCCTGAACTATTCATACTGTTATACATGTATGCATGTGTGCGTGTTGTTGTAGTTGTAGCCATTGTTTTACTTTCTGTTGTTGCTTCGTTGCACTCAGTCTGGTGTTGGTACATAGCATGTCTACCTGGAAGGGATAGGCAGAATAAACAAGCCAGAAGAGAGAACAATGGGATGACAGATCAGGGGAATATGGGGGGAAGGGAGAGGGGAGGAAAGGAAGAGGGTGTTAACAAGCACAGGGACAAGGGA
>NW_022111373.1:46968732-46971054 GCF_000313985.2 Echinops telfairi | reverse complement strand
AGAGGAATGCCTAAAACCCAAATGAAGGCAGAACATGATAGTGGGACAAGAGGAAAGTACAAAGAAATAGAGTAAAGAACTAGGAGGCAAAGGGTAGTCATAGAGATGTAAGTACAGGCATATAAAGATGTAGATATATTTATATATGATGAGGGGGAAAATAGATCTATGTACATATATTTATAGGCTGAGTATAAAGAAAACAGATGGACAGTGGGCCCCTGCACAAGTACTCCCCCAACACAAGAACACTTTGTTCTAACAGTGCTCACCTGCCTGGCATGATTGCTGAAGACAGAGTGATGTAAACAATAACATATATTTATCAGAGAGGACATATCCTATATTTCAGCACTTCAAACTATTGCATCCCTGCTGTCTCCTGCTGCTGCTGCCTCATAAATATTTTTTATATGCTGCAGCAGGAGGACAGACATTAGTAAACAATTTTTCAATAGGTACCAATTTAGAGTGAAACGCGTTCTGCCAATCACAGTATATAAAATATTGTTTAGAATGTTGCCATTGGTCTCCTTTTCTTGGAGCAGGAATTAGAGCATATGCCCTTACATTATCTCTTCTGAAACCATAACTGAGTCTAGGTTATGAGGTGCATAGTATCCAGGCCAGGATATACCAGAAAGGAAAATACAGCAAACCCATGCCTGGTTTGGTAAAGCTTCCATTTCTGGTTTTATTCTGAAACATTTTGTTAGAATATTTTGGGGGGAGTTGGAATGCTGGTGTTGGGTGCCATTGAGGAGGTTCTGACCAATAGGGACCCCATGATCAAGAGGAGTAAACCCTGCTTTGTCCTGCATCATCCTCACAATTAATTGTTCATTTGCCTTAGCTCATTGTTGCATGCACTGTCAATCTATCTCCCTGAGGGCCTTCCTTTTTTTTGCTTCCTCTCTACTTTATGAAGCATAATTTCCTCCACTAGGGACTGGTATCTCCTGACAAAGTATATGAGACAAAGTATTGCCATTCTTGCATCTAGGGAGCACTCTGACCATACTTCTTCCAAGACAGATGGGTTTGTCCTTTTAGCAGTCAATAGCAGTTTAAATATTCGCTCCCACTACCATGACTCGAATTCGACCTTGCAAGTCTGGCTAGACCAGAGGATGTGCACTGGTACAGGTAAGAACTGAAAATACAGGGAATCCAGGGCGGATGAGCCCTACAGGACCAGTGGTGTGAGTGGCGAAACAGGGAGGGTAAAGGGCGAATGGGTAGGAAAGAGGGAACCGATTACAAGGAACTATATGTGACCTCCTCCCTGGGGGATAGACAACCGAAAAGTGGGTGAAGGGAGATGTCCGACAGGGCAAGATATGACAAAATACCAATTTATAAACTATCAAGGGCTCATGAGGGAAGGGGCAGCGGGGAGGGAGGGGGAAAATGAGGACCTAATGTCAGGGGTTTAAGTGGAGAGAAAATGTTTTGAGAATGGTGTGCAAATGCACTTTACACAATTGATGTGTGTATGGATTGTGATAACAGTTGTATGAGCCCCTAATAAAATGTTTAATATATATATATATTCTTCTCCAGCACCACAATTTGAATGCATTTACTCTTCTTTATTCTATGTCCAATTTTCACATGTATAGGAGGCAATGGGAAATGCTATGGTTTGTCAGGTGCACCTTAGTCCTCAAAGTAAAAATCTTTGCTTTTCAATATTCTCAAGATTTTTTTGTGCAGCCAATTTACCTAATGCAACTTATCCTTTGATCTTTGTTTGCTGTTTTCATGAATATTGATTGTAGATCCAAGCAAGACAAAAGCCTTGGCAACTTCAGCCTTTTCTCCATTTATTGCGATGTTCCTAATGGTCTAGTTGTGACAATTTTGGTCTTTTTTATACTGTAATCCATAGTGAAGACAGAAATCCTTGCTTTTCCTCAGCAAGTGCTTCAGATTCTCTTCACTTTCAGTTGGCAAGCAAGGTATGTCATCTGCTTATTGCAGGTTGTTAATAAGTCTTCCTCCAATCCGGATGTCTCATTAATCTTCAGAGAATCCAACTTCTCTGATAATTTCTCAGTATGCAGATTGAATAAGTGTGAGTGGAGGATAGAACCCTGATGCATGTCTTTTCTGATTTTAAATCATGCAGGATTCCCTGGTTTGTTTGCACAGCTGCCTGTTGATCCATGTAGAAGTGACAAACAAGCACAGCGAAGTGTCCTCTAATTCCCCTTCTGCTCAAGACTGCCCATAGTTTGTTATGATCCACACAGTCAAATGCCTGTCATAGTCAATAAAACACAAATAAACATCTTTCTGGAATTCTTTCTTTCAGCTGAG
>NW_022111373.1:46966155-46968352 GCF_000313985.2 Echinops telfairi | reverse complement strand
TTGTTGCTCATATGCTACTTCTAAAATGGTGAAAGGTAAACTGGTTCTTTTTGATACAATTACTCTGTATTCTCTTCATAATCTTTTTATGCTTTCTGGATAATTCAATATTTTGCTCTTAGAACCTTTCAACATTGAAACCCGAGGCTTCAATTTTTTGCTTTAGTGTTTTCAGTTTCAGATATGATGTGTTTCAAAATATTTATCCATTTCATCTAGCTTTATAAATTTTTGGATTATAGTATTTTTATGTAGCGTTTTATGTTATATTTCATTTGATTGTGTTGTGATATCACTCTGTTTCCTCTAATTCTTTGTATTTGTATCTTTCTTTGTTTAATATTTTTAATTTTCAATGCTTTCTAAATTTTGTTAATTTGTTCAAAGGGCCAATTTCTTGCCTTGTTTATTTTTCCATTGTTTTCTGTTTTCCAAATCATTTATTTTTGCAATAATCTTTATTATTTCTCTTTCCCTGGGAATTGAAGTTTATTTTGTTTCATTTGCTCTAGTTCTTGAAGATGCTGAATTAAGGTAGTGATATTTATTTCTGTTCTGTTTTGATGTATGGATTGCTACAAATTACCCTTTGATAACTCATTTTACTGCGCCACATTGTTTTTGAAATGTTTTCTCTATCACTTGTTTTAAGGACGTTTTCGTCTTCCTTTCTTACATCATCTGTTACACCATAGTTTTTAAGCAGTTTCAATGCATCTGATATTTGCCCTTGTTCTTTCTTTTGCTATTTCTAGTTTTATAATATTTTGGTCTGATAAAACAGAATGTACAATATCAATATTAAAAATTGAGGCTCTGCATTTTGATCTAACATATGGTCAACTCTAGAGAATATTTCATTTGTATAATGTAATACTGTTGGGCAAAGTGCTCTCTCTTTATTTCTAAGAGGTCAAGTTGTGTAATTGTGTTATTTATTTCTTCTGTGTTTTATTTAGTTCCCCTTCCCCCTTGATCTTCTATCTGTCCTCAAGAGTGGTGTATTAAATTCTCCTACTCCGATTGCCGTTTTATCTTTAATTTTATAAGAGTTGGATAAACATATTTTGATAGTCTTTCATTATGTTCATTATAGTAATGCCTCCTTGTCCTATTATCCCCTTAATCAGTATGTAGTGTCCTTTTCAGTCTCTCATGATTTTTCCCTTTATTCCTATTTTATTGGAAATTAATATTCCCACTTCTGCTTTTTGTGCCATTAGCTTTGTAAATTTTTCTCCATCCTTTGATTTTTAATGTATTTTCATTTGGGGGTCTGATGTATATTTCTTGTATATAGCAATTTGATAGGTCTTGTTTTCTTTCTGATCTAGTTTGCTACTCTCGTCTCTTGACTGATGTATTCAATTTGTTAACATTAGTGCCATTATAGAAAAGTGAACAAAATAACCTTGTAAACATGGTGACAAGCAAGGGTGTTACTTTAAGGGCTAAGGCACATCTGACACAAGCTACTGTATTTTCTGTCACCTCGTTTACATGTAAGATCAAATATTGAATACGTTAAAAAAAAGAATTGATGCATTTGAATAAAGGTGTTGGTGAAGAACGTTGAGTACTATGAACTGCCAAACGAACAAACAAATCTGTCTAGGAAGAAGTACAACCAGAATGTTCCTTAGAAGCAAGGATGATGAAACTTCTCATGTTTGGGGGGTATGTTATCAGGAGAGATCAGTCCCTAGAAAAGGACATCATGCTTGGCAGAGGGCAGCAAAAAAGAGGAAGGCTCTGGGCCAGAATAATTGACACAGTCATTGCAACAATGTGCTCAAACACAACAACAATTCTGAGGGTGGCGATGGCACATGACTTGGAGTCGAGAGGAAGACAACTAACCACAACGACCACACTTGCAAGAACAAGTTACAGAGGCTCTTCTAGCATCCCTCTTGGTCATGTTTTGTTCCTATCTTTTAAATCACATATTGTTTTCATCTTGTATGTAGTCCTTGATGGTCCAAAATTGGTCTGATGTTTTGTTATTAGAGTTCAATGTGTCAAATTATTCTTGAGAGCGTTCAAAATTCAGGTGCTGTCTAATCAATTCCATATTTTGAGTCTTGTGAATTTGTTTCAATTTTCTTCAATTTCAATTTTAGAGCTTGAATGGGGGTAATGTTCCACAGCAAACCTTGGTCTTGTTCTGGATGAAGATATTGAGGTTCTTCATAAT
>NW_022111373.1:46957173-46958020 GCF_000313985.2 Echinops telfairi | reverse complement strand
TGGTGCTGACAAAGAATCTGGAAAGAGCCATCTACTGCCAAAAGACAAACATATCTGTCTTAGAAGCACACCCTGAAAGCTCCTTAGAGGCAAGGATACCGAGACTTTGTCTGATGTACTTTCATCAGTTTTCAGGAAATCATAGTCCTTGGCAAAGGACATAATATTGTTAAAATAGAGGGGCAGCAAAAGAGGAAAGCCCCGAATAAATGGATCGGCACAGTGGCTGGAATTTTGAGGATGATGCAGGACACGGCAGCATTTTGTTATGTTGTAAATGACGTGACTCTAAGTTGCAACCAACTCAGTCACTTAACCAAAACAACAGCCAAAACACTCAATCCTGTCTTAGCCACATTGAAAAACACCTTAACTAGTCACAATAACCTTCTTAAGGGGAGCAATATTCCCATAAAATGTTGCAAACCTTCAATGACTTAGAAATATGTCCACTTGAATTTTGTTAAAATTTGCTATTAGCCTTCACTTTACAAATGTTTTTTCCATAGGAGAAATTCCATTTTATTTGAAGGCACACACTGAGGCAGGAGAAATTTGCAGTCATCCACTGATCACAGACTTATGTTTAAACATTTTTAAAATAAATCCTTGCATGGATGAACTAGAACACAGTGACAATATTTATTGACTTGCAATCATATATGAATGTCTTAAAAAAGTTCATTTATAAATGTCATAATGTCTAGTTCCATTTTCCATGACCCATTTTCAGCAATGTGTAGTGTTTATGTATATGTATTGTATATGTATATGTATATATGCACATGTATTTTATATGTGTATCTGTATGCATGTATACACAGAGACAAATCGGTTTATCTGTGTG
>NW_022111373.1:46948288-46954891 GCF_000313985.2 Echinops telfairi | reverse complement strand
TAAGGAATCCTACTTCGCGGAATTTCATTTATCACGGTAGGGTCTAGAACCGATTAACCGTGATAAACGAGGGTTCACTGTATATGGATTGTGATAAGAGTTGTATGAGCCTCTAATAAAACGATTAAAAATTAAAAGAAATACAAAGCAAATTTTTGTTTTGATAAAAAAGGTAACAAGAGAAAGGACAACACCTAAAACTCTTATTTATCCATTATTTTTCTGTTAACTGTTACAGAGATAGCCACCACTCTGTGAATCAGGAGTGGCGTTCGTTGTGGAGCTCCTTCTCGGGACCTACACTCAGCGCCTCAGCAGGAGACAGATGCAGCTTTCTTCTGCTGTCAATATTTGCTACTTTCTTTTTGGGGGGGTTACAAATGAACTGTTTCCTAACATACTCTTGCACACTCTTTCTCTCAGACAGACACACAGAACTACACACACAACCACCGCGCGCGCCGCGCGCACACACACACACACACACCCCAGATATTGACAGAAATAATGATCATATATCCTAATTTCTTAAACTGGAAGGGAGATTACACGTATTGCTATGTGTCTAATATGAGTATCACACATACTTGGTGACATAGTGATTACTCATTAAGCTACTAGCAGCAAGATCAGCAGTTCAAAATCAGTAGGCACTCCCAAAGGCTGTTAAGTTTTAGAATCCACTCAATGGCAGTGAGTGGAACTAATGTCAATATAACACTATCATGCTTAAATTCTTTTATTATTTGTCTATAATTTTAATCTTGAAAAATTAATTGTTATATTAATGAAATTGTTAACAAAATAGATAAAACTAATTTAAAAATATTGTACTTAACATGATGTAGTCAAACAATTATCCTTTCAACACATAATCAATATAATTAATATGAGATATTTAAATTATTTTATCTGTCTATTTCATATTGCTAGTACAATCTAAAGGTAAAGTTAAAATTTCAGTGGAAATATTTTTTTTAATCATTTTATTGGGGGCTCATCCATTGTGTCAAGTACATTTGTACATTTGTTGCCATCATCATTCTCAAAACATTTGCTTTTTACTTGAGCCCTTAATATGAGCTCCTCATTTTTCCCCCTCTCTCCCCGCTCTCCCGCCCCCCTCCTCCCTCCCTCATGAACCCTTCATATTTCATAAATTATTACTTTGTCATATCTTACACTGTCCGATGTCTCCCTTCACCCACTTTTCTGTTGTCCATCCCGAGAGGAGGTTACATGTAGATCCTCATAATAGGTTAGCCCTTTCTACTCCACCTTCCCTCCACCCTCCAGTTATCACCACTCTCACCACTGGCCCTGAAGGGGTCATCTATCCTGCATTCCCTGTGTTTCACTGGAAATAATTTGATGTGTAAGTAAATTATATACAACTATCCCTGAAAATGTTAGGTTAAAATGCCTAATTTTTTTGACATAAACTTCTATATTTTGCATTAAATAAATAAACTGACATTAATTGAAATATAAAATTAAATTGAAGATTCAGTTCCACAGTTACTTGAGTTCTCAATGGTCCAAAAATACTAGTAGTTATCATACAAAGACAGAAGAATTTCAGATTTATTTCATATTCTTTGGGTGGCAGTGATTAATGCAGTCATTCATTTAAGCAATTTTGACTTCCAGCTTTGCGTTTAGTCCTCAACTGTGAAGGCTTTTTCTTAACATCCCACATTTTAAATAAAAGTTTATTTTTTTCTACTAATTTGAAATTGCCTGTTGTAAACAAAATCCTCCTGTCTGGGTCTATTTCTGATATTGCTATGCAGTTTTATTTACTTGCTTACCTTTTTATTCTTTGAAATTCTTTTATTATTTTGTAATGAATCTAGTATGACAGTTAGGCTTCTAAAACAATTACTTATAATTGCTTCCTAAATTGTTCTAAAAAAGAAAACTTGCTTTTTAAAAATCTGAATTGTATAACATTGCTAAAGTATTCACATTTCTATTTCCATTTTCTCTGAAGATTTTGACCTTAGTACTTTATTCATATTTTTCTCAGAAAACATTTCCCAGTTATAAGAATCAGATTTATTCATAATTTTTCAGTGATTGAGAGAGAACTAAACCAGAGCTATTTGTCCTTTTCTAAACATTACCATGTGAATAGCTTTAGATACATTTCTCTATTGCAGCCTTAGGAATTATTTTAGCCTTCACTAGTCTAAAGCGTATTTCAATCATAGTTAAATGATCAATTGAGTGCATAAATGATCTCTTGTTTATTATTCAACACTACATTATGCATAACTTCATCTTCAGGCTTATGTTTACCCTAGTGGTTGTCAAAATTCCTGCTGGAGTCATTCTAATACAATGTCACCAGTGGAATACACTAAATTCTGGTTTGATTTGACTCTTTTGCAAGTTTTTTTCTTTCACTTTTTGCATTTAAATTATTTCAGTCTCCTCTTATTTCTTTTAAACAGGAAGAAGTCCGTGATTAAGGTGAAGAACCAATGTAGTTACTTGTTATTTTCTTTGATATGCCTCCAAATAAAGGATTTTTTTCTGCTTTACATTCCATACAAATAGAAATTCTGAGACCAGTGTACTGTTATGGCACTGCCCTTGTAACTCTAAGACTTATAACAGTGTAGTGGTGTAGCTGTAATTCTTCAACCTGACTTTATTTGAATAACATATACTTATCTTCCTCATTCCTCTTTAAAGTCCATATTAACAACATGTCAATTCAAAAGAAGATAAAGTCAGCTCCAAAAGATTATAAATGTAATTTAACTTTCTTGGGGTGGGGGTAGGAGGACATAAAAAGATCAAAATGTTATCTTAATTAACTGTACCAATGTCATTCAGCTGTATTCTTCAAAGTCTTTCTAATCCCAGAACAGAGGGACTCTTAAAAACTTGATAATATTATTCCAGAAGTTCATCCAACCACAGACGCTAGAAACTCTGCAGTTTATTAAAATTTGAAATCCTGTTCTATATTCTCTTGCTTTTGACCAGGATTCTTCTATAGACCCTTTGATGGGTAATGTTCAGTAACACCTGTAACTATTGCCCAGATCATCTTTAAGACATACATTGAAACTATACTATGAAGTATTAAAACCAAACAATAGGTTAGCAGAAAGAAATGCCTTCCATCTGCATTTGTACCCTGTATGGACTACCTACATGGAACAAAGTGAAAAAATTCAATTGAATGATTAAATATAATCCTTAGGGACTTCCCAGAAGACGGAGTCAATATAGGATTGTCCACATGAAGAGCTCACTGTGTGACTGACAGATTTACAGGTGAGGATGCTGAATTGGGGGACTGGACACAAGACAGGGTTTTGCAGCATCCCACGTTTTTTTGTGTGTGAATTCTCCCCATGAAAGTACAGTCCCTTTTCATAGTACCTGCCCATGCCTTGCCTCCTTTGTAGATGGGATGGCAACTTGTGACCTCTCCACCTTCTTTTCCCATCCTACATTTCAGCAGTCCACCAGTGTGGGGAGGTGGCCCAGGACAGTTTATCCCTCTTAGGCATCCTACAAACATCCGCATGGACTCCAGGAGGCCCTGGATGTTGAAACCTCTGATGGCCCAAATAGTAGCATTCTCATTTGGCATAGTCCTTAGGCAAGGCCCAACTCAACTTCCCTGGTGGCAGGGGTGCTACTGCCTTCTGCAGAAAGATAGCCTTAGTACTCTATAGGCAGAAAACCAACAACTGCAGTACACAAACATAAGACCATCACAGGGTGTAACACCACCCAGAAACCAATACACTGGAAAAAAGTACCCGAAACATTACAGATCCAATGAAGAAACGACACAAGAGTAAACTTCCCAGCCACACACACTATCCTATAAAAGGGGAAAAAAGAAAAAATATCAAGCGCAAATAGTATGATGTGACAGTAAATAAACTACATTTGGATTTAAGTACATTGATGTTAATGGTTTAAACACACCTATTAAAAGACAAAAAGTAGTCGACTGAATTATATAACAAAATCCATCAATCTGTTTTTTTCAAGAGACACATCTCAATGTCACAGACAAAAATAGATTTAGAGGCAAAGGATGGCAAAAAAATTTAGCAAGCTAATTCTAATTATATATATGTAATTACAGGAGTGGCAATGCTAATCTCTGACAAAATAGACCTCAAGGTGCATGATATATTGAGAGATAAGAGTGGGTGTTACAAAATACTCAAGCGATCAGTAGACCAAGAACCCATAAACATAATAAATATATGTATGCCCAATGAAAGACCCTTGAAATTCATCAACAAAATCCTCAGAGATGAAAAGGGAAACCCATTGAATCAACAATCACAATATGTGATTTCCACGAACTGCTTTCAAAGAAATAACAATGATATGATTTTTTTGTTCTTTGATGCCTGATACCTGGTCCCTTCTACACATCGTGATCGCACAGGCGGGTGTGCTTCTTCCATATGGGCTTTGTTGCTTCTGAACTAGATGACCTCTTGTTTACCTTCAAGCCTTTAAGACCCCAGATGTTATATCTTTTGATAGCTGGGCACCATGAGCTTTCTTCACCACATTTTCTTATGCAACCACTTTGTCTTCAGCAATAATGTTGAGACAGGCAAAAAATCATATCATTGTGAATGAGGGAGAGTGAGGATTGGGGACCCAAAGTGCATCTGTAGGCAACTGTACATCTCCTTACAGAAGGGTCACGGGGGAGGAGACGAGCCAGTCAGGGTGCTGTGTAGCAACCATGTAACACAACTTTCCTTTAGTTCTTTAATGCTTACTTCCCCTTAGCTATTATGATATCAATTCTACCTACCATATCTGACTAGACCAGAGGATGTACATTAGCACGGATAGGAACTGGTAACACAGGGAATTCAGGACAAATGATCCCTTCAGGACCAGTGGTGAGAGTGGTGATACTGGGAGGATGACTAAGTGGGATTCATACCACAGATACAGGGATGGGTCAACATTTGACAAACAATTAATATAATCCACATCATCTACAGGAAAAAGGACAAGAACCATATGTTCATATCAATTGATGCAGATAAAGCATTTGATAACATTCATAAGCCATTCCTCATAAAGATTCTCAAGAAGATAGGATTGGAAGGGAAAATACTCAATACAATAAACACCATATATGGAAAACCAATAGCCAATATCACACCCAGGGAGAAAAAGCTGAATAAGAGAACCTGACAAGGATGTCCCTTATCCCCATTGTGCTGGAAGTCCTAGCCAATGCCATAGAGAATGGCAAAATATCAAATGTGTATTATTGGGTAAATAAGAAGTATAACTTTTTGCTGTGAGCTCTTATCTGTACCAGTGTAAATGCTCTGATCTATCCAGATTTTTAAGGTAGAATTGAGGTTATGATAGTGGGAGTGAGGAAGGATCAAAGAGCTAGAGGAAAGTTGTATGTTTCATTGGTGCTACACTGAATACTGGCATGTTTCTTCCTTGTGACCCTTTTGTGAGGGGATGTCCAATTGTCTACAGATGGGCTTTGGGTCTTCACTCAGCTGTCCCCCTCATTCACATTGAAGATTTTTTTTGTTCTGGGTCTTTGATGCCTGATACCTAATCCCATTGACAGCTCATGATCACATAGAATGGTGTTTCTTCCATGTGGACTTTGTTGCTGCTCAGCTAGATGGCCGCTTGTTTATCTTTAAGACCTCAGACACTATATCATTTGCTAGCAAGACACCATCAACTTTCTTCACATTTGCTTATGCACCCATTTTGTCTTCAGCGATCTTGTTGCGAATGTAAGCATCACAGAATGCCAGAATATTAGAAAAATGTGTTCTTGCCTTGAGGGATTACTTGAGTTGAGGCACAATGTCCATCTGCTACCTTAATACTTAACATATACCGTATATACTCATGTGTAAGCCAAGTTTTTCAGCACATTTTTGATGCAGTTTTTCTTGTAAAATTAGGTGTCTCGGCATATATTTGGTAGGCTTATACTCGAGTATAAAAGGTAAATGTATGTACATAGATCTATTTCCTTATCATTATATATAAATATATTTACAAAACTACATGCCTATATTTAGACCGCTATAAATACCCTTTGCCTCTTAGTTCTTTACTCTATTTCCTTTTACTTTCCTTTTGTCCCACTATCATGTTCAGCCTTCATGCTCTTCATAAAGCCCCACCAGGCATCCTACACCTTCCTCACACTGATAGTAGATCACTTGTTGTTCCCTTGTGCCTGAATTGGTTGACACACCCTTACCTTTCTCCTGCCTCCCCTTCTCCAGTGTCCCCCGGAAAAGTCAGTCCCATGGTTTTCTTCTCCAGATTATTTATCCTGCCTGTCTTATCTAGACAGATATTTGTGGACAATAATAAGCACAAAAAAAACAAGATAAAGACAAAACAAAACAACGATAAAAAAAGAAATGTCTAGAAATAGTTCCAGGTCTGTTGTTGACTTTTAGGAGTGTTTTCCAGTTGTGTCTGAATGGGTACCATGCTCTGACCCCAAAGTCTATTTTTGATATTCCCTGCTCCCCTTGTTGCTCTCTTGCATACCCTTAGTATTCCAGCCCAGTGTGATGGGGTCAGATTGGGCACCAT
>NW_022111373.1:46937159-46947525 GCF_000313985.2 Echinops telfairi | reverse complement strand
GAGTGTGGGGGAGGGGGGAAATGAGGAGCTGATATTAAGGGTTCAAGCAGAAAGAAAATGTTTTGAAAAGGATGATGGCAGCATATGAGCAAATGTTCTTGACACAATGGATGTATATATGGATTGTGATAAGAGGTGTAAGAGCCCCCAATAAAATGATTTTGAAAAGAAAAGAATAAAAGAAGTAAAACTGGCTATTTGTAGACAATGTGATTTTATATATTGAGAATCCTAAGGGGTCCATAATATCATTGCTGGAAATAATAGAGGAGTTTAGTAGAGTAGCAAGATACATTATTAACAAGCAGAAATCAATTGATTTCTATATACCAGTGATTGGAACTCAGAAAAAGATATCAAAGAATCAGTACCATACACAATAGCCATGTAAGAGCTGAAATACTAGGAATAATACTAACCAATAAAAAATACTTGTATGAAGGAAATCACAGAACATTGCTAAAAGAAATCAAAAGGGATCTACACTAATGGAGGTGCATTACATGTTCATAGATCGGAAGGCTCAATATTGTGGAAAATCAGTCTTACCTACAGCAATATACAAATTCAATGCAATTCTGATCCAAATTCCTGCATCATTTTTCAAAGAAATGGAATAACAGATTAGCAACTTCATATAAAGTGGGGAAAAGCCCAGAATAGATAAATATTTCCTCAAGGAAAACAACAAATTTGGGGAGAGAGTGATTTTCCAGGTATTTGTTCACATAATGAAAATTATTGAATTTGTTGAATAAAGACTTTCATAGTACTTTGTAATTAATCTTTTTATTTCATCGGTGTCTGTTGTGTCTTCCCCTGCTTTATCCTTAAGTCTAGGTGGATGTCTGCTCCTTTTTCTCTGTTTAGTTTGCTAGCGGCTTGTCAATTCTGTTGATTCTTTCAAAGAACCAATTTCACGGTTTCTTTTCTTTTGTTGTTGAAGGGATTATGTTGTTTAAAAATTGTAGC
Source organism: Echinops telfairi (assembly GCF_000313985.2). Lineage (NCBI taxonomy): Eukaryota > Metazoa > Chordata > Mammalia > Afrosoricida > Tenrecidae > Echinops > Echinops telfairi. The sequence goes on along the minus strand of NW_022111373.1, from coordinate 46,946,553 downwards.
AGCTAAAAATGCTGTCTTAAGGTGCTGACCATAATTCTCTATTCTTTTTCCATGTGTGCATTTATTGAAATAAAGTAATCTCTGATAACTGCTTTTTTTTCCTAACAGGTTTTGTATGTTGTACTGTCATTCTCATGAGCATCTAGGGACTTCCTAAATTCCTCTTTAATTCAGACTGCACTCATACATTTTTAAAATGTATTATTGTATCTCCAATATTTTGACTTTGTTTTTTTTGTTGTTGTTCTTTCTTTCATTGATTTCCAGCTTTATGGTGCTTTGGTCAGAGAAGATGGTTTGAATAATCTCTATATGTCTTATGCTATCTGCCATCAAAAGCTACTATACTGCCACAGTTGTCACAACAGCCTGGTACTGATATAATTATAGATGCTCATACTGATGGATCAGGACAGGAAACCCGGAAACAAAAGCATCCACATAGAGACCACTAGTTTTTTACAAAGCCCCCCCACCACCACCACCAAAAAAAAAAGAAAAAAGAAAAGAAAACATTAAATGGAAAGGTGATGAATTCTTCCAGAAATAGTGCTGGAAAAGTTGGATAATCACCTTCAGGAGAATGAAATAAGATCTATATATCACTCCAGGCACAAAAATTAATTCAAGGTGATCAAAGACCTAAATATAAAACCCAAAGCTATCAGCATCATCAATGAGAAAATTGGAACAACCTAGGAGCCCTTGTTTAGGGAATACACAGGCTATCAGAATAACAAAGGAAACACATTTCATGGAAGGTAAAATAGATGAGCGGAACATATTGAAAATAAAACACTTATGTACATCATAAGACTGCATTAAAGGGGTGAAAAGAGACCTACAGACTGAGAAAAGAGATTTAGTAAGGACATCACAAAGTACTAATTACTAAAATCTACAGAATTTACAAGCCTACAACAAGAAAACAAACTAGTAGTCCCTGAGAAGATAGGCAAAGGACCTGAACAGATGATTTACTTACACTGTTAGTAAATGTATAAGGAAATGTTCCTGGTTACTAGCCATCAAATGCAATTCAAACAGCCATGAGATAACACCTTACGCCTTTAACAGTAGCCCGATTTAAAACAAAGAAGCAAAAAACTGAGAACAAATGTTGGAGAGGGTGTAGTGAGATAGGAACTCATATCTATTGCTGGTGAATATATACAGTCACCGTGGAAAAATATATGCTATACCTAAAACAGATGGCAAATGAAATACCATATGATCCAGCAATAGTATTACTGGTCATATACCCCAAAGAAATAAGAAAAAGATCACTAACATACGTTTGCTTCTCCATGTGCATCACAGCTTTGGCCACAATAGCAAGAAGCTGGGAATGGCCTAAATTGACATCAATAGAGGAGTAGATAAAAACAACAACTGGTACATGCACACAATGGAATACTACACATCCCCCAGATAGCAATGAAACTATGAAATACCTCAGTACATGATGGAGGGATCCAGAAAACATTATGCTGAATGAAATTTTTCAAGCACTACTTTCTGTATGAGTCCACTGTCATAGGAACAGGCGACATATGGGGCATACGTTCCAGCTTGTAGAGCATCCAGTCTTCTGACTTTGGACTAGACAACCGGGTCAAGAGCCAAACCAGGACCAATGAACCACACATCATGTGTTCCAGATAAGTATATCTTAGGTCACTTGGTTGGAGAGGGAGGGATGCTGTCTGCTGAGTGGTTGCCATGTGGATGTGGAATAAGAAGCTTCCAGAGAGGGAGGCTGCTCTGTGAGAGTGATTACGCTTACTGATCAGGGAGCAGCACAGGAGAGGGGAGAGGGAATGGTCATGTTTGGGGGAACATAGGTACATGTTTGTTGGGGAGAGGGAAGGGAGGGCTTACCTCCAGGTGAGGGGAGGCATGACTGAGGATGCTTCGGGGGACTGGGCAACTTTGAACTGGGGCCACTTGGTGCCGGAAGTCCAGGTTGGGTATGTGGAACACTAGGACACTGAATCCTGCATTTTTTGGGGGGCACAGTATGCTCCATAGGCTGCATCAGTATGACCCCCTGTGGGAAATCCCCTGGGTTCACTGGACTCTACCTCAGACACACTTGTAACCTGAGAACATAGATCAGAAAACACACTGTATCTGAGGACGCAGAAGAGTAGTTGGTTGGGGAGAAACAAGGTTTTACTGCATTAATTCCCTATTAACTGTATTAAGATACATATTATTATGGCAATCCTGTGATAGACATTGTTTTATTTTGCCTATGCTTGTTCATATTAGGGTGTATCTCAGAAGTGTGTTGCCATAGGGGGGTCACCCTCTTTTTAATTAATTATTTTATTGGGAACTTTTATAGATGTCATAACATTCCATAATTCAAATGGATCAAGCGTAATTGTACAATTGCTACTACAATCAATTTCAAAAGATTTTCTTTCTTCTTGAACTCTTTGACATCAGCTCTCCCTTCGATTCTCTACCCTCCCCCTGCCAGGCACCCTTGTTGTTATTTTTTTATGTATTATTAACATTCTATTATATAATACACATAATATGTTATGTGATATATATGTGTTTATATTACTCATATCTTAGCCCATCTATGTATCCATTCACCTACAATTTTGTTATTTAGTACTCTCAAGTGGGTTATATGGTCAACATTGCCCTCAGGCCACCCACCCACCCCCTTCCTGTATCTTCAGGAAATTATTACTCCCTTTGCTGTTTCTGAAGGATCATCCATCCTGGCTTTTCTGCATTGAATGATCTTAATTATGCAAATGAACACACATAGGTCTAACAATACTAATGAACTGAAACATAAGTCTTTAAAGTGAGGGGAGGAAATGTGCTTTATCTGTCCTCTACCACATACTGGATTTACCCCTTCTGTGTGGCCCTTCTGAGAAGGACTGTCCTATTATCTTACAAGTGGGTTTGGGGTCTCCACTATATCCATGCCCCTTGACATGGATTTAGTTTTTTGAACTTCTTATATCAATTCCCATTGACACCTCATGGTCGCACAAGGTAGTGTGCTTCTTCCATGTGGGTTTTGTTGTTGCCTGACTAGATGGTTGCTTGTTTAACTAAAATTCTTTAAAAAGAGTTCATCCTCTCAACGTGTTATTTTTTATTTGATTTTTTTTTTTTTTTTTTAGTAAATGAAACCCAGTGATGTTGAGCCTATAGAAAAAACAAATAGAATAAGGGTTTGAGCATATACAGGGTTGGGGAAGATAAAATGGAGATGATTCAAGGAGTTCAGGTAGGAAAAGGAGACTGATTATGGCAGCAACTGTACAATTCTGTTTAATGTTATTGCACTATGTAATGATATGACATATGTATTAACTCCAAAATTACAGCAAATTAAAATGGGTGGGGGGCATAGATCCAGGAATGGGTTTAGGGTTTGTATTGAATCCTAGCTTTAACTTAAGAATAATTATTTTTTACATCATAGCCCTGCTTGATACTCTCTCAGGAAGGGCACACAGAAGATATGGGTGCTATAGCAAAATGTGGTGGAGAATTTAGACAGTTCCAGGCTATCAGGTAAAATAGACATCTGGGGTCTTAAAGATTTTTCTTCAAACAAGCAAACATCTATGTGAGATGTCAACTAAGTCCACATGGAAGAATCACACCATCATCAGTCATCGAAGGATTGGAATCCATATAATCTGAAGTTGAAGGAGGGATCAGTATCAGAGCCTAAACTGTGAGAATATGGTGTGTAGTAGGTGATGAATGAAAGCCCAAGATTCATTTGTGGGGCTACATGGGGTAAGCCTCCTGAGAAATGCCCCTATTTAAAATCGTGGGAAGGGAGGAAAGTGGTCACTAAAATGGAGTACTTAGGAGAGAGGAGTACAGAGGATCAAAGGCATAAATCTGACTTGAACAGTTAAACTTTGTCGGTAGATCCCCTATGATGCAGGCTGGACCTGATCTGGATTCCAAAATTTTCTGTATTTTTGGTTTGTATTGCTTTGTGTTTGTTGATCATTCATATTAGAGTGTATCTTCGAGGTGTTATATCCATGGAGGTTATCACCTTGTGTTATATATTTTTCTGTTTTTCAGTATATGAAACACAGGGTTGATGGACCAATGTGGACAGCAGATAGAATAAGGGGTGCAAGGGGAGGGGGATACAGTGGTGGTGGTGATGGGGTGGTGGTAAAAGGGAGATGAGGTCAAGTATTTCATACAGAAAAAATAGTGTTCTGAACCTAATTGTGGCAGCAATTGTACAATAATACTTGACACGAAGGAATATGGAATGATATGATATATGCAGCAAATCCCAACTAATAAATAAATAAATAATTGAATTTTTAGGTAGCTATGATTTTATGTTAATAGGGATGCATAGGGTGGAGTAAAAAACTCAGAAATTGAGGGTGAGAATAATTTCACAACTTGAATGCAATCAGTCACTGAATTATACATGTAGAATCTGAAACAGCATCTATTACTGTGTCTATTACCAATAATAACAAAATAAGTAAAATTTCTTTTAAATGTTAAAAAAAAGATTCTGATAATATGGTATCCTCAGGGAATAGAAGGAATCCCTGAAACTTAGTCAGCAGGTTTGCAACACAGAAATCCCTGAGTTTGCAGCTGACACCCTGTAGGAGAAAGGAGATAATACTGAATTTACAGTAATTCCAAAATGAGGCCGTCATGTGACCTCCAAGCTTGCAGCTGGTATGGGAGATCCTGTACACACTTGACCGATAGGGAACTGTGCCCTTTTCTCGTGAGGTCTAATTTAGTTCCTGGGAGCTCGGGGCAGAAGAAGTGACAACACTACAGCTGGTGTCAAAACAGATGTGAAGCAGCATTGAATTGGTTGATTAATACGCACAGCTTAGTGAGAAAGTGTTGGGATTTGATTATTATCCTTAGAGATGTAAGAAGCTTAGTTTTCCATGACATCTGCTAATACATAATCTTAAAATTTCCTCTCTAAATAAGTTCATTTTGTTTTCTCTGTCTTATTTTATTATTCGACTAATTAATTGTTACCTTTGTTATTTATTATATTTGCAATGCTCTGCTTTATTTTTTTAAATATGGCTAATAACTGGAAGATAAATATAATTTGTATAATCTGCCAATATCATGGAGCCGTGGAAGTGTAGTAGCTTACAGCAGTTTGACCTCATTGGCGACTCTACCAAAGAAAGATGAGGCTTTCAACTCTCTTGAAGATTTACAGCCTCAGTAAGCAGTTCTCTGATGCTCTCCAGGGTCCCTATGAGTCAGAATTGACTTGAGGCAAGTAGGTTTGTCAAAATCATGTAGAACCAAAGAAAGTGCCAAAAAGAATGGCCAAAATTAGAATGATACTAAAAATATTGTAAGATTAGATCTGAAGTAAACTTTTAAGAATTTATTTTCAACTACTTTTTTCTGGCCTTATAAGGTTGCTATGAGTTAGAATCATGGGAGTGAGTGGAGGGAATGTTTTTGCCACCATTCAGTTTGTCTCATTTTGATTTTTCTTTCATATTTTCTTATGATAGCATTTAGTTTTTTTGTTTTTCTCTCTTGCTAGACATCTGCACCCAAATGCACTTTCTCAGGTTTGTCTCTTTTAAATAACATTTTTTGTTCGTTTACCATCCATGGAACTAAGCTACCAACTTCAATACTGTCATATTTTCTTCAACTATTCTTTAACTATAGTATTCCTGAAAAGATATAGGGATAACCATGATTCTCGCATCTAGTTTGTAAAATGCTTACAAAGATAATGATTTTTTAAAATTTGAGGTATTCTTCAAATATTTCAAAGTCATAAAACAAGCCAAGATGTAGAATTGTCACAAATTGAAGGAGCCGTGGCAGATATGCTGAGTAAGTACAATATAATGTGGTATCTAAGATGAAATTTTGGAGCTGAAAAGGAAATTTGGGGGAGAAAAAAGCTGAGAAAGCCTGCAAAATCCCTGGAATTTAGTTAATCACAGTATATTAGCTTTGGTTGCTTACTTTACACAAATCTATCATAGTTATGCAAAATACTAAATTTTTAAAAATTAATCATTTTATTGGGGGGCTCTTATAGCTCTTATCACAATCCATACATTCATCCATTGTGTCAAGCACATTTTTACATTTATTGCCAGCAACATTTCCAAAACAATTTCTTTCTACTTGAGCCCTGAGTATCAGCTCCTCTTCCACACCCCGTCCATCCACCAGCATCCCACTCTCATGAATCCTTGATCAATTATATATTTTTAAATTCTCGATGAAGACTATTTGATGATTCTCTGTGCTGTCTTTGCAATGTTCTTGTAAATTTAAAATCATTGAAATAGAAAATTAAAATAAGAACAACAATAACTTCAAAATACTTGCCATGTTCTTCCTTTATGAGTAAGGCTTTTCACCAACATTCCTTCATGATAAACTGCCCGGGATGTCTGACTGTGCTCATTGGAAGGATTCAGATTTGGGTTCAATGGTATCACTCAATTATTTCAAAATGGTTGTCCTTCTCCTTCAGTATGATTATTGCTGTGGTCAAGGGTGGCCGCATCTTCTCCATCTCCTCTCTAATTACGACTTTATTCAAAGGCAATGGTATTAGATCCTCTACCTTACTCTGAGTAAACTAAGGTTGAGGGTAGGACTGTTTTTCTGTGTCTTACCCCAGGTTGTTTTCAGGCAAGGGCTGCTACATAAAGCTTTTTAAGAAACAAAACCATGTCCTCTCTTTATACAGGTTTCAAACTCTATAGGAACATTTGAGACTGGGACGATCCTGTTATATAATCTCTTTCTTTTCTTGGAGTCATGAAACTGCTACATGAAGTTTCATGTAAACTGTAAAGAAGTGTAAAGTGATCTTCTTGACTCTCATGGCTAGTTAGTACATTAGAGTAATTCTTAATTTTCTTTAATCTCACACACAATTCTATTCTATTATCATGAAAAAGCAATGAGTGCACATAGTTCTGAGTGGTTCAAGAATGACTGCTAAAAATTGTTGAGTGTTGCAGCAGACCAAAGATGAAATATCACATGGAGCTGATATTCAGCACTTCCCTTACCTAGTGCTAAGACTGCACTTCAAAACCCTCCTCTCTACTTAACAAATGTGTGCAAATAAATAGTAGGCTTTAGTAAGCACACTTTTAAATATAAATACACTTAAAAAGGAAGACTATACAACATTTACCTTATGAAAGGATTGTTTGTTTTCCCCCCTTTTGCTATATAGGACATAACCACTGTCATTTTCTTTTCTTTGTAAGGACTCTGGATATGCCTCTTCCTAGGAGGCATACATTCCATAAAAAACACACGTTATTTTCCACACACAACTAATGTCAATATGAAAGCCAGATGTGATTGGAAGCCCTTTAAACAGTTGAAAATACAATCATAGCACTGCCTTCTTCTAGATGATGAAAATTAATATGTTATTTATGTTCTATGTAGCTGCCTTTGGTGCCAAAATTTAAAGACTTTGAGGAGGGAAAATTTCAAAGAAATATTTTTTAAGTTGGAGGAAAGATGAGGGATCAGGAACATTAAAAATTCATAGATGTACAAAGTGCCTTTGGATTTGCTAATTGTTTTCAAAGATTTACATGTTATCTAGAGAAATAAAAAGTTATGAGCAATAATAAATTTTTATGTAATTAAAATAATTGATTTGGATCAGTAGCACTTATTCACCAGTAGGGATACTGTTGACTTTATGTAAAAGCAATAAATATTTTGCACTTAAATTAAAATGCTGCATTACATTACTTTTATCTGTGTTTACCCACTGGTTTCCTGATGTATAATTTTATGTCTTTGCGTTAAAACAGGGATGGGGCTGTGATGCCAGAAGCAGTTGCCCTATTTTTAAAACCTACACATTATTTCAAAGTATAACTTTGGCTTTACAACTATTTAATTCTGAGAAAATTGTAAAGTAAATTAATTAACAAGCTTTCAACTCTTCCTTAAAAGAAACAAACTAGAAACTACCTTTTTATTCCAATGTCTTCTTCCTTTGGTTCACATTCACATATTGGTGTTGTTGTTTTCATTTGTTTATGAACCACAACCTCCTAAAATGCATATATGTGATATATAGTTAAACACATACAAATAATTAAGATGATCTCCATATATTAGAATATAAAGACTCTAATGCTTTAGACTACAAAACACTGTTGTTGTGTGACATCAGTTGACTCTGAATCACAGCCACCTATGGGACAGAGCTGAACTAGCAGAGAGGGTTTCCACGCTGTAATCTTTGCAGAGGAATTCTAGCTCCTGAAGAGCACCTCTTAGGATTGAACAGTTGGATTTTAGGGTCACGGATAAACAATTATGCCAAAATGTTTATTCTTTTCCAGCTTAATTACTTAAATGTGAAAAATCACTAAAAAGACTGGACAACATTATGCCTTCTAATTATTTACAGCAGAGAAAGACCTTGGAAGGGTAATAAAAATGTTCATATATTGTGGAATGCCATGAGCAGAGCCACACGACACTGGTTTAAAGGTTAAAGAGAAACATTTTCTATGGGCATATCTCACAAGCAGACTCCTTTTATACTTATGTAACTAAGAGCTCATCCTCTGCCCTTTTTCCTCTCTGGAGCAACATAGAGAAAGATATTTTTCAGATCATAATAGATTTGAGAGGAGATATACCATTATATTATGTGATTGAAAAAATCTGATCATAATATTTTTAGAGATTCCAAATCTGTTTGATTTTCTTGCAGGTGTATTGACTATTGCACCCCCACCTCCCCAAAATTGTGCCTTTTGAACTAGATATAACATAAGTTTTGAAAGTAGATTCATTATAAGGATAATATAGGCTAAGCCATAGTCATTTTTCTCTTTTTATATAATCCATTTCCATGTATTTGGGAGAAAACATTATTTCACTGACTTCTTCCAACCTAATCATATGGATAATTATTTCCAAATTTTAAAGCCCATTACCTAAACTCAAAGTAATCAGGTAAATTGTGAAAAGGCCATTACTATGCATATGGTAAAAAGTTGGTATTTGTGTCTAAAGCTTGCCTGCCAATCAAATATGTTATGTATGCAGAACTAAGAACAATTAGCAAATCACTAGCATTTGGTATTTCCTACAAACTACAGTGAATATTTATTGTATGCTCATTTTGTGCCAAACATTGGGTTAGATAAGACTATGATTCTTGACTTACTAAGACTTATAGTCAAGTAGTTGAGAATAATTTCAACAATTAAATAAGAAAATATACTGAAAGAGCAGTATATGTCTTCCAAGTGTGAATATTTACCTTTAAACAGAAACTAAAATTAAAATACTCAAAACTAAAAGTTTAAAAAATTTATCACAGAAACACACACACACACACACA
>NW_022111373.1:46933905-46935119 GCF_000313985.2 Echinops telfairi | reverse complement strand
GCTTCTCTGCCTTCCACTGGCCCTGGCCATGCTGTGGTCTCTCTCTCTCTCTCTCTCCTTTCTCTTTTATCTCTCTCTGACCTCTGGCCGCCATGTGTGGGTGTGTAGTCCCACGAGGTTGCCTGTGTTCGTAACTGTAAAACCTGAAACTTCTTCTGTCCTTTATAAAAACCCACTTGGATGAAAAAAGAAATATGTGTGTGTGTGTGTGTGTGTATAATATCAACCTTTCTCATCCCCCTTCCTGACATACTCTGTGAATTCCATGACTGACAGAGAGAACCAACCATGAAGGGTGTCTAAAAAGCCATGGAATCCAAATACAGGCTATAATATATCAAAGCTGACTTTTAAGAACATCTCGAAAAGAGATTTGAACCATGGAACATGAATGATAGAAGACCTCATGCACTGTCGGAGGACATAAAGAGTATCATTCATGAAGGAAGCAAACCGTTATTAAAAAGACAGACAGAGAGAAAACATCAACTAGATGTCAGAAGAAACTCTGGAAATTGCTCTTAATCACAGAGCAGCTGAAGCAAATGGAAAAAAAGAACGAAGTCAAAGAACTCGATAATACATTTTGAAGGACAACTTGATAAGACAAGTAAAATAATATCCTGAGATGTGCAAAGACTTAGAAGGCCAAAAGAAAACAAAATGCTCAGTATGAAAGAACTCAACAACAACCAAAATTCAAACCTTGAGTTGCAATCTTGAAATATTCTGTGGGAAAAATATTGTGTTTAAGGAAGTACCTAAAGAAAATGGAAAGAATGTACAGTCATTGTATCAAAAAGAATTAGTCAACATTCTACCATTCCAGGAGGTAGCATATGAGCAAAAACCAATGGGAATAAAGGAAGAAGTTCAAACTGCACTGAAAAATATTAACCAAAAGCAAGGCTCCAGGAATGGATAGAATACCAGCAGAATACAAATTGAAATATTTCAACAAGTTGATGAAACACTGGAAGCACTCATCTATGGCATGAAATTTGGCAGACCGCAACTTGACCAACTAACTAGAAGAGATCCATGTTTGTACCTAGTCCTAAGAAAGGTGACCCAATAGAATGCTCAAATTATAGAACAATATCATCAATATCACATACAAGTAAAATTTGCTGAAGATAATCCAACAATTGTTAGAGCCTACATTAAAAAGGAGCTGCTAGAGGTTCAGACCAGATTCAGAAGAGGATGTGGAA
>NW_022111373.1:46931567-46932758 GCF_000313985.2 Echinops telfairi | reverse complement strand
GAAGTTTTTCGTTTTGATGCACATATGGTTTCTATGAGTTGGAATCAACTCAACAGCACCCAGCAATAACAGCAAGAGCATGGGGAAAATATTGAATGCTGAAAGAAGCATTAAAAGAGAATGGGAGGAATATATAGAATCACCATACCAGCAAAAACTGGTATGCACGGTACCAGCAAATCCTGGTTGCAGCATAAACTACATTTCAAGATGTAGTGCATGAGCAAGAATCAATGATACTGAAGGAATAATGCATAGGAGCCATTAGTGTAAAATAAGATTTCAAGAATTGAAGGAATAGATTTATTAGTCTCCCGCCAACCCCAGAAGCAGAGGAATATGTTGTCAATAGTTCAAGAGTTAAACGCGAAAGAAATAAATACTGTTTTATGTATAACTGCCTTAACAATGAGGGCAACTTTGTGGACAGCTGGCCCTCCCTCCAGAAGAATTTACTTCAGAGGACAGCACTGACACTACAGATCAGGGAGAGGGACATGTCTGATCAGAGCACACAGGAGCAAGTGAAGGGGGAGGAAGAGAAAGTGGAGCATATCCTGGCCTGCCAAGCCTTGTGGACGATATCCCTGTTCAGAGCAGCCAATTCACAGAGAGGACCATATGGCCAGCCTCTCTATGAGACACAATATCCCTCACTGACCCATAGCCCTACTGGGGAGAACACTGGAAACACATTGTGGGAGTTGCAGCCGATCTGACTGCACCACTAAGGGTGTGCAACAGAATAGCAAGAGGAGAAGAGCAAGGAAATCCAAAGGGAATACCAAAAATAGACTTTGGGGCCATGGCATGGCACCCCATCAGACTCGACCAGAAAACAACCAGTCTTGAACTATTTATAGGCTTTTCTCTTTTTTTGTCATTGTTTTTTTGTTGTTTTGTTTTGTTTTCTTTTGTTGCTTTGTTTTGCTGTCTTGCTGTTGTGCATATTATTATCTCTGCAGGTTTATCTAGATAAGATAAGCAGGATAAACAATCTGGAGGAGAAAACAACAGGACTGATGGTTCTGGGTATACGGTTCAGGGGATATGGAGGTGAGGGGAAGGAAGTGTGTGTTACCAAACCCAGGGACAAGGGAACAACAAGTGATCCAAAATCGTTGGCAAGGAGGGTGTAGGAAGTCTGGTAGGCTTGATCAAGGGCAATGTAACCGAGAGGAATTACTGAAA
>NW_022111373.1:46928439-46930528 GCF_000313985.2 Echinops telfairi | reverse complement strand
GATGATGGCAATAAATGTACAAATGTGCTTGACACAATGGATGGATGGATGGATGGATGGATGAATTGTGATAAGAGTTGTACAAGCCCCCAATAATCTGATTAAAAAAAAAAAGAACAGGATTAGGAAATATGCTTAAAAGGGAAAAAAATATCAATGATCTATGAGTAGATGTACGTATAGATATTCAGGCTAAATCTGTGTGTGTGAGAGAATAAAAGGGTACCCAATCTATAATATATGTACACATTATATTATATATATTATACCACATGACATATATCATATACAGACTGTATTCATGAATGTGATGAGGAATACATACAGGGAACAAAGTTGTGAAAATTTGTTAGAATTATCACACACTTCGAAAGAATGAGTCACTTAGACCAGGACCTGGGAACATAGATTTGAGGGGCATTAATGTCAATTGATGTAATATAATCCACAAAGTATGTTCTACATCATACTTTAATGAGTAGCAGCTAAATTTTAAACACCAATGAGTAGCTATCCATCGTGAAACTATTGATATCTTCCTACACTGCATAGCATAAACATGTGGAAAAAACCCTCAAAATCATTAAAAAAAAAAAAAAAGAAGACCTGGTTTACTCGTTGGAATAAGACTGGTCAACCCTTGAAACTATGACTATAGTTATAGATACGTTTATAAGGGGAACAATCACAAAACTAAAGTAAGCATTCAATAAAGTAATCAAAAGGGCAGCGTTTACCCAAAGCTAAATTTCAAATGGTCCACAAAGAAGGAAGAATAGAAACATGGAGGTAGATAAGTAACTGATATTATATTGATATGATTGGAATAAATGAAATGAAACATAACCTATATGATAAATTGTTGAATATAAAATTAATAACCTTCTTTGTAAATTTAAACCCAATTCTTAAAAAAAAAATTTGGAAAAACACTACAAAATAGATCAGACACCCCTTAACCCTAAAAGTGACATCGGTGAATGCCCTTTTTAATGTGAAAACACACACACACACACACACACACACACACACACACACATATATATATATATAAATACAATGTACATACGTATTCATATATATTAATTGTCATGTGAAGTCACTTTTGTTTCTTTTTTTTCCATTGAAGAAATTGTGCCTACACTCTTCATTGTTCACTCAATCATTAACTCTCAACTAGTCTCCTCTGGTGTGGCGACATCATTTCTACTCCTGGAATAGCAAGGTAAAGTTTAAATATATCTTTCTTAGAGCATGGATTTTACATTTTGCCTGCAAGGGGTCCATAAATGTCCTGAAATTGTTTCCCTATTTTCTTATTCTTGAATTCACAGTTTTTTTATGGGTAGACAACTTATCATTTTTATTGGAATTTAGAGGTGTATGATTCAGAAAACAGTAGGGAGAATTACTTAAGAGTCTTGTAATATCACCAAGTTCCTGCTGCCTGTAGCTTAGGAAAAGACTACACTGAGAACTAATCTTTATTGAAATAGATTATAGGGAAAAGCCAAAAACAAAATTATATCAACTTTTAGAGAAACCATTCTATATTCCACAACAATATACATATCAACAAATTTTTATTATATGAGAATACTTGAGGGTATAAAATCTTATTCATCAATAATTTAAAATGTTAATATTAAAGCAATATATATAAGCATTTTAGTAGTAACCAGGAATGCATTTTTTTTCCTAAATAATCTTCATTTATCTTCTGATCGTCTCCCAAGTCTTTCTCAATCCTTTGTGTGTAAGGAAGACACTTTCACTGCTTCTGTTGTGTGCCTCCAACAACTCTTACTGAGCTAAAAGATAGGAAGCCTGAGGCAGAGGCAGTAGGTACATACGACCTTTGTGGCACTTACCTGCTTTAGTCTATGCATTGTACCCTGACACACAACTATTGTCAGCAAGGTTGAGTGATATTTGTTGTTGTTAAAATACAAAGATAGAATTATTTACGATGCCACACCTGTTTGGTTTTCTCCTTACATAATCAACAGTCTCCCATGTGTCTCTTTTATGCTAAATATGTTCATTTGTTTCTTTCCCATTGTCCATTAGTATTGTTTACCTTTCCCCC
>NW_022111373.1:46921866-46923164 GCF_000313985.2 Echinops telfairi | reverse complement strand
TGTGGTGAAGTAGGAACCCTCCTCCACTGCTGGTGGTCATGTAGATTTGTACAGCCACTGTGGAAAGCAATCTGGAGATACTTGAAAATGTAAATTGATCTACCTTATGACCCAGCCATCCCTCTACTGGGCATATACCCGGTGGAAGCAACAAATAAAACACGACCAGTCATCTGTGCTCCAATGTTTATTGCGGCACAATTCACAATTGCTAAGACTTGGAAACAGCCTAAGTTTCCATCGATAGATGAGTGGATTAGTAATCTCTGGCACTACACGCAATGGAGTACTATGCAGCATTGAAAAGCCTGGTCGATTGCATGAAACACTTCACCTTGTGGGAAGGCTGGAAGGAATCATGCTAAGCGATGTAAGCCAAAAGCAAAAGGACAGGTATAACATGAGTCCCCTGAGGTAAGTAAAATCAGCATAATGGGAGTGGAGGAGTGGGCACCTGTCTCGTGGTGGACTGGTGAAGGCGTGGATGGTTGCAGGGGGGGAGGCCACACCTTGGGAGGTACATGGAGTCAGATGTGAAGAGGGGGAGGGGGTATGGGTGGAGGGAGAAACAGGGTGGGGAGAGGCTGGGTTGGTGGCACGGAGGGAACAGGGCACTGGCCCACCCGGGGGGGAGAGTGTTGGTTGTGTCTCCATGCTTTTTCTGTCTTTTTTCCTTCCTTTAAAAAAATATGTGTGCTTAGTAATTGAGTTATTGTTATTGGCAATATTTACCCAGTTCTCCTTGAAAACTTAGTTTATCTGAACTTTCAATGCCCTGCTTAAGGCAGTCTCTGATTCAGCATAATGCAATAAATCCATTCAATTAATAAAAGCTGCATGCAGGAGAAACTCTTCTTATCAGAAATATATTTCTATGGGAGGTACTCTACCTTTCACATTTTACAGCTCTGAACTTGTCGCTGAGAATAATGCATTGAAATTGCCAGTTAAAGATTAAATACTAACCTCCCAAGAGGACAACATCTATTCAGTTATTTACAACAAGGTTATAAGTCAATACTAAGCAGCTGTTCAGTTTATTTCCCTATTCCAGGGTTCTTAGCATCACAGGAAGCAACCAGAGGTTGAACCAACATTTTTATCGTGGCAAGGGTTATACAGTTTATTTTAAGAGATCCCTTGCATCTTTTCATAATACAAGGGAGTTTCAAAAAGTTCATGGAAAAAAATCTATGATCTTTCAACTCCATTTTCCACAAAATTTTTAAAGCCCTGTGTCAACTAGTGAGTCCATCATTACACAGTTATAACTGTTATGAACACAAGGATTTGGCAGT
>NW_022111373.1:46917379-46921580 GCF_000313985.2 Echinops telfairi | reverse complement strand
GTGTTGTCAGGTCTAAAAAATCACAAGTTGAGGTGAACTCAATGTGTGATAAGATACCACGGCACATCTAGGATTGGCTGTGAACAGGGTGATAAGCTTCAGAAAGCTGCCTGTATAAATGACACACAATTCAGCATCTCTTTTGTTAATCTGTTACTAAGTTGTCGCAAACAATGTTTTATGCGCACATGACAAAGCAAAAGATCCACACTTGCTTCACTATTGGGTCAATATACGCTTCATTATATGGATATTAGTAGGAAAAAGCCCACAATCCGCTCAAGATTGGGTCAATACATGTTTTAATATATGGACATCAGTCAAAACTTGTTGGTGGCTGCTATATGGCACCATTTAAGGATGATCCTAAAGACACTGGTGAGGAAAAGTTACACTAGCAGGTATTTTTTGGTGTGTTTTACATGAATTTCCACTTTTGTGTACAGAAAAGTTAGATTAAATGTGAACTTATAGGCAATGGTAGATAGTAGGAAATAAGCCTGAAAATAGAAGGGATGGAAAATTTTAGACCTAGAGACCTTAGCAAGAGATATGCTTTTTCCAAGACCTATTGAAATGGATACTAATGAGCACAGTATTTTGACTACAACTCCTTAAAGATTTTCAATATTAGAAAACCCACAAGGACAGTTATCCTACATCACTGTAGGGCTATTATGAGTGACTTAATGGCAGTGAGTGAGAGAAAGCTATCAAGTTCACAGAACTACACATGTGATATCAGCCGGTTATTTTCATAACCATTCCAATGGTGGCACAGTGGACGTACGATGAACTACACATGTGATATCAGCCGGTAATTTTCATAGCCATTCCAACGGTGGCACAGTGGACGTACAATGAACTATACATGTGATATCAGCAGGTTATTTTCATAAGCATTCCAATGGTGGCACAGTGGACTTACGAAGTTCCATAGTTGCATCGATGACAACTCTGTGCTTCACCATATGTGACCTACTTACTATTGTCATTGATTTCCCAATCCCACCACAACAAAAAATTAACTCCTAGAATCTAGAATAGCCTCATTCGTTATGAAAATCAACCAGCCATTGATGGCAAAACAACTAAATTGGGAATTATTTTCACTTTAGGCAAAACAGTATCTTATTATGAGTGGGACAGTCACATAAGTGTGTTTGTGTATGTGTGTGTTTGTATGTGTGTGTGTCCTGCTAGGGGATATCTTTGATGTTCGCAGTGCCATAGGTAGCAATAGCACCTAATTCAAAATCATTTGCATTGCATTAACCAATAATGCATATGACAACAAAGGAGATGTGACCTTGAGCAATTGACTAGCAAATCATTGGGGTCTATCATATATCATGGCACCCAGGACACTGTCAAAAATGGAACTATCCAATGTGTTAGAACATTGAATATAATCAATTTTTAAACTGTTCATTTTTAAAGTGAGCTTATTTAATATTTATTAGAGTTGCTTATCTCTAAAATAAAACCATTTTACTTATGACATTTATCTCTTTCAAAGAATGAGTAATAATTGTTTATTTCATTTCAAAGCAATGATGAAAGGAAAAGCAGGTGGATAGTTAGACTGGTCAATACATTGAGGTACTATTAGTCTAGATAAATAGGGTCATTGCTAATTTCACTAGTTGGTTCTCACACTAATGCAATTTATTTACTGGTTGGAATGTTTAAGCCTGAGACCTGTTGTAGTGGTTTAGACATTTGGCTGCTAATGGTAAGGCTAGCAGGTCAAAACCATCAGACCATCACTTTCCCATATCTCCAGGGTGAAGCTATAGAATATTAAACTAAGCCCACAAGAACGAAAATATGACTGTTAGGCTATCCCACCTGAATTTCAGAACATCTGAAGAACAGATTTGAAGCATTGGACATTAATTGCAAAAGGCCCAATGAGCTATGATCAGATGGCATCAAGAATATCATATATGAAGAGAGCAGTTTCACTCACTGTTATAGAGTCAATCCTCACTCATAAAAATCCTATGGAACAGGATAGAACTGTCCCCTGTGGAATTTTGAGACTGTAATTCTTTAGGAAGAATAGACATCCCTGGTTTTCTCCCATGGAGCTGCTACTGGTTTCAAAGTGCCAATATTGTGGATGGCAGCCCAACATGTAACCAGCCTGCCACCAGAGCTCCAAAGAGAGGAATAGGTTATTAAAAAGATATAAAAGAAGAAAAGGTCAAAGTGGATAACAGAAGATGGTTTGAAACTTGCTCTTATTTATCTAGCAGCTAAAGTAAATGGAAGGAATGATGAAGTACAAGAGCTCAACAGAAATATTTTAAGGGAAGCTCACAAAGGCAAAATCAAATATTATCATGAAATGCGCAGTTAGTAACCAAAATGGAAGAACTTGCTCAGCAAATCTTAAACTGAACGAACCATAGAAAAAAATGCAAGCCTCCACTTGTAATATTGAAAGATTCTGTAGGCAAACTATTATTTCAATATTTTTTCAAGAAGTGCCAAGCATCAAGAGAAGTGTCAAGAGAAGATGGCAAAAAACCACATAGTACCAAAAAGACAAAGTCCACATTCAACTATTTGAAGAGGGAGTGTATGAACAAGAACCAATGGGACTGAAGGAAGGAATCCAAGCTACACCAGAAACATTAACTAAAAAACTAGGCTTCCGGAATAAATAGATACTAATTTAAATGTTACAACAAAGCACTGGGAGCACTCACTCATCTATGCCAAGAAATTTGGATTATAGCTTCCTGACCAACTTACTGGAGAGATCCACTTTTAGACCCATTACAAAGAAAGTTGACTCAACACAATATGGGAACTACTGAACAATATCATAATAATCACATGTAAGTAAAAATCTGTCCAAGATCATCCAACAGTCTATTGACAGCAGCAGTCTATTGACAAGGAACTGTCAGAAAATACCAAATGTATCACTCATATGTTAGATTCATATACATCTCTCTTCTTTTTGTCACCAATTGTCTCTCAAATAAACCTATCACATACCTAGCAATTTGTAATCATATAACGAGTGCATTTTAAAATTGCACGGAATATTTCATTGAATATCTAGTAAATCTTACAAACAACAACAACCATGCACTGCCATCACTGACTCACTCACCCTATGATTTCACTTATGCTTAGAAGGTAAATCTTAATAGGGAGAATAGCTTTCTCTTTCTTTCACTGAGTTCTTGCTGGGCTTGGACTGCCAACCTTGCAATTGATGGCTCAAAGCCTGTAGAGTCACCAAAGCTCTGTATATATCATCGTCATCGTCGTCATCATCGTCATCATCATCATCATCATCATCATCATCATCATCATCATCATCATCTCTCTGCTACTTTATTAATTCTGAGTCACCGAAATTCTGTGGGGTTCTGGAACTGTAAATATTCACCTTTAACCATTTATCTGGGATTGTACCTGAAATAAAGCGCACCCAGTGCTACCGAGTGGATTCTGACTCATCGTGACCCTAAAGCACAGGATAGAGCTGCCCCTGGAAGTTTCTGAAACTGTAAGTCTTAACAGAAGTAGAGAGTCACATCTT
Source organism: Echinops telfairi (assembly GCF_000313985.2). NCBI lineage: Eukaryota > Metazoa > Chordata > Mammalia > Afrosoricida > Tenrecidae > Echinops > Echinops telfairi. The sequence continues at coordinate 46,918,015 of NW_022111373.1, read as the reverse complement.
TCTTCCATGAAGCAACTGGGAGACTCGAATTGTTGACCTTGTGGTTACCAGCCCAGTGCTACTAGGGCTCTTGTATACTAAATTTTAAAAGCTCCAAAGCAAATAAAATACCACCAAGTCAATGTCACTTATAGTGACCCTATAGAGCAGGGTAGAACTGTCCCTTTGAGTTTCGAAGAATGTTACTGTGAACTGGAGGTGAAAGCCCTGTGTTTCTCTTTTGGAGTGGCTACTGGCTTCAAACTGCCGACCTTGCAGGTCACAGCCCAACTTGGAAACACTAGGCCACCAAGGCTCTAAATAAGTATCTCCATTTTATTAATATTAACATGAATATTTCCCTTTTTCAAAGTTTTTCAACTCAGTATATAATATCTTCATTCATCTTATTTTCCTGGAATGCTCTTTGACTTATCTGTAATTTCCTATAAGTGATACATTAGTGTATCCTATATCCTATATCTTCTTTACCTTGAAAATCCGTCTGGAATCTAATTACTTCTCAAAGATTTCAAGTATATCACCTTCGTCCAAGGCACCACCTCCTTTAACTTATACATTTAAATTGAAGCAGACAGTTTTCTTGCTTCAACTTTGGTTCCTTGTTGTGTTTTCTTCACAGAGGAGTTAGAGTGA
>NW_022111373.1:46915301-46916580 GCF_000313985.2 Echinops telfairi | reverse complement strand
GGACTGCGAGAAGAATAAATAGTTCTGACTAGGGAGAATTATGGCCAGAGTACTAATTAGAAATGAAATGAGGTGGGGCTGGGGGTGGGGTGGCATGGAAGAAATGAGATGAGGTTGTCCACATTTAGTGCCAGGTATGATGAATCTGTTATGAGAAGAAATAATCCCTAGAAAGGACTTCATGCTTGATAAAGAAAGGTTCCGTGAAAAAGGAGAAGACTCAAGAAAATGGATTCAAGCAGTGAATACAGCAATAGGCTCAAACATAAAAACAATTGGTGCAGTGTGGAGAGTTTTCATTTTGTTGTACACAGGACTTATGTGCATTTGAACAAACTTAAGAGTCACTTCCAACAGCAGCAGCTACAACTATAGTGGACAACAGCACTTTACTGGATTGTGGTACTGATTGTCTGTTACCTTACTTCTTCCCCCACCTCCATTTGCTTTGTCCAACCAGTTTTTCCTATTGCATCATCCTGTTACTCTTTTACTGCCTTTTAATTGTGGTGTTTGTTTAATTGTTACTCTAACAGGATAAAATTATTGAGAGACATATGCACTCTCCCCTACTATCAGTTCCTCACTTTCCCTTGCTTTTTCTTCATCGCATTATCACAATAAACATTAATCCATAGTCTTATATTAGTTATCTATTCCCATGTTAACCTACATCCCAATAGAATCCCAATATGTGGTTATTTTTGTGAGATGGAATTCAGTCACCTATAACTCACAGTAACACTAGCACAACAAAAGGAAACACTGTCAAATCTTGCAACATCCTGGCAATGGGTGTGCTGGAGGTTGTAGCTTAAGAGTTTTTCTCTTTTTCTGTGATGATCTGCTTTACCGAGCACTCTGTCCTTTTCCAGAGCCTGATCTCTTCTGATATCATGTAAAAAGAGCTTACTTTTAAGGAACATTCTGGCCCCACGTTTTCCAAACAAGACTCACTTTTCTTCTGGCTTTCCATAGTACTCTGTTTCTTCACAAACCCCCCAATTTATGTACTTTTTATTTTGTTTTTAAATCATTTTATTGGGGGCTCTTAAAGCTATCGTAATCTATACATACATCTATTGTGTACATAAATTGCCATCATCATTTTTAAAACATTTTATTTCTACTTGAGCTCTTGGTATCAGTTCATTTCCCCCTTCTGCCACCCTCTCTCCCTTATGAACTTTTGATAATCTATAAATTATTATTTTTTTCATGTTTTACACCAACCACTGTCTCCCTCCACTACTTTTCTGTTGTCCATTCCCCTAGGAGG
>NW_022111373.1:46912205-46913807 GCF_000313985.2 Echinops telfairi | reverse complement strand
GTATATCACCCAAAACCTATGGTAACTTTAAAACCTACAGGCAAAAATTGAATTTTATAGCTTCATGCATGTTGTTTAAGCATTTACTCATAGTTTGCTTGACTCAACACGTGCAGCTTGAAAAGTTTGTGATCTTTTAGGATATTTTCAGTGCATACACTTTATTGTTAGAAAAAGAGAAAAAAGTCCTAAAGTATTAATTAATCTGAGAAGGATAATATTTATATTTCTACTTCATAAGAGAAGTCTTCATGCTTAATATAAGTTAGTGAATTATTGTCATAGAGTCATAGAGAAAATGGGCACTATAGAAACATGAGCAAGAACAACTCATTTTCTCAGATAAGATTTGTCTGTATTAATACCAATCTCAATAAAAAAAGAAAACATTTTGAGATATATCTAATGCATGTTACTTAACTAGGTAATCACAAGATCTATAGTAATTTTTTGTTTCTTATTTTTTTAGTGCAGACATTTTAGGAGATGATTTTACCAGATTCCACATTATTACAATTATGAGTGTGATTAGATCATAATAATGGAATGTCAAAGGCTAAAACATTGAGCTGCAGTAAAGGACAGCACATAGGAATCACTTACATACTTTGGCTATCTACCAAAAATTTACAGGAAGTCCTCATGGCCCATTTACAATATAAAGGAGCAAATGATTATAACATAACATGAAATAAGAAAATAATATTATGAAGGATAAACTTCATACCTCTTTAATTCAAGGTCCACTCAAATATACTAGTAAGCACGAACGTGTCACAGGATATGGAATAGTTCCATTTTGTTACACATAATATTGGCAGTCATCAGAGTACGCTGGACACCAACTAGCACCAGTAACACAGGTACTCTTTCTCCATGACATCTTTGTCCTGTAGCATTGTAAAAAAGTCTTTTGCACCACATTTGACCATTTGAATTCATTCCTGCTGTTTTCATGATGGTTGATTTGTGATTCAAGTAAAATGAGATGCTTTACGACTTCATTCTCTTCTTGATTATCATGATGTTGTCTATTGCTCACTTTGAGTTATAATACATACTGAAGACTTTAGTTTTTGATCTTCTTCATTAAGTGGGTCAAACACTCTTCACTTTCAGAACAATTGTGTCATCAGTATATTTAATAACCTCGCTTTATTCCATTCTTGCTTTTGTTCACCATCTTTGTTACATGATTCCAAAGAAACTTCTATCTAGTACCATTTCAGGGTTTCTATCCAAAGTCTTCACTTGTTATGTAAGGAATCCGGGACATAAGAGATGATTGCTTACTAAGCTATTATTTTCCTGATTGTGAATAGTGAATTGACCTTAGGTGTGTCCTCTACCACCGGTCTGTCTTTTCCCCTCTTACTTTGGTGGCTGTGTGTTGCTGTGACACTGGAAGTTATATCCCTGGTATTTCAAATACTAGAAGGTTCACACAAAATGAACAATTTTCAGCAGACTAAGAACTGACTCTGAAGTAAAAATAGGCTGTCCATATCTGAGGAATTATCCACTGAAAACCTTAGTCAAATGTAGGGCAAGAGAATGAGACACTCCGCAAGGCAGGCAAAATAAGATTGAGGCCGAGCTGCC
>NW_022111373.1:46905815-46911273 GCF_000313985.2 Echinops telfairi | reverse complement strand
GCGGAATTTCATTTATCACGGTAGGGTCGAGAACCGATTAACCGCGATAAACGAGGGTTCACTGTACATCATTCCCTTTTATGTACAACTGAAGACCCACTTCAACAGAGAACACCCCACCACAGCTGGGGTCCGTTTTGCAAGATGAGGAGAGAGGGAGAAGACCATTCAATTGCTGTCACACAGCAGTGTGCTTAGGACACTCACATCAATAGACTCATCTACAAGTGTGATAAGTGAACCTTACTGCAAATTCAAGTCATGACGAGGGGACATTGGCATGTGTGTCTCAGAGAAGTCCATTTCACTTCTGTCAGTGAATAAAACAGATGGAAAAACCTCCATGTGGAAACATGCATAACAATTCTTCTATATAACCCAAGCGGAAAATACGACGTGTAGTACATCTCTAATTGGTCAGCTTGGTGGCTCGGCTGTGTGTTATGTAGACACCCATGCCTTTAGATTGTTTGAGGTACATCACTTCCTTCATAGGCCACACCAAAAGGATATGATGTAGAAACCCCACTATGTGAACTGGGCTTTACCTCAAACCCACATGCATCATATTTAAGGAACTGCCATCGTCTCTTGGCTTTAAAATGGAAGCATGCCCGTGTGAGAAGAAGCAGGTGATGGCTCTCCCAAGCTTGCGGAGTCAGTGGTCATTGGACTTGTGCTCAGCTCTCTTGCTTTTAGGGTGCCCAATGAAGGGTGGCCCAGGACTACCAGAGATGTACTGTTTTCCTGCTCTCCTTGCTTTTTACAACCTGTTGGCATGGATCTGCCTTCATGAATGCGTATTGTTGAAAGTTCTGCCCTCTCAATTCCCATTGTTCAAGTAATTAGTGTCCAGTCACTCAAGAGATTAATCTGTAAATGCAATAATTCATGTATTGTCATCTGAATCCACTTATACTTGTAGAATTTCCTTTTTCCAAAGTGTCAATAGTACCCCACAGGGGGGCGATTTATAATGTTTTCTATCATAAAATGTGAATGAGGTCTCTACAGTGAGTGTGAGACGTACATGAACCATTAATATATAAACGGACTTGGGGTTTCCACCTAACTGTAACTAATCCAAGAATAATGAGTTCTTATGACATGGCTCTACTCAATATTTGCCTTCATGAATAGATGAAGATAAGGGTGCTATATCATAGTAGCAAAGACACCTAGTGGTGCCTGGCTATAAGAAAGAATAGCCTTGGGGTCTTCAAGGTGTGCATTAATGAAAGCAGCTATCTAATTGAGATGTCACCTTAGATCACATGGACGAAGCACACCCGATGGTGTGATCCAAGAGTTGTAAATAATAAAATCCAAATCCTGTGGAGAGAATGGTGTAGAAGGTTATGATTGACAATGGAAATGCAAGTATGATCCACTACTGGTACTTCTTCCTTTATGGTCTATAATTTATGGTATTGGAGCAGCTTTTATACACAGAGGAAGGGTTTTCATAGAGTGTGGTTTCTGTCTTTCATAGACCATCCTCCCAAGGAAACAATAAATAGTGGCTTGAGTCACATCCGTTACTAAAATGAAGACTCAGAACATCTCACCTTAATCCTATTATGGACTCTTCCCTCAAAAATGGGATTATAATCACAGACAAAGACTAAAATTTTCAATATATCACAATAGAGTTTATGGTTAGAAAAGCCCTTAAAGAATGCCTCCACTCTGTATCCATGTATTTCAATATTAAAATAAATAAACAAACAAAAGCTTCATTGGTACTTATTATTCTTAAAATGGAGACCTTCAGTTCTTAGTGTTACATGTTATTTTCAGGCATTAGGTTTTATATTATTGTTAATATTTCTGTTCTACCTCTGGCTTTCATGGAAGTTGAGATAACCCACAGAAACCATTTGCCTCTAGATATTCTACTTTAGCTTTAGGCCTCAAAACAAAAGAAACAAGCAAACAAAAAATCTGATACCTAATAGTCATTTTTAATTTTAACTGAGGCCCAGAAAAAAAACAGCAGACTATTTTTCTCTAAGTATTGTGTTCTGTTGAAGAATTTAATTAATTTATAGGAACTTACCCCCAATAAGGAAATCGGCAAAATTATTTGAGGTTAGGGAAGATAAGAAATTATTTGACCTGGTTTCCAAGACAATGTTGTGAGTTTGTCTAATGCTAACAGCACATTTTCACTTCCTTTTGCATAGCTTAATAACTAATTCTTCAGATGTGGTATCACCACAGCTTGTCTCAGGATTCATTTGTGGAAGTTGGTGGCGGGGTCATAGAGTTGCCCCACTGTGGCTTTGCACTGCAGTAACCCTAATTGAATAATGCGCTTCTGCAATGATAATCTGTGAATTCCTTTGGAAAATCGAGGTGGGACAAGGGGCAGGGTTAGCAGGATATGCCTGCCTTTGAGAGGTGAAGCCACTTTTCTTGGCAGATAAACTAAGCAGGATAGCTTGCCTTCTTAGGCAAAACCAAGAATGACTTGTCTTTTGTTTTTTTTTGTGGACACCAACATAATAGTTGTATTATGTTGCTATTTTGTACTTTTACATAATTTCTTCTCTGCCTTTTCTTATCCAGGCTTTATGCTTTAGACTACTTGTATTGTAGATTTTATCTTTGCAAGTTATACAATCTTTTTCATAGTCCCAAAGGGAGGATTCAATTGAGACCTCAGCGAGCAAAAAAGAACTTTGCTATGTTTAGCTCAAAACCGATTGCAGGGACTAAAAGAATCCTTTGTACTACAGTTGAAATTCCTTTGGTGTGGGCAGGATCACTAGTCCAAGGTCGTGGACTTCTTTCTAAGGTCACTGAGCTTTGCTCAAATTTGTTCTATTGTTTTTGAAGTTGCCTTTAATTGACTATTTAAGATTAGCATGTATTTGTTATATCTCTTAATGTTTTTTGTTGCATGTCTTCTGTTCTGCACATTAATCATTTTCATATTTCTTAAATTCTTCAGATGAATAGTTTTGCCTTAGTGGACCAATGGGGAGCACCATGATAAATGGAGAAAGATTGAAGCTGTCCAGCATTTTGTCTTGCTTAGATTTATAATCAGTACTCATGGAAGCAGCAGTCAAAATATCAATGGACACATTGCATCCTGTAGACTTGCTGCACGAGGTCTCTTTTTAAAGAGTTGAGAAACAAGGGTGTTTCTTTGAGGATTAAGCTGAACCTGACCCAAGGGATAGTATTTTCAATTGCCGTGTATTTAGGAACCATTTGAACATTGAAAAAGCAATCCCAAAGATAAATTGTACATTACAATTATGGGAGTGGTGAATAATATTGAAAATATCATGGACTACCAAAAGAATCAACAAATCTGTCTTGGAGGAATCCAGCCAGAATGCTCCTTAGAGGCAAGGATAGCAAGACTTCATCTCACATATTTTGTACATGTTATCAGGGGAGACCAGTCCCGGAAGAAGTATATGATGCTGGGTAAAGTAGTGAGACAATGAAAAGGAAGAAAATCTTTGACAAGGTGGATTGACACAGTGTCTGCACTGATGGGTTCAAACTTAAGAACAGTTGCAAAGACGCCATAGGACTAGGCAAGTGTTTCTTTCAGCTGTACATCGGGTCATGTAGTGGTTACAGGCTGGGCTGCTAACTGTAAGATCTGCAGTTTGAAACCAGCTTTTGCTCCACTGGACAAAGATAAGGCTTTCTACTCCTGTATAGAGTTATAGTCTCAGAAAAGAATAGGGGAAGTTTTACTCTGTCCAATGAGGTCCCTGTGAATTGTTATCAACTTGATGACAGGGAGGTTTTTTGTTCTTGCTTGTTTGTTTTAATTAATGTAATCCTTAGAACCACTTGTAAATTCTTTCTTTTATTTATGGCATGAAACCTGGATGAAAGTACTAATCTAGCTACCATAAAAAGAAAACCTATTTCTGATTTCTTAAGATGAAATTATGATTTGTCTAATTCTAAATATCTCTAAACTTTCTAAATTTCTGTGCAGTATCTAATCAGTATTACAAAAACCCCTCTTGACATTGATGCAAGATAATATAATGGAAATGAAATATTCTAATTTGCATTGAAGAGCTCATTAAATCAATATTAGGAAGATTAATATTCCAAAATAAGGACATAATGACATGTAGTAAGCACAATAATAATGGCAGAAAGATGCTGCTTAATATTTTATGAAATTTGTAGAACAAAATTCCATCTGCAATTAATAATCTCATTTTATTCAATTGCACTAATCAGGCTACACTTTAATATGGCATAAATTGAATTATGGTACAAGCACCCCAAAAGCCTCTGCATAATATCTGAAAATATAAAGCAGTGCAAAAATACTACTAATAATAATAATTTGAAACAAGAGAGTTTTGTTTTAACAGGGAAACTATAGTATTTTGTTGTTGATATTATAGCATATTTATCCTTGCATTTAGCTTCTTGGAATTCCTTTAAATATCTATAGAAGACATTTTTTCACTGGATACATCTCTAAAATGAAAAATATGCTAAAATCATGGAAATGTTCTATGATGCTAGTATTTAGGTTATATGAAAATTTACTTTATAATTAAACCTAATCCACCAACAGTTGCAATCAAATTAATTCTAATCATTTAAAAATTCAGAGTTTCACAACTAAATGAATACCATGAATGTTAGGGATCATTTATATAACAGTATCTTCATCATCATAAGTTCAAGACCACAAATTTAATATTTGGAATATATCAGCATATAGATGACATTTAAATATTTTAAGTGATAAGCTAACAAAATAAAAAGTAGATAGAAGAGAGAGAGACATTTAAGGAGCTAGGACATGCTAGGACACTTCAAACTTCTTTGGGGGGTGATTAATAAATATACAGTTCATTTTCCTTCTACATTAATTCAAAGCAATTGAGAAATCAGAAAAGTCTGATTTAATGCAGGAGAAACAGAACGTTTTCCCCAGTTCCTCAAAGTTTTCTATGTTTCCATTAAAAGTTTTGAGGAATATTTGCTTAGAGATTTTCAATGGATCTCCTTTCCATATACTTAAACGATATACAAGTATATCCTAATATTATTGTAAATAGGAAGGAATCTTTAGAGGAATAATGAAAAACATGTTGGTGTTGTTGGTGTTCAATAGCTATTAAAATCCATGCAAGCATAGTTGAGATATGTTGACTACTGTAGCATTTTTTCTTTTCCTGTAGAATTTGATCTGGTAAACTGTTAATAGCCAAGAATGCTTCCTATGTAATCCTTCTTGTTCTACAAAGTCTCAATATTATTAATGTTATCCTTTTTATCTATTTTATTTTATGTATTTCTTTAAATAATCGTTTTATTGGGGGCTCGTACAACTCTTATCACAATCTATACATCCATCCATTGTATGTCAAGCACATTTGCACATCTGCTGTCCTCATCATTCTCAAAATACTTGCTTTCTACTTGAGCCCTGTGTATCAGCTCCTCATTGTCT
>NW_022111373.1:46896317-46904855 GCF_000313985.2 Echinops telfairi | reverse complement strand
GACAATATAATAAATTCTGGGAAGAAGTATTAGATTCCTTTCTTTGAATTTTACAATTTGTGTCACAGGTGAGGTAATTGTGTGACTTTAACAAATGCTCTCTACTTTTATCTCTAGGTTCTCATGTCCATTGAAATGGATACACAGAACTCAAAGACAATATTCATGATTAAAGTGTTCATTAAGACAGTTAACAAGTTGTATTGCAAGTGAGAAATGCTCAGGAAAAAGTTGTTCTTGAAGACATGTTACAAAGTTCTTTCAGGTCTGATAACAAATGCTCAAAGGGCCATATCACTTCCATGTAAGCCTCAACCTGAGGGCATTCAGCTCCATTTCGGTGGGTCAGCAAGCACAACGTCCTGTCCTCAATTAAGTGCTTAGGAAGACTTCACTTCATAAGGCAGCCTCCTCCCCCAAATCACCGAGCTTTACTTTTTCTGTGAGTGGGGAAGTGTGCTCTGTTTGACCTCTGGTTACTGGTTCTACTGCCCCTGCTCCTCTAAAGCCACATCGTTTTCTGGATCAGGAGGTTCACTGCCCAGGGATCTCAGAATCTAGATGATGTAATCCACTTCTGGATTTTGCTAGTGAAGAGATTCTCCTCTTGCTTCTAACAGGATTCATTTTATATGAGGCAAGATAGCACCCTAGGGAATCCCATTCACAATTATTCACAGGTAAAATGTTCTCAGTATTTCCTCTACATTCATACCAGACCCACACAGATAAAGGTCCTTTGGTAGGAATTAGAGACTGGCTAGAAGGGCCATATTAAATACTTTGCTACCTTGTAGTAGGGTACTGGACAGTGTGAAAAAAGGATGAAGAAAGAGAATTATTCTTTCAAGTAAACAAATACAATTTTTATGACATCTTGTATAGCTTAGTGTAGGTGTGAGATGCCACCAAATCAGGTGTCACTCCAAAATACAACAGAAAGAAACACTGCCGGTTGCTGCTCAGTCCTTACCAATATGTTTGAGCCCGTTGTTACAGCAACTGTGTCAACGTTTTCCATTGGCTGTCTACTTTACCAATCACATTGAAGTATGTGAGACAAAGTGTCTCCATCCTGGCCCCCAAGGATCATCCTGTCTGCACCTCTTCTAAGACAGATCTGCTCAGTCTTCTAGTAGGCCATGGTACCCTCAGCATTCCTTATCAACATCACAATTGAAATACAGCCATTCTTCCTTATTCATTGTCCAGTTTCACATAAACATGGGGTGTTTGAAAAATACCATGTCCTGAGTAGGCCCCATTTTAGTCTTCAAAATGACATCTTTATTCTCCAACACTTTCAAAAACTGTATAGCAAATTTGCCCAATGAAATACATCCTTTGATTTCTTGACTGCTGCTTCCAGGAGCATTGATTGTGGATCCCACCAAGATTAAATTCTTGACAACTTCAACCTTTTCTTTCTTCATGATGATGTTGTTGATTGGTCCAGTTGTGAGGGTTTTTACATTGAGCTGTATTCCATATTGAAGGCTGTAGTCCTTGATATTCATTGGCAAGTGCTTCAAGTCCTCCTCACTTTCAGCAAGTAAGGCTATGTGTACAGACAGAGAATTTGGATGGCAAATGAAAGGTGCACCAGGGGCAACAATCGGTACAAGCATAGGAACTAGTTCGAAAGGGACCCATCTGTTGCATGTAGGGTCTCAGTAGAGTGCTTTAACAACAGCACCAGACAGAAGAGTACCCTTAGAAGTGCTGGAAATAAAATTTCTCCTAGAGGAAGAGATTGACTGCTTGCCCTTTCACTTGTTTTGCAGATATTAAATGTTTTTTCCCCCAATGTATACAGATAAATGTGAAAATATCACATGTAATGACTACGCCCATCTTGACAGTTTTCATATATGAGTTTAAAGTACGTTTTCACATAATTAAAAAATTTTAATAATATAAAATGCATAAAATAGTTATAGCAGAAGACATGCTCTGATTGAATGTAACTGAGGTAATTAGACTTGTTGCTACAGCTACTTCATTCCATAGAAATAACAGAAAAATGCTACTTAAACTCATTTTCCATAATCACCTAGAACAGATGATCAGGATTGATAGCTGGCCCAAAAAACAGTTTCTGAGCAAAATGCTTTATTTTCATTTCCTGATTCTCATTATGACTTAACTGGTACACACATAGGTTTATTCTTTTTTTTTTAAACCTAGATATCTATAAAAATCAAATTATCCTTAAGTTGGATTTAGATACATCTTGAGATAAGTATGCTGCTTCTAAGTAAATAACAGTTACCCATGCAATACATGTGTGTAACCTAAAGTTTTATTTAAAATGACCAAGTATAGGAACTGTGAGCCTGAAAATCAGATAGCATTGTGAAAAACACATTATTTCAAGCAAGTCTTTCAATTCGCAGCATACAAGATAGATAATGCATCCCATTGATTTCTGGTTGCCTCCAACAAAATTATTATTTTGTTTTGCTCTTCACTGAGATTGAAAACAACTTGAGTAAAACAAATTTAAAGCAATTTTTATTTTGATGACAATGTTTTACAAGTGCACTGCTGAAAATTAACCTTTGTATCAAAACTGTTCATTTTAATTTTTATGCAAGTAGGCTCATTATAAGATTGTTTTTTAAAGAAATATGGTTTGATAGACAGTGGCACAATTCAATCTTAATTTAATTTTATCAAAATTTCTTTCAATTATCTTATCTAAAAATAAGTTTCAATATTAATTTATTTTATTTCTTTAAAATATAGAAACATTCATTTTTTCTTAGGTGCTGTGCAAATGGAACAATAACATTTATTTCTTCACAGAACATAGCTGCTATTATTTAAGGGTCCATATTTGAGCTCAAGTATGCCATAAGCTACGGACATGAGAAATGTAAGATGACAAGTAATGCGAATAAAACAGGATGTAAAAGTCCCTTGTCTCTCAGAGCTGCTTTTCTTGGCTAGCTACGCAATCTTAGACAGTGCTGGTGAAGGTCTTCCTTATTTGAATATCAGTGATTTGAAAGTTAACGTAACTCAAAATTGGAAAGTTGCATTAAAATGTTTTATTTAGAAGGAATTTGCATGTATTTTAGACTTAAACATCATAATTTTTTAAAAAGTTAACCATGCATTAAAAGAAAGAGATAAAACTATAAATAGCAAACATACTAAAACATAGTATTCTTCTTTAAGAATTACTCAAAAATTCACTGCCATTGAGTTATTTCTGATTCATAAAGCAGAAAGTCTTATCTTTTGCCCACTGAGCAGCTTGTAGGTTCAGCAACACAAGGGGTGATGCACATGATCACCAGGGTTCCTCTATAAGAATTAGTGTGGTCTTTTCAGCTGATGAATACTTGATAGTGCTAAATAAATGAATTCCAATTCCTAAAGTTCTAATAAGAAAATCTAAAATCTTCTTGATATATCGTATCACTGCATAATGAAATCATCAATGTGTTTGAGTAGCTTATAAATTATTTGGCAGTTTAAAGTTTTCTCAAAATATGAGGACTAATTAGTAGAATCCTTGAAACTTGATTTCTATTGTCATCTAATTTACAGTGAATTTTCAAATTTAAATTTGTCATTCATTCCTTTCTGCATTGTGATGGATTCTGTCTTACCATGGTATGGACTATGATATTAAAAACTATTTTATTCTTCTTCTAAAGAAAAATATTTTTTAAAACAACATCCCAACCTCAGATAACATCCATTTTATGTACTTTCCATATTTGCTCTTAAATAACTTCTGCTAATGAATCTGAATGGGACTTTAAGTTTTAGTTATTTCTTGACCACAATTATGCAGATTATTCAAGCACATTAAAATTTAATGAAGGATAGCATTATTCACAGTACTCACAATTTGGTGATAGTACAGTTCTAAGTGTCAGTAAGACAGTGATAACTTCAAGATATTTACATAATAAATAGCTATTGGCTGTTTGGGAAGAAATTTAAGCTGCATTGAAAGCATTACCCCAAAGCACAGTACCAAGAATTAATGGAATACCAAATAGAATATTTCAAAAAGCAAATGAAATACTTAATAGTCTATGTTAGGAAATTTGTAAAAGAGCTACTTCGCCAACTGACTGGAAGAGATTCATATGTGTAGCCATTCCAAAGAAAGGCAATCCAACAAATAGCTCAATTTATAGAATGCTATCATTTAGATCACATGCAAGTGCAATTTTGCTGAAAAGCATCCAACAATGGTTGCAGTAGTACATTAACAGGGTTCTTGCACATCCAGAGGTTCAGTATACATTTAGGAGAGGACACAAAATGAAGTATATTGTTGTGGTTGTCTTAGGGATCATGACTGAAAGCAGAGAATACCAGAAAGATGCTTACTTGTTTTTCTATTGATTTTGCTAGAAATGTTTACCTCTGTTGTATTGATTTGGCACCCAACTGTGTAGATCATAGCAAATTATGCATAGACTTGAGAAGAATGAGATTCCAGAAAATTACAGTGTGTGCATACAGAATTTGTACTTGGATCAAGAGGCGGTTGTATGAACAGAACATGTGAATATTGCATGGCTTAAAATCAGGAAAGGTGTGAGTCAAGGTTGTGTCCTTTCACACGACTTATTCAAATTGTATGCTGAGCAAATAATCAGAGAAGATAGATAAGTGAAAAAGATGAAGAATCAGGATTGGATGAAGGCTTATAATGCAGATGACAAAACCTTGCTTACTGAAAGTGAGGAGGATGGAAGCACTTGCTGATGAAGATCAAAGAGTACAGCATCCAGTATAGATTACAATTTACTTTAAAGAAAACCAAAATCCTCACAACTTGACTAACAGTTAACATTAGGATAAACAGAGAAAAATTTGAACTTATCAAGGATTTTGTCTTGTTTGCATCCCAAAGACTGCTGACAGAAGCAGCAGTCAAGAGATAAAATGATGCGTTATATTGGGAAAATCTGTGGCACAAAACGTCTTTAATATGTTGAAAATCAAGCATTTTACTTTGAAGACTTAGGTGCACCTGACCCAAGCCATGATATTTTTAATCACCTCATAGGCTTATAAAAGTTGGTCATTGAATAAGGACGACCAAAAGAGAATTGATGTATTTGAATTATGGTGCTGGCAAAGAATATTGAAAGTACACATAGACTGCCAAAGGAACAATGCAATCTGTCTTGGAATAAGTACATGTGCTCCTCAAAATTAAGGATGGAGAGACTTCACCTCTTGTAATTTGGATATGCTGTCAGTAGAGACCAGTCCCTAGAAAAGGCCATTATGCTTGGTAAAGTAATGAGTGAGGCAGCCAGCAGGAGGAAAATCTTCAACAAGATGGATGAACACACTGGCTGCATTGATGGGCTGAAATGTAATGCCATGGTTATAAGCATGGCATATGACAGGGAAGTGTTTCATTACGTTGTTCATAGAGTTACAACTAATTGCAAGACACCTAACCTAGCTATACATAATGCTATACGCATAGCAACACTTTGGAAAAAGGGTATATAATACATATGTACTCCAGATTACACCATGGTTAAGTTCTGGACCCCCTAATTTAAAGATTGGCAGTTAAAACCCACTAGTATCTCCATGTAAGAAAAAAAACGTGGTCATCCCATAGAATTATAGCCTCAGAAACTCTAAGGAGCAGTCATACTGGGGTCTGAGGAGTCTGGATGGGTCCACATTGACCCATGGTATATAGCAGTGCCATTCCTACCATTCCTTGATTATAAATAGATTTAACTTTTGAATGGTGAATTTACTCAGGTGATTTCCTGGATTTAATTCATTATAAAAGTTTACTTAAATGATATTAAGATAAAATGTCTGTATGGATTATATTTTGTATATGTCAGAATTCTATATTAAATGCTGTATATTGAAATAAATTTTGACTTAATAGAGATCTTACTGGGGTCTTGTTATGTCTTCTGTGTGAATTTAGGCATGTCATGCTACTAAAAAGATTTAAATGTGAAAATAAAAGACAAAGTGACTACCTGGACACTTTTATATTACCCATCAATAAATAGGATTTAATCTATAAACTGTTAGATAGAATGTGTTTGGGGAACTAAGCTCACTTTGAAATTGCAGAGAAATACACAAGAATATTGAATATGATACGGGACAGCGATTGGCTCTAAGATGCCTTTCATTCAAGTTTTCTGTGGATGAGTGTAAGACTCAATGTAAGGGATGTAAGAATATTTCAATTCAAGACAGCCTCCAACTGTACTCCTGCATTCTCTGTGCAAGCTCAAAATTGTAATAGATTGCTAACATGCAATCTCCCAGTAGAATCCCAATCTACTCAAAGAAGATTGCTTTTCCTGCCATTTCAGAGTTGGGAGTTCCTTAGTATAGACGGGCAATGAATACACCCTGATCCAAGCTGATCTGAAGGAAGAATGCATTTAAATGACAGGAACGCTATGTCCAAGCTGTTCTTAGGTGCCATCCATTCCATCCCAAATCACAGGGATCCAAAGTACAACAGAATAAAATACCTTCTAATTCTGCACAGTCCTCATCATTATTGTTATGTTTGTGCTCATGGTTTCAGCCTATGTGTCAAACCATCTATCTGAGCGCCTTCCTGTTTTTTTGTGGACCCCCACATCAAGCACCATGTCTTTCTTTAGGTACTGGATCCTCCTGACAACATTTTCAAAATATGTGAAATAGAGGCTTGTCATCCACATTTCAAAGAAGCATTATTGCTGTATTTCTTACATATCTCTTCATTCTTCTGACAGTTCATAAACTCAAAAACTCACTGCCATCCAGTCGATACTGACTCATAATGACACTATAGGACCGTGTGGAACTGCCCCTGTGGGTTTCCAACACTGTGACTATGGTAGTAGAAAACCCAGTCCTTCTCCCTCAGAACGGCTGGTGGCAGTTCATAGCATCTTTAGTATTCTACACCAACACCATAATGCAAACATTTTGCTGCGTTCACTTGCATAATTGTCTTTTGAAAAATGTTTCCTCCTAGTGGAGACCCACAGCCCATGTGTAGACAATTGGACATCTCCTTACAGAAGGGTCACAAGGAAGAGATGAACCAGTCAGGGTGCAATATAGCACCGATGAAACATGCAACTTTCCCCTAGCTCTTTAATGCTTCCCACCCCCCACACACACACTATCATGACCTCAATTCTACCTTACAAATAGGATTAGACCAGGACATGCACACTGCTACAGATAAGAGTCCACAACACAGGGACTCCAGGATAGACAAACCCCTCAGGGCCAACAATGAGAATAGAGATACCAGAAAGATAAGGGAAGGGTCGGGTGAGAATGGGGGATCTACCACAAGGATCAACATATAACCCCCTCCCAGGGTGACGAACAATAGAAAAGTGGATGAAGGGTGACAGAAGATGATATAAGATATGAAAATAATAATCTATAGCTTATCAAGGGTTCATGAGGGAGGGAGTGTGGGAAAGGGAGGGGAGGAAATGTGGAACTAATACCAAGGGCTTAAGTAGAAAGAAAAGGCTTTGAAAATGATGATGGAAACATATGTACAAATGTTCTTGACACAATGGATGAATGTCTGGATTGTGATAAGAGATGTAAGAGCCCCGATAACGGTGTTCAATAAAAAGAAAAAAAAGAAAAGGAAAACATCTCCTGCTCACTAATCTTGCCATTAGTTGTATATCATAGCTTACTCCCTCATTTAAGAGATTGGAAGGATCTGGATAGGCTGGGGATTCCAACATTTGAATTACAGAAGTAGATCTTGTGCCTGATCTGGGCTGTATAGCTTCCTTTCCCCTGTGTGTCTGGACGTCAGAATGGGTTCCATGTCATTTCTTCATAACATGACCTCATTCAAACCATTGTTTGATAGAGGACATGTTTCTAAAGAGTAACTACAATTAACCCAGCCTATAGTTAAGTATTTAGGTAATTTTATTTCTGCAGTAGGCATGTCTTTTAATTGTAAGAAAAAGAAGCTTTTAAAATTTTTTATATATCCTTTAACTAAGAAAGCAATGATATGGATCTCCTGAGCTTTCTGGAGACTGTAGAACTTGAATTTGCTTCTGGTTGTACCTTAGCCCAACCCGTAAGCACTTAAAAACCTCCAAACCACATTCTTTCCGAACTGTGCTGTAGCATCAGGAAGTCGTAAGGAAACAAAAAAGAAGCTCCAACAAATATTCCTGTATAGGCTTTGTTCTCGCCTAGATTTTTCCTCCTTGTTTGTTCATGAAGTACTTTGGGAAATCACTTTACCCAGAAGCATGGAGAACATCAGAAACCACTTACTGGGCTTTCTCCCTCCCTCAGATTTGTTAGTAATACAAACTAGCTGTGCTGTTCAGAGGAAAAGAAAAATAACTTCTTTTACATAAGAAAGGACATGACTTGGTATGGCTCTTCTACCCCAAACTTTTGTAACTCCCACCCAATGACTAGGTGGGAACATTCAAACGAGCTGTTCTGTTAGGGAAGTTCAAGTTGACTTTGACCCATAGTGGACGCCATTCAAACGAGCTGTTCTGTTAGGGA
>NW_022111373.1:46885518-46896136 GCF_000313985.2 Echinops telfairi | reverse complement strand
GCCATTGTTGCAGCCATTGTGTCGATTCACGATGTTCTTCAGTGACGCTCCTCTTTGTCAAGCAAAATATTCTTTTCCAGAAACTGGCTTCTTCTGATAACATGTACAAAATTCAAGAGATGAAGTCTCAAACTCAGGGCCTGGTCACTTTTTCTTTCTATTGAGTGTAATGGCAAGCTTAATCATGTAGTGGTTGTGTGTTGGGTTGCAAACCACAAGATCAGCAGTTCAAAACCACCAGCCACTGCATGGGAAAAAGTTGAGGCTTTCTAGTCCATAAAGAGTTACAGTCATAGAAACCCACGTGACCACTTCCACCCTGCCCTATAGGTTGGAAAAAAGTCCCGTGTTGACTCAATGGCAGCGAGTTGGTTTCTAGAGTACAGATTCTCAAAGAAGCAGGAAGGAAGGAGAGAGCATCCGGAAAGAAGAACCACCAGCAGAACTCAGACAGGGGTCTCTCAGCAGTGGTGGAGGCAGAGGGACCTGCTACCGAGAACCTGCGATTGCAGAGGAGCAGTGCTGAGCCTGTGAGGGACAGAGGGACCCGCTAAAGGTTCTAGAGCTGAGAACATGAGAGAGCAGAGGAGCAGTGCTGAGACTGCGGGACAGAGGGACCCGCTAAAGGACTTGGTACCAAGAACCTGCGAGAGCGGAGGAGCAGTGCTGAGACTGTGAGGGCCCGAGGGACCCACTAAAGGTTCTAGAACTGAGAACATGAGAGAGCAGGTGCTGTAATGTGAAGTTTTTTTCATTAAGCTTGGTAGTATGCTTATACCTTGTATTTGGGCTCTTAAGTTTGTTCCCGTTTCTTATTGATGATTCTTATAGCTCTAGGTGGTAAAGTTGGTTACATATTGAGATGCTAACTGCAAGGCCAACTCTTTAAAAACCCCAGACATTCCATGGGATAAAGATGAGCCTTTCTATTTCCATAATACTTATAGTCTAGAAAACACACAGGCACAATTCTACTCTGTTGTACAGGATTAATATGATTCAGAATTGTCAGGTTGATATGAATCAGGTAAACTCCATAATCTTGAATATTGTTTTTTAGTTGTGTGAACATTCCAAGAATTATGTAACTCAGCAGAGAAGTAGAATGTCCTGGAAAGGATTATTGGTGTCAAAAAGGATAAAGAAGGCTGGCAGGTGGAGACGTGTCTGGTGCATAGGAACCATCTTTGTCAGCTACGGAGTCGGTTTCTCCTTTTCCTTGGTGTAGCTGGAGGTCAGACAGAGCTCTGGGCTCATGTTCTTACCACCATCCCATCTGGCTAAACCATTCAGTAATTTACTGGGTTGGCTCTAATTGCATCTTTTGGTGATGTGACACTGTCTGTTGGTCCTTGCTCCCACTGAGCCAGATTTGGCGATGCATGCTACGTCTGAGATGTATGTACTCAAGAACATGGTCTAACTGACCCCCCTTACCTTCTAAAGCACCGCCATCAAGCACCCAGTGGTCTCTGTCAGGATTTCAGGATGAGCATTTACCAGCAGTATTTTGCTTCTCAATAGTTGAAGATGTTATGGTACATGTTGAAGTAAAAACTAAATATTTGCAAACTGCTCTAAATGTCAGTGCTTGTGAACTTCATGAGATCAATACTAGAGTTGAGGAAAGTAGTCCTCCAAACAGGATGGCTCTGAAATCCTTCCCAGAGTACAAAGAAGTGCCATCGTCAATCTTATTGCTACTCCTTTGAGCACACCGACATCATTACATTCTGTGGTAAACATATTGAGTATATCGTATCTCCTCCTAATGATCCTGTTCCCTCCTTAAATAAAATTATGAGAAATTTATTGTACTTTTGGATTGGATGATGGAAAATGGTACTTTATTTTTAAATTTTTATATTCCTTATTGCTTCTATTGTTATAATTATAAAATACTATTGTTATTAGTTCATTGCACTTTACCTATGAAATGTTGTGTTTCAGAACCATATTTTTTTTTCACACAAAATTATGGTAGTTTGTCCTCAGGAATAATGTGTCCTTACAAACTAAACTGTCCAGGGCCCATCGTTCAGGCTCTGATTCATTACTTCCTGGGCAAATGACCTAGCTTTATATTTTATAACATTTAACGTAAGTTGATTTGATTTACCACCAATTCTTAGACCATACTCGATCTCCAATTCCTGATATTTTTAATCAACTACTTATTGAAATTGGCTTTTGAGTACAGTCACTTTTATAAAGTGGATTAATTTTTGTAATCACTTTATTACATATATTAAGACTCATAACATATTTTATGGTATTTAGAAAATCTTTGTATTCACAGTGTAGTAAAAAGTCGTGTATTGGAAGAGATGAAAATTACTTAAGAATTACTTAGCTTTAGGCCATGCCCCTTCCTCCCAAGAGTTCTTACTGATTCAGGCACACTGTCACAAACTCCTTTTAAAACAATAAAGGTAACAGAAAGAGCAGTGCAATAAAAGCATGGCTAAGAAGGCAGTCGTGATGTCTCATCATACATATACTGGTGGCTGAGGTCCTACAAGCGGATCGACCAAACAGCCATGAAAAACTGATGGTGCTCAGCTTCTTGCCATGGGGGGTGTCTGGAATCCTAAAATGGCCCTTTGGAACAGGCGGGCATCTAACAAACAATAAGTTCTTGCAGACGATGATTTCCTCTTTGTAAGCTAAAGAGAACCACTTGTCCTGGAGATGAGGCTCCCCAAACAACAAAATGAAGAGTTGATAAGTCCATGTGGAAGAATGTACTCTTCAAATAAAGAATTTCTATAGAAACTTTTCGCCAAAGTGAAAATTGTGACGATCAAAGGAATGATGTGCTTTGCATAAGGAGAGGCTTCTGCCAAAGATGCAGGAAAAACTCTCCCTCTGTCTCTGTCTCTCTCATTCTTTGTCTCCCTCTCCCTCCCTCCCTCCCTCTCATCCTCTTCTTCTTCCTCTCCTTCATCCTCCTCCTCCTCCCTGTTATTGTCTATTCTGAGCTGACTTTCAAGTCAGCTAGTGAATATACATTCTGGAGGCCTGCCACTCTCCTTCCCTTTCCTTTATCCCCTCTGATAGTGTGTGACCAGAAAGAGCATTCTCTTGGGGGCCTCTCTTGAAATGTACATAGAATAAGATACTGTCTCAGGTCCAAAGTATCCAGACCCATTGATCTGAAGTGAAACATATGACTCTGTTATCTATGTGACATAGTGGTTATGAGTTGGTTGCAAAGTCACCAGTTCAAAACTATTAGATGCTCCTTTGGAAGAAAGATTAGCCTTTCTACTCCTGAAAATATTACACTCTTGGAAATCCATAGGGACAGTTCTACCCAGCCCTAAAGGATCACTGCCAGCCAGAAATGACTCAATGAGTTGTTTTTGCATTTGTTTTCGTTTTTAATCATGTCTCTTTAATTTATACCAAATGATTCAGTGGAACTGTGCAAATAGGTGTGTGAAATACTAGTAGAAGGGATTGATTGGTTTGGGATGTCATTCACGTGGATATCGAAGAGCTATCTCAGAAGTAGGAAGCGGGAATTCCCAGGACAATCAAGGAAGACGAGGCACCAGCGCAGCACATTAGAAATCTTTGCCGAAAGTGGCCAAGATTCAGCTCAGGGGCACCAGGGGCTGTGGCTATGGAGAACATGGGACAGCGCAAAGTGGTCACACTGGGACCAGAGGTCAAGGCAATAAGAACATGAAAGAGAACAGAGAAGTAGCATCAAGATTATGAGATTATAAATCAGAGCAACAGACTGGATGCCGCGTGCTTTCAGTTGCATCAGGGCTGCCACTTGAGTAGGGATTGAACTTCAAACTGAACTTCCCTTATCTGCATGGCTATTTACAGCTGATCCAGTATGGAGTTGACGGCAAAGTGGTATATCACATCTTGGATGTTCTCAGTTGCCACACCTTTGAGAACCCTGGGACAGCCAATTTGAAGGTGACACAACCCACGTATCACAGCATATTTTCATATGCTTGGTGGTCATTTGAATCTCCTTTTTAGTGCAAAGTCCGTTGGAACAAAGCCCTTTGTTAGCTTTATAATTGGTTGTCTTTTCAATGGGCTCAAGCAAAGAAACAATTGGGAGGAGGTCCTCACAGGACTGCAAAGTGTTTCAAGCTGTTGTGCATGAAGTTACTACTGGTCAGAACTGACTCAAGGGTACTTAACAACAACATCTGTCTTTTAATTAAGTTGTTGAAATTTTATATATGTTTTGGTTTGGGGATATATTAGATATAGTGATATCTGGGTTGTTGGACTTAATTCAGTCCAAAGTTTGTTTGAACACCGAAAAGTTCAAGAACTGAATCTATTTTTCTCATAAGAAATAATGGAAAACAAAACAGTTAATTCTAGGACCCCAAAATTACTCTTATAAATTCATTTGTTCAGAACTTTACCACAAAGTAAAAGCCCTAGATTGTGTAAATACCCTCTACAATATATAAACACAATGAATATACTACATTACGTATCAAAACACAATATAGTAAATAAAATTATGATAGTATATGCCAGAAAAGTGGGCAAAAATGTCAATGATACACAAACACACTAACACAAGCACTGTCCGTTCTGAGTGAGAGCAGACTATAGCATTGCTCCTTTGTGTCTGCAGGAGACGCGGCACAAGATTCACTCAGCCCACTGGGGCTTTTCAAGTTGGATTTTTGGTTCCATCGAGCAAAGTTGCAAACACAGAACTGATATTTTTTCTACATTTATTTTGTTCTCAACAAATGTAGTAGTGGACAATTTGAGATTGGAGCCATTTGACAACTGAGATATTTCTGTATATGGTTTCCAAACATATCATGCATTCATTAGTTTGCTTTTTTCTAAGTTTTTTTCAATAGCTTTATTGACCAATAACTCAAAAATCATACAATTCAATAGTTCAATCACATCCAGAAGAGATGTACAATATCACTATAAATATTTTTTAAACTAATATTAAATTCTTTGAGGTTCCATTATCTTCATATATTTACTTATGTACATAATGTGTTATTATATTAAGTAATCCATTTTTTAAAGCTAGACAAAGCAGAGCTGTCCCCTCATTTTCTTTTTAAAAAATTACAATTTTTGATAGCATTTTTATCTTTAAACTACTTTGAGTTTATTTATTATGTGCCAGAAAATACTTATTTTGCCAAATGAAGGTTGTAGATATATCAAAGAGACAGGATCCATCTTGGAAGTGTTAACAGAAACCAAAGCTTGGAAATTTTATATAATATTAAGTAATATCGTAATATAATACAAAATAATACTTACAACTAATTAATTGAACAAAATAATGGGATAAAAATCAACAGACTTTTGCTACAGTATTTTTCAGTATTTTTACAGAATTTTCAGTAGCTTTAGAAGATACTATCAATTCTAGGGAAGACATAAAGGAAAAGATTGAAACAATACACATTGTCATAGTACCCCCCCAAAATAGTCAACATTTAACCATTTCAAGAAGTGGCATACAAACAAAAATCAAAGCAACTGAATGAAGTTCAAGCTGCACTGAAAATGTTAACCAAAAAATGGCACCAAGAATTGATGGGATATTAATTGAAATGGGTCAACAAGCTGATAAAGCACTAGCTGTATTCACTTGTCAATGCTGGGAAATTTAGAACACAGCTACTCAGTAAACTAACTAGACAAGATCCATATCTGTACCTATTCCTAAGAAAGGCAACCAAACAGAATGCTCAAACTACAGAACAATATCTCTGATATCACATGAAAATAAAATTTTGCTGAAGATTATCCACAATGGATGTAGCAGTACATGCTAGGGAGCTATCAGAGGTTAAGGCTACATTCAGAAGAGGACATGGAATAACAGATGTCATTGCTGAAGTCAGATGGACCTTCACTGAAGGCATAGAATACTAAAAAGATGTTTACTAGTGTTGTATTGACTATACCAAAATATTTGACTCTGTGGATCATAATCAACTTCAGATTGTGTTGAGGAGAATAGGAATTGTACAATACTTCATTGTGCTCATGAGGAACTTGTATATGGATCAAGAACTTCAGGTGGATCAAGGCCTTTGGGTAAGGAACCAGGGAATAGTGCATGATTTTAAAATCAGAAATGGTATGTGAGGATTTTACCCTTATAATTGTTCAATCTGAGATGCCGAGAAAATAATCACAGAATGTGAAGAAGAATTTAGTATCAGAATTTGATGGAAGTTAATTAACAATTGGAGCCATGCAGATGGCACAACCTGCTGGCTGAAGGTGCGGACAACTTGAAGCACTTGCTGATAAAAATCAAGGATTGCAGCCTTCTGTCTGGATTATAACTCAATATAAAGAAGAACAAACTTCACACACTGGATTAATTGGCAACATCATGATATTTTGCAGAAAAAGTTGAAGTGGGCAAGGATTTTTCTAGCTTGAATCCACCATCAATGCTCATGGAAGTAGCAGTCAAACGACTAGTGGTTTTAGGTATAGCTGCAGCACAAGACCTATGTAGAATATTACTTTGCAAAGATGTTACTTTAAGGACTAAGGTATGCCTGACTCAAGGCATGCTATTTTCAATTGCTTTACATACATGTGGAAGTTGGACATTGAATAAAGAAGATGGAAGAACGATTGATAAAGAAGAGTAATTGAATTGTGATGCTAGAGAAAAATATCTGAAGTACCATGGACTGCTGAAAAGATAAACAAACCAAACGTTCCTGAACGAAGTAGAGCCAGTGCTCCTTAGAGGTCGGGAAGATGAGACTTCATCTTACGTACTTTGGACATGTTTCTAGAAGACGATTTCCTGGAGAAGGTTATCATGTTTGGCTAAATAAAGGAGCAGCAAAGGACAGGAAGGCCCCGGCAGAGATGCAGTAACACTGTGGCTACAGGAATGGGCTCAAGCATCAGAGCACTATGGGGTGGCCTGGGCTGCTGTGCATTGGAACGATTCAATGGCACCGACTAACAACAGCAAGATCTCTTCAAGGATACACAGGCTACTTCTCCTACTCTTTTGTGAGCCCTGCACTTAGGGATCTGCTTCAATATAATATTGTATGAAAGCAATTTTATATTAGAAAAATCTGGAATAATCTGTTTTAACCAAATGATTAAGTTTGATGTCACAGTAATAAAACATGTAGACAACATAAACCTCTTATTATGATGCAATGAACCCTCTTTGCTTCTCTGGACATTTTATCACAAAATTCATAACTCAGGTTTGTTGAAGACAAATGAAGTAGGTAAATTCAAATTGAATACATCACCTGAAATATTCAAAGTTCTCAAAAAATATAAAAGAAGAATAAAGACTGTCACAAATGTGAAGATGCTGCATGGATGTGATATCCTGCAGGGATCCTAAAATATTAAAAATAAGCATTAGTGGAAACTGCTGAAATATTTTATTAATATAGACTTTATATTTATTTATATAGACTTTATTTGTCTGTACTTTAAGTAATAGAAATATACATTTGTTGCTGTTGCTATTATTTTAGTCAAAATTATTATTTTATTCAATTATTATGCTTTGTCAAAATATGCTAAAGAACTATTAATGTTAGGAAAACTGCTTTATGCAGGATATGGGAATCCATTGTTTTTCTTTGAAATATGTTGTACATACAATGCTGCTCCAAACTAAGGTTTACTAAAATTAGAAGTATATTACTTGGTATAAGGGATTGTGATGGTTGGTATTGGCTTCATGTAATAAGACATATAGAAAATAAAGATAAACTAGTACTGTGATTTCAATTCCCATTTACTCCATTTTTTCAGGTAAGTATTGCTATTCCTGAGGTCACCCTCTTGCTTATAATGGAGATGGACGAGATTTTTACAATAGATGTAGTTGTGACATATTTTCATGTGAAGTTTATATATAGAATTGTAGGGCTGGATCTTACCCTATCAATCAGTCACACCTGATGGCGCCACCTTGTGGGTGTGGCCTTTTCATTAGGAGGATGCTGGGAATCAGTGGATTTTATTCTCTAGTCATGTTGGCCTAACACAACAGATCAAACAAAATTATTTTGAATAGTACTTTCTGAATGATTCCTTTATAAAAATCATCACGTTTTATGAAAATCTTGTTTTATCCATTCAGGATTGTTTGTAATTCAACTGTGTAAATTTTAAGATTGAAATTGATAAACATCAAAATACAGTTGGAGAACCTAAGTTGTATTTTATTCACGATAAGCAGTGTAATTGGACAAATTCAGCTGGCAAAACCATCTCATTGAGGAATCAGTGACTGTGCTAGGACAATGACTCACACCAATCCTATTTCTGGAATTCTCTGACTTTGTAAATTTATTTTGCTTTTCCTTCTGGCTCTGTAACATCTCACTGTGGCTGAAAATATGGTAGGTTTTGTTGTTTTCTGGTTCCCCCTGAAAAATAATTTAGTGTCTGTTTCGCAGATGTTTCCTTGCATTGGCCTGAGGAGGTACAGATGTCTAACTCTGTGTTTCCAACAGAGCAAAATATCCCTAACACTTTTTGACTGTTAGTTCTCTGCAAGGTTTTTAGTTAACACTTCTTGAAACCTAGCCATATAACATTAAACCTCAAAATATCTATTATGACAGTGGAGAGGAAATCTATAAAATAATGTGTGTGTTTTTTTAAAATAAACTTCCATTAATTCAATAGTGTACGATGCCATCCTTAGGGATTCCCAACATGTAGGACCTTCACCACGAGTTGTAAATCATCAGTTGGAAGTGTATCATTGAGAGCAAGGCCTAGTTTAGAGAGAGAAAAGGGACCTATTTGTTATAATTTGATGTAAAACTATACTTGAGAACACTGAAATTAACATGGTGATATTAAGAGAAAGTACCTAAATGATAGGATAAATAGAATAAACTTGATATTACACTTCCATAAATCACATGCTAAGGAATGGGGGTATATTTGGTAAACATGAATTACCTTATTTAAGCTTGGTTTGGTTTTTTTTTTACATACTGGGGCAATATATTTGTTTTTCTAAAATATACTTGAGACTATAATAAGTTTTGGGGAACCATGTCCGCATATCATGTTTAAAATTTACAGCAATCAAATGATGAAGTCCATGTTTCATTAGACACTCGGTGCATGCATGTGTCTGGTTACCTCTAGCTACAAAAAAGGAAGCACTCCTGTTTAACACTGCTACCAAAACATCTGAGTATGCACATACAACACATGGTAAAAGTCGTCTATAAAAGTCTGATAATAAATAACATGTGCAAGAATAAGAAAGTCAGATAAAATTGAGTAAACAGATGAGTTGTCACAGTTTTGTTTGCCATGAGATCTGTGTCCTGCAGGCCTCTTTTTTATACACAGCTTACACGCGTTTTAACAAAACAAGAAAACAAATTGACCCCAAGAATCAGACAAGGAAACGTCTCATATGGCTACAGATTCCTTCTTACTCAGGTTAGTTCCTTATGCTAGACAATTCTTTACATGAAAATGATGGCATAGAATCAAAGATAGTGACTGGAAAATCCATAGATTTTTTACTCCTAACACACCAGTAAATAAAATGTTGTATAGTTGCATTAAAATTTGCATTGCAGAATATACATATCAAAAGCATAATCCATGTTATTTCAAATTAATTAAATGCTATTTAACTATTTGAAAAAATGTAATTTCTTTTTTCCCCTTGCAATAACATTAGATAGCAAATAAAACACACCAAGGTAATTCAATAGAAATAGTTAATAAGAATAACAATCATTATACTTTATTAACTGTAATAACAATTTCCTTATCTTTTGAATAATGGCCTCCACATTTTCTTTATGTATTTCATTCCATAAATTATACATGTGGCTTGATTGCAGAATGAATGCTGGTTCCTATTTGAAGTAACTATAATTTGGCCTTTTCTGTTGTTGCTGTGGCTTTTGAAAGTCTTGGCATATGGGTAATGTCATAAAGATTATCTAGTTGGGTTGGGGACCTACTTGCATAATCGCTCTAGATATTTCTTTTAATATGTAAAATAGGTCCTACTTTCTTAGACTATATAAATTGAGATAGTTTATTGTGCCAGGCTGGCCAATAAATACAAGTGGGATTAATTGAAGGGTGGAGAGATAAATGGCTCAGTGAGCCTTGCCTTTATTGTCTCTTGTTCTTTGATCATTGGACCAGTGTGCGGCTGCCTTGCATGTTCTGTGCCTCAATTTAGAGGCTATACTACCTGTGGGACGCCTAGCCTGTGGACTGTGTCGCTATAACTTGAGGTCCCTTTAAGACTACATGATTGGAATATACATCTCTGGAGCTGGGACTGACAGTTGGTGACCTGCTTTGCTGTTGGCTGTTGTGCTGATTTAGCCTAGCTCTATATAGAGAGGAAGACTAAAAGGGACTGCCAGTGTCTCACAACTCTCTCTCATGGGAGTGAGTTTGTACTGCTTTATAATTTAACTGTTCATTTCTTGTATTATATATGTATCTATCTGTATATAATTTAACAGTTCAGTTCTTGTGTTACATATTTATCTCTATCTATCTATCTATCTATCTATCTATCTATCTATCTATCTATCTATCTATCATCTATCTATCTATAAAATTACTAGAAATCTGG
>NW_022111373.1:46882118-46884960 GCF_000313985.2 Echinops telfairi | reverse complement strand
ACAACAATGACAAAATGAAAATAAGAAAAACCTCAAATGATAACAAAATAGAAAATATTAAAAACTGGAGGTAGTATACATTGGGTCAAGAGGCAGATCAATGACAAGGTGTCATATTTTAATCTAACTACAATTGTAGTAACCCACCTTCCGATGTACTTTGTGTGGTAACAAGACCTTCCTACCTCTGGTCCATAATCAAGAGATTTTTCTCCTCTGGACTTGGAGTTTTTTTTGCAATCCTTGGATCACACATACTGCTGTGCTTCTCCTGGGTTGATTTAGCCAGAACCCCACTTAGATAGCTCTAGGTTGGAACCACCAGTGGCTCCTCAGCAGAAGCATGAGGCTTTCACCTCCTATAAAGAGTTATAGTCAGGGACACCAACAGGGACCGTTCTACCTTGTCCTATGTAGGTCACTAAGAGTCAGAATTGACTCTGGCAGACATTTTGTTTGTTTCTTTGTTTTAAGACACCAGACACTATTTCTTTTAGCTGGGTAACATGTGGTAACCTATTCACTTCCATAATAAATCCTCATAATTGTGAGTATTCTATGTGAATTCTGTATGGTTCTTGGAACCAATTCTCAAACCCAGCATAGAAGTAGAGTGGCATTGGAGGAAGAGTTGATGTTAGAATAGATAACGGAAGATAGTTCATAAAAGCCTGTCTAACACCCGTATCTTGGCAATATGAAAGCCTGTAAGGGTCTGAGATTCCATGCTGTTTATTGCAGAAGTACATGTACTTTCATTAAAAAAAAAAATCATTGTATCGGGGCTCATACAACTCATCACAATCCATACATCTATCCATTGTTTCAAGCATATTTGTTTATTTGTTTCCATCATCATTCTCAAAACATTTGCTTTCTACTTGAGCCCTGGTTATCAGCTCCTCCTTCTTGCCCCCTCCATGAACCCTTGATAATTTATAAATTATTATTATTTTGTCATGTATTACACTGTTCATTTCCAAGGATCAATATATAATCCTCTCCCTGGGGGACGGACAACAAAACAATGGGTGAAGGGAGATGTTGTACAGGGCAAGCACATGTACTTTCATAATGTGTCTTGATTGTTGTGAATGCTGTGTAAATGGTTTTGTAGTATTCTACTCACTGTTATAAGTATATAATGAGATATTCCCAGGTAAAGTTGAATAATAGAAGGGGAATGATGGAAGAAAATTCACTATAAGTAAAATTTATATAAATATTGGAATAAGAGATGGAAGAATTACACTATAATGTAAGAAAGTGTGTAAAGTAAAAATTAAAGAAAAGTAATTGATGTAAACAAAATTAAAAGTATTAACATCAGATGTATGGACCATACCACTACACCTATGAAGTTCTTTATAAAATGAATTTGGTGTGATAATAGGATAAACATAGACAAAAGTGAAATTATTCTACACTTGGTCATAGCCAAAATATTGAGAAACTGAGTCTATTAAAGTACTTTTATTTTCACTCGTTTTCTGCTTTATTCATTGATATCAAATTATTTAATTCTAGAATAAAATTTACTACTTTTCCAACTTTATTCCAGAGAGAAGTGTCCTTCTTCCTAAACCTTTTAACATTGTCATTCCTATCACTAACAAGTCCTAAAACTTGTCAGTTAGGTGCTGTTCAATCCGTTCTGACTCACAGTGACCCTGTAAACAACAGAGAAAAACACTCCCTGGTCTTGCTATATCGTCACAACTGTCAAGTTTGAGCACATTGTAACAGCCACTGTGTCAATCCATTTAGAGTCTTCCTCTTTTTCCTTGTCCTTATAAGTTGTCACACAGAATATCCTTTTAGAGGAATAGATCCCTCCTGATAACCTATGCAAGGTGTTTGATACTAAGTCTCATCATGCTCACCTCCAAGAATCGGTCCAGCTATACTTCTTCCAAGAAGTATTTGTTTGTTTTTTTGTCAGCCCATGGTATTTTTCAATATTCAATTTTTGATATTCAAAATTGAAGCGTCTCACTTTGTCTTTGAGATTCATTATTTAATATCCAAATCTCACATCCACAAGACAATTGAAAATGCCATGGCTTGGGTCAGGGACGCCTTAATCCTCAAAGTGACGTATTTGATTTCATCACCTTAAAGAGATCTTATACAGCAGATTTACTCAATGCGATTATGCCATTTCATGTTTGACTGTTGGTCTCATAATCTTTGATTGTGGATTCAAGCAAGACAAAATTCTGGACAACTTCAATGTTTTCTCCATTGATCATGTTGTTACCTATTGATCCAGTTGTAAGGACTGTGGTTTTCTATACATTGAGCCATAATCTATGCAGAAGCCTGCAATCCTTGACCTGCTCAGCAAGTGTCTCCAGTCAGTTTCACTTTCAGCAAACAAAGTTGTGTCACCCGCATATCTCAGGGGGTTAATAAGCCTTCTCCCAATTCTAATACCACATTCTTTCTTATTCAATCCAGTTTCTCTGATTATGTGCTCAGCATATGGAGTGAATAAGTATGGTGAGAAGATACCTTTCCTGATTTTAAACCATGACATATTCCTTTGTTCTGGTCACACGAGACCCTCTTGTTTCATGTACAGCTGCTATATGAACATACTCATATATTCTGTGAGTCTCCTTTTTCTCAAGTCTATCCATAGTTTGTTATGATCTGCAGAATTTAGTGTCTTTTATAGTAAAGAAAACATAAGTAAACATCTTCCAGGTATGTATATATGTCATATATACACACACATACATATATTCTATATATGCACACATACACACAAACAGAAATATGTATGGATATGTGTATATATATCATTTTCCTCAATGATAAAACCTATCATTTATTATTG
>NW_022111373.1:46879262-46881477 GCF_000313985.2 Echinops telfairi | reverse complement strand
TCTCCCAATAAGATGCCCAAAAGGTTTCCTGTAGTTGTATGGATATTGGCCTACCACTGACTAGAGTATTGCATTTCAATGTAGCTTGTGAAATGGTTTTTGGACACTGAAAGTGATGCCAGTCTTCTGTAATTTCTTATCTTCTGCATAGTACACAATAAGATTGTCTCAAAAAAAAATGGACACCACACATCTACTTGAGGTCACTATTGCCCATGATATAAAACTTCATTTAATTTTTGACAACTTCTGATTTCCTAGAATCATATCTTGCATATTCCTTGTTCAAATTGTTAATGGATATTTATAGTCATTTCTTCCCATTTGTAGTCATATCACCTCACTAAATTAAGGATCCAAAATCTTGCCTTTGTCCACATAACTAAAGGGGACTCTATTTTCAGGAAGTAGCTCTTTGACAGTTCATTCTGTACCTTCCAAACTGAGCATCTAATATACTGACATTATATCTAGCAGAGTGATTGATCCCCGATGCTCTGGGTATTAGGCATTGAGATGATAACTGCAAGGCTGACTGTTCAAACCCATCTGCTACTCTCCAGAGAAAGAGGAGGCTATTTGCACAGTAAAGATTTACAGTCTCTGAAACCCAATAGAGTTAGTGATGAAGTTGTTATTTGAGGGCAATAGGGTTTTCTCTTCCTTTTTATTTTCGATGTTCTGTTCTGTATAGGGCCTTTACTGTAGTCTGTCTTGGTCTGAAAGCTTCCCAGAAACGTGTCTTCCATAACAGACCCTGGTGGTTTTTAAAATACTGGGAACATAGCTTTAAGCATCAAAGCAATACGCAAAATACTACAGTATAACAAATTAACAAATGCATAGAGGAAAACTCTACTAGAGCAATTTTAAATCTACTTTTAAATGTATTGCTGATTTTCAAAACTACGAATGCTCCCAACAATAATATAGATGCTGTTTAGATACCTGAAAGATTATAAAGGAAGGTTATTTTTCTACAGGAAAAAAACGTGCTTCAGTGGTTTCACAACTGGTCATTGGGAAGTTGTCCACTCAGGTATTGTTATGATTTCTCCGACTCCAGCCAGCCTTTCAACTTTTAGCAAATACTTTCATCCAAGGACTCTCCATATAATTTTTCCATTCTTACTTCCAATCCCTTTGTCAAAGCATACAATATGCTTGGAGACATCTATTTTTTTCTTCTAATAGGACATTACTTTTTCATCAGACCTATCTCAAAATGCCAGACTGACTCAACTATTTCCAAGTCAAATAAGAAAAGAAATGTCAACTACTTCTAACACAATTTTGCCTAATGAAAGAGTTCCCAGAGTAGCACACCAAGCAGTGCAGTCCAAATATGTGTTTTTTGGAACCTTCTTTCCAATAAAATGCATTTTGCTATGAAGCTAATTTTATTCTCTGTATTTGTAATATGTTTTATCCTCTTCTTTCAATATATTTTATTTGTTTGTATAAACAACCCCTTCCTTAGACTTATTGGGTTGCTTAAAAACTAGCAACCTTGTCTAGGACTCAAAAAGGCTTTATTTCTTCAGAATCCTCAAGGATATGCACACGAAATGACTTTTGATGCAGAAGTCAATGTATCAATGTACTATATCAGTGGAAATTATTTTTTAACCTCCTGAAAAGTAAGAGATGTCTTCTGAGGAAAAAAAATTGAGAAATTGCCCCATTCATTTACAGAAAAATAAATATATTATTCAAAAGCGAACAGATTTATTTTATCTTCAAATTTATACTTCCAGAGGCTTAGAAGTAATTGTTCTTATTTTTTCATGTGGAGGTTGTAAAATGGAAAATTGCTGTCACTTATTATCAGTTAAAATGTTGTATTTAAAGATTTTGTTCAGCTACATTTTAGGTTGAAACATGATGCGACTTGTGTTCTGTTTGTTTTCCTCTTCATGGGAGAGAGTGAGAACTGGTTGCTAGAGCAACAGATGTATTTCTCCAAGTGCATTTGTACTTTCATCAGATGCTCATTCTGACAGGGAGTTCTGCCTTCTGATTGTCTGACTTTTACAACCATAGCTAATTACAAAACCTGTACCAATTCCATTTGGGTGCCCTGAAGGTTAATATAAACTTGTAGCACTGAAGAAAATGTGGAGTGTGAAAACAAATCTCAAAGTGAAAAGAGAAAGAAAAAAGTAATTACATTTAAAAATCTATAGTAAAAATATTAAATTTTAAATTATCGGGA
>NW_022111373.1:46876221-46877693 GCF_000313985.2 Echinops telfairi | reverse complement strand
CCAGATGCTATGTCTTTTAATAGTCAGACCCCATAAAGATACATTTTAAATTACTTTAAGTATAGGGATATATTTTGACAATTTTCTGAATTGATCATATTTTAGACCTGCTACTGTGTCTACATTTTCACATTTTGATTATATTTTATATGTGTATATATAAATATTATTCACATATATTATATAGTGTCATACATATTTTATTTATTTATATAAATACATATATATATGTATATGTATGTATGTTGTTAGGGGTCATCATATTTGTTCCAATCCATAGTGATCCTATGCACTAGGGCACCATATACCAACTATACCTGCACTGTTCTCACAATTGTTTTAGGCTGGAGTCCACTGCTGTAACCACTTAGTCAATCCATTTCAATGAGGGCCTTCCTCTTATTCCCTGAGCCTCTACGTTTCCATGCATTATGTCCTTCTCCAGGCAGTGGACTCTCCTCACTTGTCTAAAGTATGGAAGATGAATTCCTTGCCTTGCCTCTAAGGAACCTTCTGGAAGTACTTCCAAGACAGATTTGGTTTTCTTTTTGGCAGTCCATGGTACTTTCAATGTTTTTCTACAACACCATAATCCAAACATATCAATCCCATGGACTTATTTATTCATTGTCCAACTTTTACATGCTCATGAGACGATTGAAAATACCATGGCTTGGGTTAACCCATCTTAGTCTGCAAAATAATATCCATCCTTTTCAATAATCTAAAGAAATCCTATATAATAGATTTGTGCAATGCAATGTGTCTTTTGATCTTTTGACTGCTGCTTCCATGAGTATTCAATGGGGAATCAACCAAGACAAAATCCTTGAAAAATTCAATCTTTTCTCAATTTATCATGACGCTGCCTACTTGTTCAGTATTTAAGACTTTGTAATTCTTTACAATGAGTCATAATCCAAATTGAAGGCAAAATATTTTATCTTCATAAGCAAGAGCATCAAATCTTCCCTAGTTTCAGGCAGCAAAGTTGTATCATCCACCTATAAATTCAAAACCATTGGCATTGAGTCAATGATGATTCATAGCAAACCCCTGTGTGTTTATGCCAATCCTGACGCATTACTTTTCATAAAATCCAGCTTCTTTGATTATTTGCAAGCATACAAATTGACAAAGTATGGTGAGAGATACAACCACAATGTACACCTTTCCTGATTTTAAATCATGCTGGAGTATTCCCTTGTTCTGTTTGCTTCTTGAGTTTTAACTGATTCTTGAAATATGTACAAGTTCGAGTTGAGGAGACTCCGTGCAGTGCTGCCAATGCCCTGGCAGAGAAGCTGAGGTCAACATCGAGTTTGAAATTAAAAGTGGATACAAAACTATTTCAGCAATGCAGACAATAAAGTGTGTTGTTGTAGGTGATGGTGCCATTGGTAAAACATGTCTCCTGATATCCTATACAACAAACAAATTTCCATCCGAATATGTACCAACTGTTTTCGACA
>NW_022111373.1:46872435-46873412 GCF_000313985.2 Echinops telfairi | reverse complement strand
TCAGTGTATTTTGGCTCTCCTGGACTTGTTTTGATTTCCTTCGAGTTCGACCTGTACTTACACCAGCACAATTAATGGCCTTTTTCCACAGTGGGATCCTGGTCTCCTCCTAGCTGCTAATCATGAGTTTCACCATCATCTTTCACCACAGTTTGATTTCTGTGTGTTCCATGTGGGGAAGGCCATGTGTATAGTTGCTTAATGTGTTGTTGAAAAAAGGTATTTTCTGTGAAGATGCTTAGAGACATATTTTCTAACTGGTGCTCCTTGCTCTTTGTTTCTAACTTTTGCCAATATTTATCATTGCATATTGATTGCATATTTATGAAGCTGAGACTGAAAGAAATTCTTAACATTCTTCAATTGGATGCATTCATTTGGATAATAGTTGTTGACTAGATTTTCATGTATGCAAATAGGCATTATCTTATTACACAGAGCACTGTGCTTCAAGATAGATCTTGTATGTTTTTTGCATTTCTTTTGATGATGAGTGCAATGCCATGGTCCTTGAATCTATCATTCCAGCTTAGCAAAAATATGACTGCCTTATTCAAAATAGTCAATAACAATCTAGTTTAGCTAAGTAACATCTAGTATATTGATCTCTATGTATTCAACTTCAGTTTTACTGAGTTCCAATTTTTCTAGATTCATGATTCATACATCTCTAGTTCTAAATATGAATAGATTGTTTCAGTTAATTCTTCTTATTTTGAGTCATATTCCATCATTATATAAAGATCCTAAATGTTGTATTCCTGCAGGCTTTACTTCATCCAAGTCATTATGTCTGGCACTACATCTGGTTTGTATCATCTCACCACATGTATTCAACCTGCATTGGAGCAAATAATCAGAGAAAGTAGGTTACATAAAAGGAATTCAGACTCAGGAATTCAGACTGAGGGGTATTTGCAAGGTTCAATATGCAGCTGACAAAACTTTGCTTGCTGAAAATGAGGAAGACTTGTGAC
>NW_022111373.1:46870864-46871993 GCF_000313985.2 Echinops telfairi | reverse complement strand
CTTTGGACTGGTTATCAGGAGAAGCCAGTACCTGGAAATAGAAAACTTTTTTTGGAGAGTAGAGTGGCAGTGAAAAGAGAAAGACATTTGAAAAGATAGATTGACACAAGGGCAGCAACAATTGCCTCGGAGAGAAGAACGCTTGTGTGACGGTAAAGGATTGGCAGTGTTTTGATTGCTTTACACAGGATCACTTTGAGTTAGAACCAACTGGATGGTACCTAACAACAACAACAACAACAATACAATCCGTAATCTTTCATTTGGTGTGTTTATTCATTTGTATCTATATGCTATAAATTAATAAAATAAAAATACATTTAAAGCATTTGCAGATTGACTCTTCGCTGGGGAATTCCTTCAATACTTAGCCAGATTTATGCTGGGCTTAGATATTAGTCCCCATCAGAGTTAAGGCTTCTTATAATTATTTTCATGGCTTAAGTTTTAATATTGGTTTACATGTGATGATCTTAATTTTCTGGTGTACCCAAATTTTCTTTTCCAAAGAAGTTCTGTTCTGGATTCCTGGAATTTGATCTTAAACTTTCTACTTTGGATCTCAAATTGCATTCTCACTTCAGGCAGCTACAGGCCTTTTTCTGCAATACTCCACTTCCCCCCACCCTGTGCTACCAACAATATAGAGAAAACAAGGATGCATGGTTTAGTGCTTTTGTTATCGATCCTGCAGGTTCAAATAGACAAAACAAAAATATTACAACACACTTCTAGGAAAACCTAAGGCTAATCTTGTATATTGAAATACCAGTTTATGCGTCTGCAAGTCAGTTACTGGGCACGGATGGAGGGATAGGGATGCAGGAGAGTAATCGGCAAAAGTTAGGAGCAAAAACCCATGCAAGGTTCCTACTGTTTTTCTGATATTATTTATTTTTGATTCAGCATCCGTTTGGTTCATTTAAAATCCTCTTATTTTCAATACGTTCTGACAAGGTTCATTCTGTTTTATTTAGTTTTGTCATATTTCTTTGAAGTACAGATGCAAGCTCATTGTGATCAGCTGCTGCCCTAAAAATGGGCAGTTTGAGCTAATACAACAGTATAGTGCATGTTTTAAAACAAAACTCAAGTTACAAGACAGAAATTTCTTAACACTGCTGCTATA
>NW_022111373.1:46868407-46870439 GCF_000313985.2 Echinops telfairi | reverse complement strand
CAAATGCAAAACAGCTTTTACTGAGCAATTTACACTGAAAGATCAAGGTTGAAGGGGTTGTCATTACCTGAGTGGATAAACTGACCTCTACACATATAAAGAAAACAGGTTTCCCTGGGGATTAAAATGACAGAAGAAAACCCTGATTATCGGTTTCCTTAATGATTATAGCCATCAAGTCCTGTGGAACAATCCTACTCAGTAACATATAGAATTTTCCTGAATTAAAACCTGTTTCACAGCAATGGTTTTGGGTATTTTATTGTTATCATTTGTTTTTGTTTTTATTTATTTTGAGGTGGCAAGAACACGTTGCCTCCCCTTTGAATCCATCATTTCAGGGAGTTCATTCCTCTGTTTAATTTTTTTTAATTGTAAGCCTTTCTCTTCCACACCTGGGTTTTACATTGTTCCTAAGTGCTATTGAGTCTGTTCTGACTTATGTTTTATTCGTTTCTATGGAGTTACTTCCCACTCATAGTGACCCTGTGCATAAAAGAACAAACAGTGCCGGGTTCTGTGCCATATACCCACTAACTATGCTTGAGTCTATTGTTCTTACTACTGTGTCATCAAGAGTTTTTCTCTTTATTTCAGACACTCAATTTCACCAAGAGAGATTCCCCCACCTCCACCCCCACCGGAATAGCATCTCTCCTAATTACATGTTCAAAGCCAGTGAGAGGAAGTCTTGCTATCTTTGGTTCTATCCTTGCTATCCGTGGTTAAAGAGAAATTCTAGCTGTATTTCTTCCAAGACAGAATTGTTTATTATTTTAAAGATGCACAACATTCTTTGTCTGTAGTATAATTCAATGTATCAATACTTTCTGCTTTCTTTATTCAGTGCCCAGTTTTCACATGCTTTTGAGGTGATTGAAAATTCCAGGGCTTGGATAGGTGAACTGGATTGCCTTTCTAGTGACAGCATGTCTCTTCACCACTTTCAAGAGGTCTTTGTAGCAGAATCACCCAATACAACATCTCCTTTTGTTTCTCCACCATGGGTATTGATTGTATATCCAAACAAAATGAAATCCTTGCCAACCTCAACTTTTCTATGTTTATTATAATGTTGATCCTGTTGTGAGGGTTATTGTTTTCTTTGCATCGAGTTGCAATCCATAGTACAGACTGCAGTCTTTGGTCTGATCAGAAAAGCCATTGGGCTTTCAGCAAATAAGGCTGTGGGATCTGCATATTAGAGGTTGTTAGTAAAGCTTCCTCTAATCCTGATATTGGATCCTTGGTGTTGGAGTAGATGATGCATTGGACTACTAAATATAAAGTCAGCCCCTGGGAACTACCAGCCACTCCACAGAAGAAAGTTATTGTCTCAAAACCCACAGGGGCTGTTTTACTCTGCTCTATACAGACTATATGATTGGAATCAATTCTATGGCAATTAATTTTTTAGAATCCTGGTGCCATGATTTCATGCATTTCTGCTTCTGAAATTATTTGCTTAGCACAAATTTAATAAATCTGATGAAAAATATCTCCCTGATACATGCCCTTCCATATTTTAAACATTGCAGCATTCCCTTATTCTATTCATACAACTGCTTTTTGGTCCATGTACGGGTCCCAGAGGAACATGTCTCCCAATTTATACTTGAGGAACCTGGATGAGAGAACGGGGAATCATTCAGCTGCTCACTGGTCGGTGACTCCAACCCACTGCAGTGTATGGGGGAAACACCTGGCAGTCTGATCTCATAAAGGTCATAGCCAGGAAAACCTACCCTGTTCTGTAGAGCTGTTTGACTCGTAGTGGATTTGATGTAAGACACCTTTCAATTAAAAAAATTTCATCTTTTTTATTCCTGACAAAAAATGATTCAATTTGATTATATACAAGTTTTCTAATAAACAAGGTTTATCAGTAATTCTATCAGGATATTGTGGTAGTTACACGGTCTGGTGTCAAATTGAGACTATGAAGCGTTAAGGGTGGAGTTTAGCCTGAAAATCGGGTCACAGTTTGATGACCTCACTTGGAGGAGCTACAGAGAAAAATAGCTCCCTGGAG
>NW_022111373.1:46866133-46867862 GCF_000313985.2 Echinops telfairi | reverse complement strand
TTCACTGTACTAGAGAGACAAGTCATGAAGATGGAGAACAGGTGCTTGTTTGAACCCTGCCTCTTGGTAGTTTTCTTTCTTTGGCCATGCAGTTTACTGGGTTGTTTTCTGGAAAGAATATGACAAGATATATTTTTAATTATTTCTTTTTGTTTATTCCTGTGTGAATGGTGAAAATGATTGGGATGAATGTAAATCTTGTCCTCAGGTGGCAAAATCAGGTGTCCTCTTATACTTCTCTAAGACCATGTGGCTTTGTGAAAATGGCTCATTGAGGTCAAATGGCTGACAGAAGACCACATCCTGGCTTGAGCCAAGGCAGCCAGAGGCCTAAGACCATACAGGATAAGTTTAGATAAAGATAAAATTTTATTATTTTAAGACTGAGTTTAGGATGGCTCTACTAGATTTATACTATTTTCTTCTGCCCATTGTTTTTGATAGAACTGATTATTGGGAAGCAAAAATTGAAAGTCTTTAAGACTACTTGCCTGGAGCTATTAAATTGGAATTTAAATGTGTTAGTACCTGCCTGCAAAGAAGGCTTTGAAAAGATAAGCCCCACCCAGTGTCATGAATGCTCAGGACATTCAAAGGTGAAGAGACTTGCCAAGGGGGCTGTTTACAGATTGAAGAGAAAAGGAATTCTTTGGCCTTTTGAATTTTGACCTAGTGGTTTGTGCCTGAGGTTGGAAAACAATTGGAGTCTGGAAGGAACTCTCCGCTCTAGGAGTGAAGTGTTAAGGAAGCCTAAGGGCAGGCTGAAATGCTTGCTAGGTAACCACCTGGATATATTTGTTGAGTGGAAGTGAGACAAATGCATCAATAAAGAGATGGGATGAGTCTGGCCACTGACACCCATGGACCAGGTTCACAGAGGCTAGAGGAGAAAATGAGAGCAGGTTGATTGTTCTGAAGTTCATGACCTAGCACAAGGGGGCTAGGGTTGTTGAGAATTTGTGAGGGGGTCTATGGTCTAAAGGCAAGGCAGCCAATGGGTGCCCTGGTGAGGCGAAGTAAGGCAGCCCAGATTGAGTTGACAACAACCTGACAAGATGAAGAGAAGATTTTGAGCCTTTGAACTGGTACTTATTGCTGCTGACTTTATGGATGGCCTGTCCTGATTTGACTTTGCTTATGGATGCATAAGACTCACAAGGTTTCAACTGGAATGAAAATTCTTCACATGAAAGGACATGTTTGTCTACTCAGAGCACTGGGTAGATGTAATTAGGCAATGTAAAACTTGGATACCCAAAATGGGGAAGAGAAAGGCAAGAAGTGGCTGGCTTACAACTTTCATAGGTAGGGGATTTTATTCATAGGATTATAAGACTAAGGTGTAGGTGTTACTTAACTGCAATTTGCAGGCTCAAAATATTGTGTGTTGTTCACTTCGAGAATATTAAGTTTAAATGAGGCTTTGGAACATATTGAATTTACACATTTTAGTTTATCCTCTTAGGTACTGATATAATTTTATTTTTGCTTTGTTAAAAAATTATGTATGACTAAAGAGTTGTGTAAAAGTGTCAAGTTGACAAGGGGTGGTTACATAACTTGTGAAAGGGTGGAGTCTGTCCTGTCAATCAGGTCAGTGGCCAGACACACTCTCTCTTTCCTTTGTCGTCCTGTTGACAATCCATAGGGATTTACACTGATGGTGCCAGATCCCTGGAGCTGAAGGAGCCATGTGGAAACCCACATCAGTGCTGATATCTTCCACCAC
>NW_022111373.1:46863786-46865410 GCF_000313985.2 Echinops telfairi | reverse complement strand
TACATTTCAAAATAAAAATAGATACCATAAAATTACATTAATTGAGGCATCCGTAGGTTAAATGTTTTTGAATATTTAGTTCAAAGAAAAACGGTGAACTAGCTCGGTAAGTTGAAAAGAGGGTCAACAGAAACAATATGCTATCAACAATAACTATACACGCAGTGTTACTTCATGCATTGCATTATTGCATACAGTGCCTTACCGCATATACACAATACAGCCTGAGTAGTTTGAGGCCTAATGCAAGCTGATGATATTCCAGAATGTGATGAATGACATAACTGTTTGCATGGAGCAGCCTGTGTTAGGGCTCATAATACACACGCTGCATTATGTATGCACTGTGTTACTGCATGCCCTGCATTAATGCATATGCAGCATGGTGCATATATATGGGAAGTGCTAACGCAACACATGCAGTAACACAGTGCATTCCCAACACTGTGTGTATATTATGAGCCCTGACACAGGCTACTCTATGCAAGCATAGTCAACACTGGGTCCATATAGGGGTTAATAAGAAAATAAACAATAAAATATAGCAGAATAAGTACTGTAAATAAATGTACGGTATATCCAAGACCAGAGAGATATACCAGTACTTGTATTCAGCAATGTTTGGACAGAGCAAGGGGGCATTACCAAGCTCGGGTAACACTGTAAAGGCTACGTCATTGGTTACTGCCCTGGAGGAGAGAAGTAGAAAAGTAGTCACATCCAACATTCATCTGACAAGGACATGGTGTGCCCCAGGTACCAGCACACAGAAGCGGGCAGGTTCTTGACCAGTACTGCTCAGACAGCGCTGAGGCTGCAGGTGTGCAGGAGAAAAGAAGAGCGGGGATATCAGCAGTCATCAGACCACCCACAGAGGCTGCAGGTGCCCGCAGATGAGCGGGAGAGGCCAGAGAACACACATATTGCACCCGAGAACAGGCTAGTGGGATTCTCACTTGAGTATAAGCTGAGGGGGACTTAGCATAAAAATGTGTTGAAAAACTAGGCTTACACACAAGTATATATGGTAAGTTTAATATACCTAATTATATGATTGGACTTTCCTTGTTCATGCAAAGGAAAGCATAATATTGTTAAGATGCCATGGTTAACAAATACTGTCTCTAAATACATGTTGTGGGTATTCCTATGAAATTTTAACAATCTTTTGTAATAATGAAAATTCCAACCCCCAATTTATATGGCATAAAAAGGGAACAAATATGGAGATTTCCCCCATATAAATGGGACTTGCAATAACAAATAATAGTGTAATTATTGACACATTATCATTTTGAATATTGGATAATATTTCTATACCTTATTACATATTGATATAGGTTATTATCATAAATCAAAATCATAATGTTCTTGTAATCCCTTTATATTTTAGGCATCTACAAAACAATAAAAAATGATTGAATAAACAAGAATAGTTTTGAAAATGTGTGACAAAGATTTCTATATATTTCTTTTTTTGTTTCTTTCTTAAAAATTTTATTAAAAGTTCTTTTTATTGGGGGGGTGTCTTACAACTCTTTTTTTTTTAACATTTTATTAGGGGCTCATACAACTGTTATCACAATCCATACATACATCAATTGTATAAAGCGCATTTGTACAT
>NW_022111373.1:46861035-46862562 GCF_000313985.2 Echinops telfairi | reverse complement strand
CAATGATTCCTGT
Organism: Echinops telfairi; assembly: GCF_000313985.2. NCBI lineage: Eukaryota > Metazoa > Chordata > Mammalia > Afrosoricida > Tenrecidae > Echinops > Echinops telfairi. Next base: position 46,862,549 of record NW_022111373.1, on the reverse strand, counting down.
ATTTCAAACGTTTGAGGTATGAAAGCTTGTCTCCATTGACTTACCCACCTATTTGCTGACCTTAAGTCTGCTACATGCTAATTCTCTTTACAACTTACCCTGTATGGTTTTCCCACTCCCTCAAAAAGTAAGAATTTTAGCTTATCTGCTCTGAAAGTCACCTAATGGCTTCAATAACTGAGCATTTTACATCCAACACTACTTCATCATATAGATATGTTTTGTCAGCACAATATAAAAAAATATTACACTGTGTCTATGAAACAAGACCTCATAGCTGGTATGGAAAATATGTTAACATAGTAAGATTTAAAAATAAATTTTATTTAATCCTTTTGGATGTTTTCTGATATTTAAAGTGAATTGTAGTCTAAAATAAGAATATTGTTTATTGATAACTGAATTGTTCACCCTTGATTTTAAACACTCTTTCTTCCTCTCCCCTGCAATGTTATTTATAACTTTTTATATTTCATGGTATATAAAACTAACATTCTTTTATCCACATATTTCCTAATTGTTTACTTCTACAATATGTTTTCAGTATTAATTTCTTGGCATATTGGCTAATAATTTTCATCACTGAATGCTTATCTATCCTATATAGAACATTCCTTGCATACTCCGATGGTTTGTGCCTCCCACTATAGAGTCCATACTGCAAATTGCTTCTCAAAAATCCCCAAGGAAATGCACTGGGAGTCAAGGACTATAGAAACCAACAGATTATTGGAAACTACATACAAAAATAATGGAATGGGACCCACATTGAAAGATAAACTTAATGAAGGCATTTTAATAAAATAAACTGCTTTAATACTTTCAGTTAGGGAACATTTTCCAATATTCTATGAAACTCAATGAGTATCTTTTGATTAGTTTTAGTTAACATGATCGGGGAAATCATGAAGTGTGCCTCTTTTCAGCAAAGGCTGTTAGGTACCTTATGCATTCCTCACTCTTTCTGCTTTGCACACCGGGGTGATGGGATAACCCCTGTGGAAATAAGTCCACTATGGACACAAGCAGCTGGCTATTCTCAGGGAGAGAAATCATTTTATGCTTTGTTTTTGAAATGTTGATGCTTGTCCCTTACGACAAATAGAGCTAATATGTTATCCAGAGAAAATTGGGAAATACTCTTTTACTTCTTTTGAATATTGATCATTTTAATCTTAAATACATCTTGATTTTGAATTGATATTCATCTTTGTTTAATTTTTTTCCATGCTCCTTACTCAATTTCTATCTTTGTTGATTTTTTCTTAATTCTATTTCTTAATTTTATCCTGATGGGTTTTTTATTCTAATGTGTTCAAGTGTTGTCACTTAATTTTATGCCTTCAGTTTTTGTTCATATTTGAAGGAAATTGAATATAATATATCAAAATATGTTCAATAAAATGTATTCAAGATTTTATATTAATTTTATGCTTTCATTTATTTGTAAATTGTTCACATTTCTTTTACTACTTCTGTGGATTGTATATTTTTAGGATATCTAAATACCTGAT
>NW_022111373.1:46856277-46857658 GCF_000313985.2 Echinops telfairi | reverse complement strand
AAAAAAAGAAAGAAAAAAAAATTACCAGTGATGTAATATCTGTGCATGGATATTTCTTTGCAAAAATTAGTTACAGAAATTTTTAACATTATTGAGACTTCAAAATTGTCTTGTTACTATTTCAAAAACTTGTACTGCTCAACTTAAAACAATGTTCATTCACAATTAATAAAGTTTCCTCAGAATTCAATCTCTTGCATATTCTCTAGATGATACTGGCATGCATTCACACGTTTTTGTAATTAGTTTTGAGTGTTAAGTCTTCACTCCTAGTTTTAACATCATAATTAGATGTTTTTTGACATTCTGTGATCTAATTTAATGTGGCAGTACAGAAATATTGAGTGGTGGAAGAATAAAAATGTTTATTAATTTATTTCTATAAGCGATTGCCCATAGAAATTGGGCTACTGAGGGGCTATGCTGTATTCAAAGAAGTTAAGAGACTCCTCTGGAGGGCCTTTTCTCTGTGTGAAAGGAAACATCATTTCTCTTAAAGATTTTCATATATCCTATTGTGAGTTGACGGAGTACAGGTGGTTATTTGTTCAGCTACGATCCACAAGGTCAGCAGTTCAAAGCTATCAATGATCAGCTGGAGAAAGACAGGACTTTTACTCTCCAAAGAGTTGCAGTCTCAGAAACTCACAAGGGCAATTCTATCCTTTTCTAGATGGGTGCTATGGGTCAGCAGCAACTCGATGGCCATGAGTCAGGGTTTTGTTGGTTTTTAATAGTGAGTTAAGTCTTGTGTCAAAGCTGGGTCAGGATTCTTCGTAGTTTAACAGTTGAGAATTTCCCTATAATGTGATGTAAATAACATTTTCAACTCCAGGTAACTTACAAGATGTTGCTGAGCGTATTCACTTATTCTACTTTTTAGGTGTAAAACTAGACTGAAATCTCAGCATGTTCCCAAAGATGAGGTACAAATTGTGACTAGGAAGAGGCACATAATAGTCCTAAAGAACTGTTATTACCATTTTCTAATATGTACAGATGGAAAGCTGGAGAATATGAATGGAAATGTTTATTAAAGGTGTGGCATAATTGTGCAAAGGACGTAATGTTGCTTCAGTCTAGTTTTTTTGATATGGGCTCACTAAGCATAGATTTTTATTTCAATGTTTCATCTGAGAAATTAGGAGAGAAAATAGTATATTTGGATGATTCATTGAAGCATGGATTTCATAATGGACTATAAAAATTCAAGTGAAATACTGGACATAGTTTGGTATTTTGTAGAAGATGTCTAAAGTCTTCTGAAAATTGGCATAACAGAGTGGATTTATCAAGAAAAACTCATAAATGAAGTGTCCCTCGGGCACACCTACCACAACAAGGTGGAACAAATTTGTGAAGAGATTCCAAATCCCCAAGA
>NW_022111373.1:46853461-46854883 GCF_000313985.2 Echinops telfairi | reverse complement strand
GAAGTATTCTTGCTGAGGAAGTACTAGAGTGGAGGTCCAATGTCCATCTGCTACCTTAATACTAAACCTATAAATATAGGCTTCTAGATCTATTTCCCCATCGTCATATATAAATATATTTACATATATACATGCCTTTACTTAGATCTATATACATGCCCTTTGACTCCTAGCTCTTTCCTCTATTTCCTTTGACTTCCCTTTTGTCCCACTACCGTGATACTGGGACCAAAAATATTTTTATTATAGCCTTATAGTCATAGGAAACTAATCAATTCAGTCAATACTTTGAGCAGTAAATTTGAGACCAGTCAGGATTTTGACACATTGGCTGAAACAATGGGCACAAATATAACCTTTGTTAAACTAGTGCAGTACCTGTCAGCTGTGTGTGTTCTGGTAAACACAGGATCACTAGAAATTGTAACCAACCTGACCCCACCTAACAAAATAATCTCTTTAACCTCTCTACTGCTAGAGGCAAATAGCACTCCAGCAATATGGACACCTTCATTCCATTCATATTGCTCTTCACTGACTCAAACCTTGATTAATCATCATACTGTTCCAAAGACCAGTGGATGGTCATTTAAATGACATTTCTATCGCTTCATGAAATTGATTGACAGATATTCATCTCTCAATATTAATGGCTTTTTTGTAACTCCATTTTTAGAAATCAAGCTATACTGAAAGCATTAGTCAAAAACATAGCTCCAAGAACTGATAGACTACCAATTGAAATGTTTCAAGAGACTAACAAAGCACTGGAAGCACTCACTCATCTATGCCAAGAAGTGTGAATGACAGCTACCTTGCCACTAAAGAGGAGAATCCCATATCTGTGCCCATTCCAAAAAAGTGCCTCACAATGTAAGGAAATTATAAAAACATATTCACATCACAGGCAAGTAACATTTCGGTGAAGATAATTTAAAAAATGGTTACAGTACTACATCAACAGGGTACAGCCAGGAATTCAAGTCTGATTCAAAAGAGGACATGGCATTCGTTATTTGTTATTTACTTGTGTTTTATTGCCTATGCAAAGGAATTTGACTGTGTGCATCATAAAACTATAGATAACATTGAAAGAAATGGATTTCCAGAACACTTCATTGTGCTCATTTAGAACTTGCACAAGGATCAAGAGGTAGAAGTTCAAACAGAACAAGGGAATGCTGCTTGCTTCAAAATTGGGATATATGCTTGTCAAGGCTGTATCATCTCACCATACGTATTCAAACTCAACACTGAGAAAACAATGCTAGAACCTGGACGCAGTGGAAAGGAATGTGGAAGTCTTCGGTATGGATTTCAACTCAATATAAAGAACATCCTCCCCCTCACACCTGGACCAATGGACAGCAGCAGAATGCATGGAGAAATTGTGAGGGGCTTCATTTTGTTTGGATCCATGAA
>NW_022111373.1:46849986-46852098 GCF_000313985.2 Echinops telfairi | reverse complement strand
CTGTGCAAGGGCTCTGTCTTAGTTATAGGGGGTTATATTGCATGGGTTACTCTGAGCTGCACTGGATTGACAGTATAATCATCTACAAAGCTTCCTGAAGCAATTTACTGACCCATTACCAATGCTAGAAATATACTAACTAAAGTTAATTTACCCCCCATTGATCTTTGTTATTTGGAAGGCAAGATATATCAAACTGATTGAATGATATTGGGAATAAGAATTGCATTCATGATTTGTAGTTTATTTTGATAGGCTTTGAGGTGGATACATTGTTAAGGCTGATCGTATATATCTGTGTGCCCACCTCACTATAAGATCACTACCCCAAGCCAATTTTTGGCCTCCTGATAATAAGATGCCATATACATGAACCAGTTATGTTTAACAAAGTGATTGCACAATGTATGTGCAAAACAACCCTGCTGTGAAAGGACAAAAAGTATTGTCTCAATAATTTTCAAAACCCATTCAATATATATCCTCTCCCAACATTTGGTATTAAAAACAAAACAAAGTCACAGCTATCGAGTCAGTGTAAACTCACAGCAACCTTTAGGGAACAGGAGACTGCTCTATGAGTTTCTGGGGTTGTGATTGTTTACAGGACTAGAAAGCCCCATCTTTCTCTCCTATAGAAGCTGCTGCTGACCTTTCAGATTGCAGCCAAATGACTACACCCGGAGCTTCTTACACATTTGATATACGTTCCAAATAAAAAGTTTTACAAGAATGTAAATTTGAGTCCGGCTTACATTTTCAGCAAAAACATTTAATCAATCAATAATGAAAGGAGGAGGACATTTGGAAGAATTTGAGAGATTTCTCAATCCAAGGATCAGAAAAAGATTTGAATTTATAACCCAGAAAGTACAATTTGCTACATGTGTAGTGGAAACACTCTGACCACCATGTTATGATGCTATTGTAGTGAGAATGGCTAAGATTGCTCTTCTGCCACTGAACATGGTTACTATTTGGCTTCGTTTTGGGGAGAGGACTCTGGTAGAACAATGTGGCAAGTAATTGTTGGTGCATTTGAGAAGCCAAGAATAAATACTAAATAAATACTACAAAGAAAATAAACAAAGCAATGGGAAAAAAAAAACCCGTAGTCTAAGAAATGCACAATGCTGACTTTTACAAACAGTTTTGTAAACTTAGAAGAGGCTCGAATGCAGACAGGACTGTATCCCAGTTGACAACTTGATTGTAGATTCATGACAACCTAACTAGAGACATCAGCTAGGCTTTGTTTGGGAGCTAGTGCAACACATCTACATTGTTTTACATGGTACTTTTCTAAAAAATTGTTGATGAATTATAAAGAACAAATCTATCTTACTAAATTTCACTTAAAGTGACTTATAACCATGCAGTAATTAAACCTGAATGTGGTCATATGTACCTGTGTTATGTGTATAAATTTGCTTATCAATCTCACATATGGAATTAAAACTAGTTCTTAGTAAGAATTCTTAATATTTCATGAATTCAATTACCCAACCCTACATTTTATATATCCTGAAATAATTATAAGTGAAATATTTAAGAATTGACTGTAAGTTTATAGAAGCTCTTAAAATGAAAATGATAATGTTGTATTGCTAAGCGAATTTTCCTTTATGTTTAAATATTATCTATTCAAAAGATTATGATTTTTACTAAGAATTAGAAAGATTATAAAATATTATAAAATCTTGAACATATTATTATTAGCAAATAATACTATTAAAACTTTAAATCTATTAAATTTTAAAATAACTTTAAATAGATGTTTTAATTATATATCATAAAGTTTAAAGAGAATCTGTCATTCTTAGTTCCTGGATGAGATCCAAAAATTTTAAGTGAAGCTCAGAAGAGTTCCCCACTGAAACTATAGCCAATCCTTGATTTCAAATGATTGAGATGTTCTCTGAGAAAATAATTTTAAACACTGAAATTCTCTATCAATTTGTTCTTAACATACCTGGTATCAAATGCAAAAAAACAACATTTATGCCAATCTAAATTAAATTAACTCTTCTCCCTGGGGAAAGAAAACAATAAGTAGTTGGCACATGATGTATAGATTATTTGTTTGTTTGTATATCTATTTATATTTTATTT
>NW_022111373.1:46845063-46847144 GCF_000313985.2 Echinops telfairi | reverse complement strand
CACGCCTTCGCATGGTCATGAAAGCAATAGTGAACATCTTTATGGCATGCTCTGCTTTGGCGAATATCCCTCCGACTTCAGCAATGACCATTTCTGTTCCTTGTCCTCTTCGGAAGCTGGCTGGAACTTCTGGTTACTCCATGCCAATGCACTGCTGCTATCATTATTGGGTAGTCTTCGAGAAAACTTTGCTCACAGGCTATATCAATGATATTGCTTGGTAATTTGAGCTTTATTATTGTTAATGGCTGTTCTGTGGTAGAATTATGACCTTTGATTTGAGAACGATGGGTTTGATTGTTGGTCAATACACTTCATGTACTGCCATCACATATTTGTCAGTGCAACATAGTGTGGTGATAATGATGATGAACAATTTTCAGTGGAGTTTTAAGCTAAAGATTGACTAATAAAAAATGCCCAGGCAATTCAGTGCTCAAAATCTGCCAGTGAGATCCCTTTGGATCAAAATTGTCTTGTAAAGGACAAGGATTGGACAGTGCTTTATTCCATTGCACTGTGGTCCTCAGAGTTGGAGATGACTCCTCTGAATGTAAAACCATAACAAGAATCAGCATTGTGCGAAGAATGTGTCATCCAATGACAAACAGCTTAATATAAATATATGATATTAAAGAAAATAATGTTCAATGTATGCGTAGGGTCATACTCAGCACAGCCTTAATTCATCAATATAATCAAGGATATGGTGTTTTAATATTTGATAAGATATATATATGTGAACTACTTTCTGAATCTAAAAAGAAAATTGAAAAGAGAAATATGTAATTAAAAAAAAAGAAATATGTAATTTTATCCAGAGATTTGCTTTCACTAAGTAAATTATGGTTATTTTAATAATTAACTTATATCAAATCAATATTTATTATCTGAAATTGAGAAAACTTTGTTACTTTTGGCAAGCAGTATGTAAAATATACATCATGAGGCTTTCATTGTAACTTGTTTTCTAATTTTTCACTAGAACAATAAACACAGACTAACGGCTCAGTAAGGCTTTGTTTTGTTGTCAGGTGCCTTCTAGCCAGTTGTGCCTCAGAACCTGCCATGTGCCTCAGGACACAAAGCCGCCTGTCTTTTGACAGCCTCCACTCTTGTCTATGTTTAACCTTTTGTGCCCCTGTGTGAATCCATTTTAGTGATGCTTTCCTTATTTTTACTGATCACCTATTTTATGAATTGTCATGTACTTCTCTAAAGACTGAATTCTCCTGATGATGTGTAAAAATATGTGGCATGTGGCCTTGCCATTCTTGCTTAAAGGAACCTTCTGACTGTCCTTCTTCCAGGTGTCTTTGGGCAGCCACAGAGGCTTCAATACTCTTCACCACGACCGTCATCCAAACACATCAGTTCTTTTGTCATCCATACACACTGTCCAGCTTCCACACACGTATGAGGCAATGGAAATACCATACATTGCACCAAGTACACGTTAGTCCTAAAATTGAAATCTTTGCTTTTTGACACTTTCAAGAGAGATCTGTAAGCAGATATTTACCCATGTCAACCACTGTTCGTATTCTTGGCTACTGCTTTATTTTCCTCAACTTAGAATTTGAGTTTGCCAATCAGCAATAGATGATATTTTCCAAGGTCATCCTTTTCTGAGTGGTAATATTGAGCTTCTTCATTATATCTTTTCATGAATATAGTAGATTTGATTCTTATGCATTTGGTGAGGCGCACTTGTGTACCTGCCGTTACAAAGAATAAAGATTGTAGCCTTCAGAATGGGCTGTAACTCAATGAAATGAAAACCATACTCCTCACAATGGAATGAATAGGTAGCTATGATAACAGAGAAAAGCAATGAAGCTGTTAAGGGTTTCATCTTCCTTGGATCCACAATCAATGCTCTTAGATGAAACTGATAAAAGATAAAATGACATATTTCCTTGGGTAAATCTATGACACCAGACCTTTTAAATACAGAAAAGCAAGGATGTCACTTTGAGGACAAGGTGTGCTCAGCCCAAGCTATCACATTTCCGATGGTCTCATATGCATGTGAAAGTTAGACAATGAATAAGGAACACCCAAAAATCACCAGTGCATTT
>NW_022111373.1:46842372-46844954 GCF_000313985.2 Echinops telfairi | reverse complement strand
GGGGAGGGGACAGCAAAAGATAGGATGGCTCTAGAGAAGATGAAGTGATACTGTGGCTGCAAAAATTAACTCAAATCCAAGAGCAATTGTGAGGTTTGTGCAGGACCAAGCATTGTTCCATTCTGTTGTATGTAGTAGGGTCACCATGAGTCAGAACCAATTTTACAGCACCTAACAACAACATTGCATAGATCTTGCAAAATTCTATCATTCAGTCTGATGCAAAATGCGTGATCAACTATTGCAACTGCTAATCTTTCTGATGTTTACAGCATGCATTTTCCAATCATCCATGCATTATCAAGGCGACTTGATTTTATGTTTAATTTCTGACTGCAGACGTTGGTGAAAATCCTCAATTTTTCAATCTTTGACATTAGTGTTGATGTGTAAATTTGAATAATAGTCATAAGTGGTCCCCCTTGTTTTTAGGCACCATAGAGTCACTTCTGACTCACGGTGACCCTATGTACAACAGTACAAAACAATGCCCCTTCCTAGGCCATCATCCTTGTAGAAATATGGATATTATCCTGTCTCTGATTGTGCTGGATTTCAGCATAGATGTTGAATTATTTTTCAACAATGAATGGGACATAGTGACTCTTCAGCATACCATTCCCAGTATATGCAATTATATGAGTGATTCAAGATGTTCAACACTAGTTTGTTTTATCTCATTAATATTAGGGACGATGGTTTTCATGTATGCCACTTTATTTTTGACAATGTCTAATATTTCTCAATTCAAATTCCTCATTTCAGTTCTGACTGATAATGGATTCTAACAGCTGTTTGTTTTTATCAATTTTAATCATGTCCCAGAAGCAAATAAAGCCCCCCGCCCCCAAAAGCTTTGTTTCATTCAAGTCATCATCAAGGTGGACTCTGGTTTGAGGAGATTGATCTTTAGAAATATTTTGAGTACCTGTCAATCTAAAGGACCAAAGTTCCTGCTATTCATAAAAATTTCAGTCAGTTTTTTTGATTCAGAAGTAGACTGCTAGGTACTCTTTCCAACTCTATGATAATGTGATGAGACTTTTTTTAAAAACCTGTGGCATAGCTTCCAATGTCACAGCATTAAGCAACCTGCTATATTACAAAAAATTGATATGTTGTAATATATTATTTTGATCATTTCATTGAAATTTGATGCCATCAAACATTGGCTTTGTTTATTTTATTGGTTTCTTTAATAATAAATGGAAATATAAAGTATGAGTTTATAAGTTTTAGTTATGTATATATATTAAAATATGAATTATGTTTAATATAGTAAAATAATCTTGATTAATGAAAAATCAATGATTATATAATAGTGTATACTAATTTCTTATTCTAACAAATTTATTACTTTGTACAATATTGCCAAATCAGGAATTACATAAGATTTCACTTTATTTTTGATGCAAATTTCATTGATTTATTTGATGTCCCTCATCAGAAGGTAAATTTTTTGCGTTTAAAAATTCTCTTGCAACATGTTGTCAATGCTTTGTAATTTGCCAATTATGATCATTCCAGTTCATTAGATGCTGTCTGGAAACAAAAGGAATGAAGCAGAAATACTCCCTACTGATACATTATTTTTGGTGGTTTGGCAATACATAATTAGAAAATGTTATTAAATGTCTTTAAGTATCATTAGTGAAGAAGAATGGAGAACTGTTTAATGGTTGCCCCTCTCTGTGTTTTAAATGGATTGATAGTGCATGAAGCCATTTAATGTTATAAAATATAAGAAGACAGGCAAAGCATCTGTTTTATACATTCATTATCATACACATTTTACTTTGCATAATTATTTCTTAAAAAGGTAATCATTGAACTGATACCATGTTCATAAAAGAAGGTTAAATACCTGCACATACCTCTGATGAAAACCGATTGAATAAAAGTTTGGCTACATTTATATTCAAATTTAAATTGATAACTTTTATTTCATGTTACTATATACTACAAAATATATCTATTAGAATACCCACTTTATAATAATATATAAATTACTACAATTCAAATGATAAGATATTGTTAAATGAAACTTTCTTTGTCTTTGTAAAATAATGTTTATTTATTTTTATTCATTTGATCTACAAAAAGAAGTGGTAATAGAATATTTGGCTAATAGCTCAGTATTTCTCAATAGAAAACCATCTCGAGAATTAAATAATCTTATGATAAATTTTCAAAGGAGTAAAGTATTAGTTGTCTATGAATTAGAACTAAAATAAATTGTATGTTGAAATATGAGAGTGGAGTTTGAACAATTGATGTAAGTCATTAAAAGCCCCTTTTTCCCCTAAACAATGGATCTAGACTTTAGGACTAGCAAGCCAACGCCTTGCAATAATTTGTATAGATATGCGTGTGATTCAGTTTTCCACTGAAGAACTAATGTGGAGATCATGCTGACTTCCTCTGACTACTCACGGGGGATGGTGAATCCAAATCCAAGGTCAACTGTCAAAAACCAGAGGCCAGGCGTGTATTCACACTGCCATTTCTTTTATCCAATTCTGCCACCACTTGTCTCTCCTATAACACTCTACTTCATTGCTGGGTTCGATAATGTCTTGCAG
>NW_022111373.1:46841173-46842272 GCF_000313985.2 Echinops telfairi | reverse complement strand
TTCACACTGCCATTTCTTTTATCCAATTCTGCCACCACTTGTCTCTCCTATAACACTCTACTTCATTGCTGGGTTCGATAATGTCTTGCAGCGGCCACACAGAGCTCACAGAAAACACTCATGATTAAGGTCATTAGGGAAGTTGCCAGTTTATAACTTGGGGTCAGAAAATATTAAGAATTTAGTCCTTTATATCCATAGCACCCTCTCTTCTCAGTCACAATACAAATGAGTGTGTCTTGTCCTCAGCCTCTCAGCGACACGGCCCTTCGGCCCTTCTCCTGTTCCAGCAAGTGTTACAGAGCTCCTCCTGCTGAAGAGCACCTTACTCAGCAAGTCAGCTTTAGCACTGCTACATGTTAGAATTAATTATCGCTTGGGGATTCCAAAGCACTTTGATGCTAGAATAAGCTTTTCTTATAAGTCAAGCTCCGATGCTCCTTAGAAATGAGGATGGTGAGAGGATTTGCCTCACATGCTTTGGACAGCTTATCAGCAGGGGCAAATCTCTGGAGAAGGAAATGTGCTTGGTAAAGTAGGGAGTCACTGAAATAGAGGGCTGTCCTCAGTGAGATGGATTGACACGGTGGCTGCAATAAACAAAAACCAAACTCACTGCCATCGAGTCAATTTTGGCTCATATCGATCCTATAGCACTGCCTCTGCTGGATTCTGAGATTGTCATTCTTTATAGGAGTAAAAAACCTCGTCTTTCTCCTGCGGCTGCAATAGTGGATTCAAAACGAGGAAAGATTGTAAGGATAGGTGCAGGAGGGGTCAACTTTTCATTTTATTGCTCACAGGTAGCTTCAACTTGAAACTGACTCGAAGGCACCGAACAAGAACCACGTGATACTAGGGGACCGCATGGAGCTTGGACTAGCTTTATCTAAAGGCATTTATGACAGAAGCTGCCCATAGTAATATTCTACCACACGTTTTCTTTTATTCTCTTCAATTTTACCAAAACATGAAGGAGGGATTTTTCTCATGTTATTTATTCTGCAAGCATTTTATCATATCAATAAACCATATGTCAGAATGCGGTGTATATTCTGTCCAACAGCTATTTACCCTAATCATACATCCTATGAAACAT
>NW_022111373.1:46838849-46841073 GCF_000313985.2 Echinops telfairi | reverse complement strand
TGAGAGGATTTGCCTCACATGCTTTGGACAGCTTATCAGCAGGGGCAAATCTCTGGAGAAGGAAATGTGCTTGGTAAAGTAGGGAGTCACTGAAACAGAGGCTGTCCTCAGTGAGATGGATTGACACGGTGGCTGCAATAAACCAAAACCAAACTCACTGCCATCGAGTCAAGTTTGGCTCATATCGATCCTATAGAACTGCCTCTGCTGGATTCTGAGATTGTCATTCTTTATAGGGGTAAAAAACCTCGTCTTTCTCCTGCGGCTGCAATAGTGGATTCAACACGAGGAAAGATTGTAAGGATAGGTGCAGGAGGGGTCAACTTCTCATTTTATTGCTCACAGGTAGCTTCAACTTGAAACTGACTCAAAGGCACCGAACGAGAACCACGTGGTACTAGGGGAGCGCATGGAGCTTGGACTAGCTTTATCTAAAGGCATTTATGACAGAAGCTGCCCATAGTAATATTCTACCACACGTTTTCTTTCATTCTCTTCAATTTTACCAAAACACGAAGGAGGGCTTTTTCTCATGTTATCTATTCTGCAAGCATTTTATCATATCAATAAACCATACGTCAGAATGCGGTGTATATTCTGTCCAACAGCTATTTACCCTAATCATACATCCTATGAAACATTGGTTTATACATTTATTACATTTTAAAAATCTCACCTAATTATTTGATGTAATTGTAGATTTACAGGTGTTAAGAAAAAATACAGAGATTACTCATGCCCTTTGCTCAGTTTCTCCCAATGGTAGCATTTGGAAACCATAGTACAATGGCATAGCTTGGATATTGGCATAACAAAAAACCAAACACACTGCCATCAAGTCAATTTTAACTCATCACCCCTCAGTAGTACAGGGTACATGGTAATTCTTTCCAGGAGTAGAAAGTCCTGTCTTTCCCCCACAAAGAGGCTGGTGGTTTCCAACTACTTAGCTTGCAGTTAACACCCCAATTCATAACTGCTAGACCACCAGGCCTCCTTATCTAATATAGATAAGGCATAGATTGACATAGATAGTTAAATATAGAACAACTTCATGCCCATCAGTCTTCCTCATGTGTCTTTCACAGCCGCATCCATTTCATTGCCCCCCACCGCACTCCTCCTTAACCCTTACTTCGCAAATAGCACAAGTCCTCCTCATCTCTCAGAGAAGGGAACATTCACTCTCCTGTGGAGCACCTGGAGAGCGGCCTCAGTATTACTTGTTTCAACCTTATTTGAAAAACTCACTAAAATTCACTTAGAGACAGAGTAGAGCTTTACCCCTGCAAATATCTAAAGCTGTAAATTTTTTACTGGAGCAGAAAGCCTCATATTTTCCTGGTGGATTTGCATTACCTACTATGTGCCTCCAGAACTCCTTCCTATATGAAATAAACATCTGAAATTCTGACAATGAATTGAATGCTCATGTTTTTTAAAATAAGGAGATATATGAATAGTAGAGTGTTGTAATAAGATAAAATTGCAATTAAGATAAACCATCTCTTTAAGTTTTAAAGGTAGTTTGTTGATGTACTTATTTATTTATTGTGTGTATGTTAATTGGCAATAACCAGCCTTCCTAATCAGAATGGCATCATTAATTTAAAAATTCCAATGAGAAGAAAATGAGTTTTGGTTTTTATTTAATGTAAACACTATTTTTGATCCTGTGAATTTGATGACACCACATAAGCCGTGCTGTACTCTTAATAACTGTGGATAGCACTTAAGGAGTTCAGACTTGTTTTAAAATAAAATGAGTGTTCCTATCAGTAAAGTGCATTCTAAATAAAATTCTGATAACAATTACATTAAAATTATTTTATTTACAGTGAAATAGTTAACATATTTATTTTATTTTAATTAGATTTTAATATATTTATGTTATTTTAATTAAAGCTGTTTTTGTATACTTTAGATAATTTCCCTTGCCTTTATATTATTTTAGTAATAAAACTTAAAATATCCTTTTTAAAATCATTTTATTGGGGCTCATACAACTCTTATCACAATCCATACATGCATTAATTTTGTAAAACACACTTATACATTCTGTCAGAGCCTGCCAAGGAGTCAAAAGGTCCTGAAAGGGGGAGTGAGGATTAAGGGGAGAAAAGAGAGACAGAAAGTATTGGGAGGGCAACAGTGAATACTGAAGCCCCGAGTTTATTCTACATCTTCCTTTTATACATGCAGAAACAACCCGGGGTCACAATTA
>NW_022111373.1:46791159-46837963 GCF_000313985.2 Echinops telfairi | reverse complement strand
AGAGTATTCTTTTACTTCTATTTATTTCAGTCAATTCCCATTGCTCTAACTCAAGTTCATTTAGATCTTTAGAAATAAAAAAGAAGCAGTTTATTATATCTTAAGATCAAATGCATGGTTAAAATTACCTAAACACAGACTTTGCTCAAAAACTGAGATGTAAATGGCCAGGAAAGAAGGAAGGAGGCATGAAAATAGGAAACCCAGGGAGAAAGTCGGTTAATTGATAGCACATGAAGAGATTGTAATGAATGAGATGCAGCCAAATGTATTTGAATTGTCAAATGTAAAACTGATGGTCTGTTCTGTAAACCTTCCTCAGTTCACAATAAAAATTAAATTTTAAAAAATTAGCAAACAAGAAATATCATTGAACTAACAGATGAAAAATAACCTAATTGATATTATTGTCAAGTGCTTATTGTCAGAAATTCATTCAATATCATTCATTTATGAGATGTTGGCATATTTTATGCAAGCTGTGATATATATAACCTTCATTACAGCATATAAATTTTTCCTTCAAAGTTGAAAGGCAAGTATTCCTAACATGTAAAATTAATCTCATTTGAATAGTAAATAAAAAGAAGTGATAAATATATTTACACATATGTGTGTATTTAATATAATAATGAATATCACAATTATATTAATAGATGATTTAAACAAATTATAATATTTTGGAAATCATTTTCAAGAACTGATTTTATATTTCAATAATAGCACATATTACATGAAAATTTAGATGATGCAACATATGCTTATTATAACTATATGATGATATATCATAAAATGATGTATCATAAGTTTAATCATATAATTGATATGTTAAAATATTTAAGTGATATTTTTTATATAAAAGTTTATATGTGTTCATTTGTGTCTGAATGATACAAGTTATATTTCTAGACCAAAAGGGTATGTACATTTGATAGCTGCTACCATGTTTTTCCCCAAATACCTAAATTACTACATTTGTATTAACTGTATAAGTAATGCACATTTATCTTTGTTTAAGTAAAACTGAAAAATATGATCTCTTTACTTTTTAAAATGAAACATTACATCTTTCATACTGGATGTCCCTGACTACTACTAAGGCTAAACACTGTTTTCTATGTTTACTAGAAAATTGCAACCGAGTCATTTTCTGCTCCTGTTTCGGGGCAACAACGTCCTCCTTTGCTTTGTGCATGTCACTTTGTTTCTCACTCGTTATGCAGCAAATCTGGCACTCTACCAACTCCTATGTTGTGCCAACCGTTCTTCCAATTAAGAATAGTTTTACTTGCTCTCTATGACTATTTTCCAATTTCGGTAACCCCAGCTCTAATTATTAGAATTCTATTCTTTGTGATGCTCTGAACCTTCTTATGTCACTACACTCATTTCATCAGAGCATGGGCCATGCTCTGTACTTCCATATTTGCTTGTTTTCTTTCGATATGTGTGGCTAGTCTCTGCTTAGCACAATATATATTTCATACACACACACACGCACACAGACAAATCCACTCCCACTGAGTCAATTCCAACCCATAGAAGACCTACAAGACAGAACAGAGCTGCTCCTTAGGGCTTCTGATGACCTCATCTTTTCCTGGCAGAGCTGCTGGTGAATTTGAACCAACAACTCGCGGGTGGCAGCTCAATACTTAAGTTACTGCGCTGCCACAGCTGCAAGTGTGCTTGTATATTTTTTGTGAATAATTCCACTTGAATAAATTTCCACCTAAATTATTTCCTTTCTTCTGTTCAAGTAAGTTCAAGCAAAAGAGAACACTCCAGGATCGCCCTTTAGGTAACCTTTCTATCTGATAATACACATTTAACTTCATTTTCTATGAAACATCAACAAATGTCATCGCTGATATCTTTGGCTAAAAGAGTTTGTACTAATCCTTCATCCATTGAGCTCAGCTTTTGCCTTATCTGTCTTCATTCTCTGTGTTTGCACAGCACATGGTGGACGGCGCACACCAATAGATCACTAAGGTCCATTCTTTGAAAAAAGGGACTCTATGGTTAATTGCCAAACCACAAGTTAACAGCATTGGTTGCAAAGTAGGTGATCAATAATCATGTAGCTAATGGATTATAAGCATCTTGAAATCTTGATAGCACTAATTTTGCAGAAGAAAAGAGGCAGTGCTTGACAAATACCATAAGCCTAAATGAGCTACTAACATTCTGAATGCTAATAAGTTGATAATGAGTCACCAGGTACTGTGTTAAACTAAAGGATCCTTCTTGTTCAGAGCACTTTGCATGCTGAGACATAATAATTAGAGTTTGTGTGATTTAAAAAACAATCAGGAATATAAGTGTGAAAAAGCTGGATTTTACAAGACAATTCAAGTCTCTTCTCAGTCACTCACTGCCATGTAGTCAAGGCTGACTATAGTGACCCCCCTGTGACTTTCCAAAATTGCAACTCTTTATGGGACTGAAAGCCCACTCTTTCTCCTGCAGAACTGCTGGTGGTTTTCTGAACTGCTGACCAAGTGAATTGCAGCCCAACACATAACCACGACATTAGGGGGCCTTCAGTTCTCTTAGATATTCTAATGGCAAAGGAATATAATCAGTTGTTTGGTTAGAAGGAGGAAGAGCTTCTAACTTCTAGGTCAACACTTCAAAATGACACAGCCACACTTGTGGGATAAGGTCAAGGTGTCCTACTCCTGTAAAGGGTTTCAACTTCAGAAACCCTCAAGGGAAATTCTACTCTGTCCTACAGGGTTGCTATGACTTACTGGCATAGAGACTGTTCGGTTGTCTGTTTATTTTTGAGTTAGAAGGAGCTGGATGTTAATATGAAAATCTAAAAATAAAATTATTAGATACTACATATACATATATATCTGAAGTTATGTGTGTAATAACTTAATAATATCATTATCCCATGGTACAAATTCAGTAATTATCAGGAAGAGATGCTGCTGCGAGCAAAAGAACTGTATTCTTAGTGTTTTTTCTGATCCTGACTTATTGTGACCTGACTCCATAATAATGCCCAATAATCCTGAGTATATTCTGTGAGTTCTCTGTGTCCATTGCAATTATATATATAGATAGATATAGATATTAATTATATATTGATATATATTAATTACATATATATTATTGAAAACAGCAGAGAAGTGTAGTGTCCTGGGAGGAATGATTGTTGTCAGATGGGGTAAAGAAAGTTGGAGGGTAGAAACATATCTGACTTCTGCTTCATCCTTTGGCAGATATGGAGTGGGATTTTTCTTCTCATCTGTGTAGTCAGTATTGGCAAGACATGGCCCCCTGCCATTTCTTAAGCACCCCACACAAAAAAAATATGTGTTGTAAATCCTAACTTCAATGCTAATTATAATCCTACCTTGGAATGGGTTCTCTGTGATATGTTAATAATCCAAGTTTTGTGTAAGGTGTGTCTTAAATCGATCACTTTTGAGATATAAATTAAAAGTTAAAGACAAGGGAGAGCAATAGAAATGGAGGAAGAGAGATGCCAAGCCACATAAAGATTGCCTAGAAGCAGAAACTTCTAGGGGCAAGGGACTATGCCCAGAGCAAGGAAAAGAGGGAATGGGGAGGAAAAGATAAAAAGAAATTATAAAAAAAATCCTCTCTCTTGAGCTGGCACCCTAAATCCAGACTTCTAGTCACTAAAACTGTAAGAAAACACGTTTCCGTTTGTTAAAGCCATCTGTTCCTGCCATTACTGAGATCATATGGTATCTGAGGTAGTTAGTTTATTGTGCCAAGCTGGCCAATAAACACATGTGGGGTTAATTGAAGGGCGGAGGGATAAATGACTCAGTGAGCTTCACATTTCTAGTTCTCAGGTGTCTTGCTTTCTGATGGTCCGACCAGGGTGCAGCTGCCTTAGCCAGTTCCTTGCTTCAGCTGGCAAGCCTGACTTCCTGTGAGACACCCCCAAGGAGAAGTCACATGGACCTACCCCGATGTAGCCCTGGGTGCTGGAGCATCCATGTGGCGACCCCTGCCAGCGCTGAGATGCTTACACGTTCACTGACTCGGTTTTCCTCCTGCAGTTGGCATCATAGTGTGTGTTGTGATATGGAGGAGGACTTTGTGGATTGGTGTTGGACATATGGGTTAATGTTGGACTTGTGGGTTTCGGCAGCACTGGGTTGGGACGTTTGCTTGATGCACAGTTAACCTTTATATAAAACTCTCTCTTATACATGAGTTTCTGTGGTTTTGTTTCTTTAAAGTACCCGGACTATTACAGTGTCATATTATATATTTTTATTTTTTTAACAAATATTTTTATATTTACTAAGTTCTGAGTACCTTTAAAAAATACTCTTATTAGAATATGGTAATATTTTAACATATATTCATCATATAAAAATGATAAATTTGCCGTTAAAAATATTAACATGGGAAGAACTTACAGATAGTTGATAGTGTATGAGTAATATCTTTCCAGCTTTAAGTACACAGGAGTATCAAAAAATCAAATTTAGAATATTGTATGAAAATGTATAATAAAGATGCATAATTATTTCACTATAATTTGGGCTTGTGGTGGGACAACTAGCACCCAAATAATTTATTTCTTATACTAAATAGGAATGGTAAATTGTTTAACATGATAAAATGACAAATTTAATGTATTTACTGTAGTGTCTTTTTCTTTACCTCTTAAGCACATGTGTTTATTTTCTTAAATCAGTTTCAAGTAACTGACATATAAAAAATGAAATGTTTTTCAGTATTTAAAAAATCAAATATTCACCCATACAGCTAAAAAGCGCCCCCCCCCTCCCAACCCCCCGCCCCAACCTGGAAATTCCATAAATTGGGCAGATAAACACTTGATAATTTACTCAAACCTACGATGTATTGGATAATCCAATCTGGTATTCAGTCCTTCAAGAAGTCTTATAATTTCACTAATAGCAAATTCTTAAGAGTTGTAATTATCTATGTACTGGGACATCTGTTTGCTTTTTCATGCTTGACTCCTCACAGAAAATGATAATTGAACGTATATTCTTGACTTCAAAGTGACAATACACTCATATGTATTTTGTACGTGATACCCACCTCTCGTCTGTCAGCGTTTAGTACTGTGGTGGCTGCTGTGTTGCCGGGAAGCTGGAAGTTGTGTCACTGGTATTTCAAATGCCAGCTGGGTCACCCAAAGATAACAGGTGTAAGTGGTGCTTCTAAACATAGATTAGACTGAAGACAGACCCGGCTTCCCACTGTGGAGGAAGTAGCCACTGAAATGTCGCCAGATCCTGCAGGCCTAGGAAGGGCAGCAGCTCTTTGTCAGGGAGAGAGCCAGGGGAGGGCCCCTTGGGGAAGAAGGCACTCCAGATGAGAATGAGGGGGAGCTGCCTTCTTAGAACAGAGTCTCTCAAGGGAGTGGAGCCGCTGGAATCTTCATCTGAGGATGGGACACCACTCAAAAAGAAACAGCTGCAAATAGTTTCCCATACTTGAATCCTGGAAGTAAAAATGTATGAATTTAGGAAAATTCTGAGTCTTCAAATATGAAATGGAACTTATTAATATCAATATCCTAGGCATGAGAGAGCTGAAATGGACTGCTGTGGGCCCTTTTGAACCTCACAACCCTATAGTTTACCAGGCCAGGAATGACACCATCGACAGTAATGGTTTTGCAGTCACTGTCAGAAAGGACACTTCAAGACCAACCTGGACGTACAATGCTGACGGTAATAATATTATATCTAACTGCCTTCCAGCAAATCCAGTCAACACAAGAATGATTCTAATTTATGCACACATGACTAAAACTAGTGATGAGTAAATTAAAGAATTCTACCAAAATTTTAGTCTGAAACAGAGCAAACATCAAATCACGATGCATTGATAATTATTGAAAACCGAACAACAAGAGTTGGAAACAGAGAGGAAGGAGCAGGAGCTGGAAAATACAGTCTTGGGAATAGAAACAAGACCATTACAAGACCAAAGCCTTGTTTTCTTCAACAACACAAACAGCAAGTATACACATGGACTTTTCCAGAAAGCAAATGCACCGCATCTGTGGGAAGAGAAGATGGAGAAGCTATATACCAGTAGTTAAAACTAGGTCTGATGATGACTGAAACTGACCACCAATTGCTCATATGTAAGTTTAGGTTGAACCTGAAGAAAATTAAAATAAGTTCATCAGAGCCAAAATATGCCCTTGAGTCTATCACACTTGAATTTGGAGACTCTCTCAGGAACAGATTGAATGCATTGAACACTAATGACAGATGGCCTGGTGAGCTGTGGGAGGACATCCAGAGGATCATTTATGAAGAAAACAGTCATTAAAAAAGAAAGGAAAGAAAAATATATCAAAATGGATGTGAGAAGACTTTGAAACTTTCTCTTAATTGTAGAGTGCTAAAGTAAAGGGAAGAAATAAGGAAGTCAAAGAGCTGAATAGAAAACTTCAAAGGGAAGCTTGAGAAGACAAAAGTCTGTAATGAATTTTGTGCAAACCTAGAGTTAGAAACTAAAAGAGGGAAACTGAGGGGAAAAATTAAACCCTTGAGTTGTAACTAATGATTATCAGCAAACTATTGAACGCTGCAGGAATGTTTCAACAAGCTAATGAAGCAATGGAAATACTCAGTTGTCTGTAATAGAAAATTTGGAAGACAGAAAGATGACCCAAAAGTGTACTGAGATTATGTAACAATACCATTAATATCATATCAAATACATTTTTTCTGGAGATCATCCAACAACAGTTGCATCTGTGCATTGATAGAGAGTTGCCAGAGGAAAATGCCAGAGTTAAGAAGAGAATGTTGTTGTTGTAGTGGTGTTGGTGGTGGTTAAATGCTGTTGTTTTGGTTCTGACTTGCAGCAACCTTATCCACAACAGAAGAAACCACTGGCCGCCCCTGTGCCATCCTCACACTGCTCGTTAGCTTGAGTCCATTGTTGCAGCCATGATGTCCATCCATTCCATGATGCCCTCCCTCTTTTTCAGTGTGCATCTGCTTTACCAAACATGATGTTCTTCGCCCAGGACAGTTCTCTTCCGAAAATATGTCCAAAGTATGTATGAGCGAGTTTTGCCATCTTTGCCTCTAAAGAATATTATGGCCTTACTTCTTCCAAGACAGATTTGCCCATTTTGCAGTCCATAGTACATAGAGCATTCGTCTCTAACAGCACAATTCAAATGCATTGATTCTCCTTCGATCTTCTTTATTCAATGTCCAACTTTCACATACATCTGAGGCAATGGGTCAGTTGCATATTATTTCTCAAAGTAACATCTTTGCTTTTCAATATTCTAAGAAAGTCTTGTGCAGCAGATTTGTCTAATAAAACATCTTTTGATATCTTGATTGTTGCTTCAATGAGCATTGGTTGTGAATCTATGCAAGAAAAAATTGTTGACTTCAATATTTTCTCTATTTATCATAATGTTATCTATTGGTCTTCTTAACGTTGAGTTGTAATCCATGATGAAAGCTGAAATTCTTGATCTACATTGACAAGGGCTTCAAGTCCTCCTCCCTTTTAGCAAGCAGTGTTGTGTCATCTGCATCTCAATTTCTTAATAAGACTTCCTCCATTTCTGTTCCTGTCAGGATAGTCAGTCCATAACAAATCATCACAGGTCCGGTAGGCACAATTGTACAACAATAATAAGTAAGGACTTTACGTATTTACTGTAGTAAGTCATAGAGAATATATGAGATAGAAGAGAGATTGAAATAATGGAGTCAGACACATTTTATAGTAGTATGCTCACCTCAGCTCCTCTTGGTGGTACAGGGAAGGGGAGAGAGAGTGGGTAGGAGGACAAGGGGAGAGAGAACAGGGGAGGGAATGGGGGAGAGAGGGATGGTGGGAGAGAGCACTGGTGGAGAGAGACTCTTTTGTGCTATCCAAGGCTTATATATTTTGGGGGTGTGCAAGCCCCCTACTTACAGGTAAAGCTATATGTCACAAGAAGGGTTTGTACTATAGGTAAAACAGTAATGAGAGGGGTATACATGAATTAGAAAGGAGAGGGATTGGGGACGCTCATGTGACAAGATTGGCAGATCCTAGATTCAGTATGGCTTCCTAACTTTGGATATCACTGAGCAGGTTTAACCACATCTCTGGCTCACCGTTGGAAACCATTATCAGTAGGGTGTGAGCCCCACCCTACAGTGGACCAGATGCCTTCAGGGAGAATATCTGTAAGCATCTGACCTCCCACCACCTGCTGGCAAACAGCCTCTAATGTTTGGCATATCTTTGGGTGAGACATAGCTGGAGAAAAGTCTTTTGTATCACACATATTCCTACATTCTTTTTTACATAACCCAATTTCTCTAATTATTTGCTGAGCATATATGCTGACTATATATGAAGAGAGGATTAATTACCAAAGAACATTTTTCCTGATTTTAAACTATGCAATATTCCTTAATTCTCATCACACAAATGACATTTGATCCATTTACAAGTTCCACATGAGTGCAATAAAGTGTTCTGGAGTTCCCATTATTCTCAAGGTTATTCATAGTTTGTTATGATCCACACAGTGAAATATCTTGGCATAGTCAATAAAACACAAGTACATAGCATTCTGCTAATCTCTGTTTTCAGTCAAAATCAATCTCATGTGAGCAATGCCTATTGTTCCACATCCTCTTCTGAATCCAGCCTGTACCTCTGGCAGCTCCATGTTACTGTGCAGTTGCAATCATTATTAGATGATTGTTAGCAACATTTTGCTTGCATGTGATATTGATGATATTATTTTAAAATTTGAGCATTCTGTCAGGTCAGTTTTCTTTGGAATGGGTACGTTCAGCTGGTCAACAGCTGCCTTCCAAATATCCTGGCACAGAAGAGTGTGTGCTGGCAATGCTCCACAAGCTTGTTGGAGCATTTAAATTAGTATTTTGTCAATCCCTGGAGCTTTTTTTTTAAGCTAATTCTTTCAATGAAACTTGAACATCAGCCTTCATACCATTCTCTCTTGCTCATATGCCATCTCCTGAAATAATGGCTTGTCTACTAGTTCTTTTGGTACAGTGACTCTGTGTATTCTTTTCATCTTCATTTGCTGTCTCCTGCATCATTCAATATTTCTTCCCATAAAATCTTTCAGTATTTCAGTTCGAGGCTTGAATTTTTCCCCAGTTCTTTCAGTCTAAAATATGCTGATTATGATTGTCCCTTTTGTTTTTCTAATTTTAGGTCTTTGCTCATTTCATTATAATATTTGGCTTTGTCTTGGGAAACTGAATTTTCAAATTTTCTATTCAGCTTTTTGACTTCATCATTTCTTCCATTTGCTTTATCTACTCAACAATGAGGATCAAGTTGCAAAGTCCTTTGGACATCCACTTTGTTCTTTTCTTTCCCTCCTGTTCTTTTTGTTTCCTTTATGAGCCACGTTTTTAATGTCCTCCTGAAGCACATCAGGTCTTCTGTCATTTGTGTTCAATGCATTAAATCTCTTCTTGAGATACATGCAAAATTCAGGTGTGATAGATTCGAGAATATCTTTTGGCTATTGTGGACTTGTTTTAATTTTCTTCAACTCTATGTTGAATTGACATATGAGCAATCAGAACCTTGCCCAGTTTAAGTTGCTAATATGAAGCTTCTCCAGCATCTCTTCCCACAAATGTGGTCAATTTTATTTCTTTGTATTCCTTCTGGATAAGTCCATGCAGAGTTGTCTTTTGTATTGTTCAAAAGAAGTTTTGCTATGAACAAATCATTGATTTTGCAAAATTCTATCACAGACAGAATTGTTTTCATGATTGATTTTGAAGTTCCCTTTTTAATGATGAATGCCATGTCATTCCTCTTTATTGTGTTATTCCCCATGTAGTCAATCATATAATTTTCTGACTCAAAATAGCCAATACCAGTCTATTTAGTTAATTAGGCTAGGATATCAATCTTTATGCATTCCATTTCCTGTTTTGAACTTCTTCCAATTTTCATAGACTCTTACTTCACACATTCCAAAGTCTGATTTTTAGCAGGTGTTGGCACTTGTTTCTCCTAAACTTGCATGAGCCTCAACAGCCAATGCAGATTTCAAAGGCTCCACTTCAACAGGCTTTAGCTGACTCATGCAGTTATGCAGATAGAACCATGGGTGGTTCCATTCTGAGACATCATCTCCTCCTGAGTCACACTTTGAAAGCCCTCAGACCTGAGGGGCCCCTCCCCTGACACTCTCTCTGACAGATTTTCAGCAGCTCCATCCTCAGAAGTGATGACCCAAGTCCGTCTATGTTGTCTGTTCTTAGTCTGTATATGGACTAGGGGATATCATTGCTGATTTCACATGAATCTTGACTGAAGTCAGAGAACAACATAAAGATGTTTACTGGTGTGTTATTGACTGTGCAAAGTCATTTGACTGTGTGGACCATAACAAACTATGCATAGACTTGAGAAACATAGGCATCCCAGCAGAGCATACACTACAGTGTGCTTGTGTGGAAACTGTACATGAATCAGAAGGCAGTTATGCATACTAAAAAAGGGAATATAAGGAAAGGTGTGTGTCTTGTTTCTCATCTCTATCCATACTTGCTCAATATGTATGCCTAGTAGCTAATCAGAGAAGATGGACTATATGAAGGAGAATGCTGCATCAAGATTGGAGGAAGGTTTATTAACAACCTATGATATATAGATGATATATCTTGCTTGCTTAAAGAGAGGTGAACTAGAAAAACCTGCTGATTAAGATCAAGGATTTCAGCCTTCATCATAGATTACAAATCAATGTCAAGTAGACTAAAATCTTCACAACTGGACCAATAGGTAACATCATGATAAATAGAGAAAATATTGAAGTTGTCAAGTTGTCAAGGATTTTGTCTAGCTTAAACCCACCAAGTTCATGGAAAGAGCAGTAAAGTGATCAAAGGACTGTTTCTATTGGGTCTTCTTGCTGTACAAGGCAACCTCAATTCATTGGAAAGCAAGAATGCTGCTTTGAGGATGATGATCACTAACCCCAAACATGGTATTTTCTATTTCCTCATGTTCATGTGAACATTGAACATTGAAAAGGGAAGACCAATGAAGCAATTCATTTGCCAAAGAACATTGAAAGTACTGTGGACTGACAAAAAACATACAGATCTGTCTTGGAAGAAATAGTCAGAATGTTCCTTAATGGCAAGGTTGGTAAGATTTTGTCTAATATACTTTGGGCCTTTTGTCAAGAGAGACCATTCCCTGGAGAAAGACATCATGCCTGGTAAAAAATCAGATAATGGAAACATAGGAAGACTTTTAACACAATGCATTGACACAGTGGCTGTATGAATTCCTTGAATATAAGAACACGTATTAGGATGGCACATTTTGTTTTACAGTGTCACTATGAATGACAACTGACTAGATGACAACTAACAACAACAATCACTTCATGAGTTGTTATATGATTAAAAAAAACAGTTATGAAGGAAAAAGTCCAAAATTGCAGTAAACAAAATAGTCAATAAGAAGACTTCCATCATTGATGGAATACTGATTAAAAGCCCTAACTCATCTATGTCAAAACATTTGCAAGAAGGCTTCTTGGCCAACTTTCTGGAAAAGATCCAAATTTTGCCCATTCTAAAGAAAAGTATCCCAATACAATATAGAAATTATAGAACAATACCACTTATATCGTGTTAGTCTGGGTTGACTAGAGAAACAAATACAAAGAATATATATATATGAAAGAGATTTATAACAAAGAGTAATTGTAAATTAAGAAAACATCCCAGCCCAGTCTTGATCGATCCATAAGTCCAATATTAGCCCCTAATATCAAAACTAGTCCTTAACTCCCTCTTCAGACTCACGCAGCCACATGTAATGATGCAGAAAACAGGAAAATCATAGGCTGGTGGGTGAAAAATCTTGTGGATCCAATGGCAGTGGAAGCATCTCAGCATTGGCGTGGGTCTCCATGTGGCTCCTCCAGCTCTCCGAGTGTAGCTGGCTCTTCAACAGGAAGGTGAAGAAGGTTTCTGCAAGTCTCTGCATGGCTGTCAATAGGAAGAGGAAGACAGAGAGATAGAGTAATTTCTCAGAATTCTCATGAGAAGGCCATGCTGACAAGGAGCCATCATTAGGCTGTGACCTGATTGACAGGTTAGACTCCACCCCTACACTATTTATTAAGTTGACATGATATTATGTAACTACTGCACATCCCATGCAAGTACAATTTGCCAAAAATTCTCTAACAATGGTTGCAGCAGGATAACGACAGGTAACTGCCAGAAATTCAAATCAGATTCAGAACAAAAATATTTCATAAGGTGTATCATTGCTAATGTCAGATGGTTCTTGAAGAAAAGCAGAATAGAAAAAAAGTTGCTTACTTGTATGTTTTTGGCAATGCAAAGGCATTTGTCTTCATGGGTCTTAATAATTACACCTAGTAATTATACTAAATTATACCTAGTTAATTGCCCTTCTATGGAATTGTTGTGCAGTGTTCAGCTTAAGTTTATTATTCTGATAAAAATATCTCTTTGATGAATTCCAACAGCAAAATAATTTCTTTTTAAGTCCAACTCAATATTCAAACTCTGTGCTGATTTACCTTTTGATCTTTCTAATATGCTCTTGTCAGAGCTGCCATTTTAAGCCATTAAAATGACATTTCAAATCAAGAGGTTTAATCTACACTTGCTACAAACACACACTGTTAATGTTGCTGGTGGTGTCTTTATAGTCACAACGTTTGTCGAAATTGTTGATGCTTTAGACACAATATTGTGGTGATTAGTAATTATGAACCTATATCCATAACACTTTTAACAATGCAGTAGTAATTAAGAGAAAAGGAGAAAATCAGTTATTAATAATTCAACTGACAATATTACAGTTCAATGGAAAGATTTTAAAAATATTGTTTGTATTTTTATGATTTAAGAAATATTACATTTATTTATTTTTTCTTTTTTAAATCGTTTTATTAGGGGCACATAATGAAATATTATATGTAAACCATTTCTCACACATTATTCGATGATTGACATATATAGTAACCATCACTAAAGATTCTATGTAGTCTGACACAAGGAGAAGGTCATAGGATGAGGAAGTGATACTATTAGTTGCTATCTTGAGTAATACCAACCATAGCGATGCCACTGAGGTTAAAGTCACTCAAAGATACCTTAGAAGACACACGGGCATACATTTCCAAAAAGTCACAGCTTTGAAAATCTTATGGCACATTTCTATTCCACACATCTGGAGTTACCTGAAGCCAGAATCAACTCACTGACAACTAACAACAAAAACTGGTTGTATTAGATTTTATGATATTTGATAGCATTCCTTTTAATAATTTTAAGTATTTTATAAAAGAAAAACCATAATATTGAAGTGCATAGCAACATTTTCAACAGCTTGTTCTTTATAATAGTTAGACCCAAGGGAATGGATAAAGAAATATGATTGATTAGAGAATGAAGGCTGAGGCATAGTTGTCCTTTTTCTGTCTCTCTTCCTTTCTCTCTCTCTCTCTCTCTCTCTCTCTCTCTTTGTTCCTATCTCTATTTCATTGTTCAATATGGCCACTGGGAGCCATATATAAGTAAATGAATTGGAACTAAAGAAAAGGAGACTTAAATTAGGAAATGAAGCATGCGGAAGGTCATAAATGTCTTCGTGTAGCTATCAGTTCTGAATAATTAGATTTGCATGAAGGTACAAGTCTAACTCAGAAGATCTCAAAGGATTGCTTCAAGCTCTTTGATTCTATTATATAGATGTAATTCTATGATTGAAGAACATCGGATTTAAAGCAATAGACTGGAATCTTTGTCTCAACTTATACTCTGACTGCTCTAATATCATGGTAATACATAATTTAGTCTTTGTATTGTCATCCTTCATCAATGTAATTGATATCTTAAACCAAATTGCAAATATTTCATTGCAGATCTATGAGTGTGTATGGATAGATAGGTGCTTATATTTCCATATGTATATGTACACTTAAAACTTGAAATTACTATATTAGCTATATTTTGCATAATGAAGATATAGGCATACATATGTTATATATATGTGAAAATACCTATGAATATATCTGTATCTGTATCTATATCTATAATTATATCTATATCTCAAGAGATATACTTTTTTCTATAATTAAGGCAATGATGAAATGCTACTGTTAGGGCCATAAAGTTGAGTATGACTTACAGAAATGTATTATGTATGACAGAAGGAAATGTTGTCCAATACTAAGTCAGCATCACAATAGTAGATAACGTTGAAGCCACTGTGTCAATTCCGTCTGTTGAAATTTTGGTCTTATTTTGTTAATTTATTAAGCATGGTGTCCTCTCCAAGGACTTGTCTCCCCTTCTAACATACTCAAAGTAAGTTAGACAAAGTCTTGCCATCCTCACTTTTAATGAAAACATTGTCAGTACTTCTTCCAAAATAGATTTATTCATTCTTCTAGCAGCCCACGGTATATTTAATATCCTCAGTAAAAAAGCATAATACAATGGAAAAGACCATAACATGTGTCATGAACACCTTACTCGTCAAAGTAGTGTATTTGTATATACATCAATATACAATTCTTTGATGACTATGAGTAGGCCAGGGGCAGGGATGGGAAGAGGGAGAAGTGAAGGATAGAGGAACGAGGACAAAATAATGGAACAATTAACATGAAAAACTAAAGTTAAGTAAAATCAAATCTAATCAAAATTGCTTCATGAGAAAAACAAAACAAAAAATGCTCCAATTTCCTTACCCCTCAGATCTAAATATTGGTCTGCGTGGCTAAAAAGAGGAAAAGTAAAACTGAATGGGTCTTGGAGTCATTAGTGATGAACAAGTCCTTTTTCAGTTATTTCTTATGGGAAAAATTGAATCAGAATTCGACTGCTTTTCATCTCTGTGCTCCTTCTAGAACGGATTAGGATCAAAGTCCAGGTTTCTACTGTACATACCTACAGGTATAAAATTTGTTTTTCCGATGTTTTTCCAAAGCCTGTAAATGTGGTTCTCATAGAAGAATGAAAGCCACATTTCTCTATAAAAGTTTATTATTTAAGTCATCAGAAAAGTCTTCACTCATTTATTAGATACAGTACTTTCATGTAGGTTTCATCTAGTATATACACACTGTTTAAGCAGAAAAATCTACTGGAAACAATTTTATTCACTCTGGCTCTTGTTATGCAAAAGCCCAATGTGTCAATGGTGGTGTAAAATGTGGTTAAACAAATTTATCTCAGGCACTGAATGCTTCTGGAATACTTCCATCATTTACTTGTATGTTCCCCATACCCCGCCCCCACTGATGTTTCTGCAATGGTCAACTACTTGGTAATCAGTATGTGACAGTATTTGTTTTCTTTTGTCTTCAAAAACTTCTGTAAATACTCTGTTAACGACTGGTGGAGGTTTATTCAAGACTTAAAGTTTATTTCTGAACCTTGAAGAGCATGAATCATCTGATGAAATGTTGCAATGTGTTGTTCCACATGATCAACATAAATACATTCTCCAATGTGTGCAAAAAAACAAACAAAAAAGAGAAAAAAGAAAGATTTTTTGCTTTTCAAAACTTCAAGGAAATCATTGCAACAAATTTTCCCAAAGCAATACATCCCTTGCTTTTGTAACAACAGCTTTTATGAATGTTGACTACGGATTCAGGTCAAATAAAATCCTTACATCATTATATTCTCCGGGAGTCATGCTGTTGCTTGTTGGACCACTTGTGAGTGTATTTATGTTTCTCTATGTTGAAGACTAATCAATACTGAACACAAGCCTGTGATTGTTATCCACAAGTATTTCAAGTCCTCTTTACATTCATGCTATGTTCTTGTTGATGTAGTGCAGATTCTCAGTCTAGTTATCTATCATAAAAGTTGAATAAATATGGGGAAAGATTACAAGGCACATATTTTAAAAACATTAACCCATGCTGTATTTCCTGTATGGTTTTGTGTTTTTTCTTTTGAATTATCTTTCTGTAGTGTATGTACAAATTCCATGTGAGCACAATGAACTGTTCTGGAATTCCCATCCTAAAAATGATGAAACAAACACACAGTCTGAAATATGCTT
Organism: Echinops telfairi; assembly: GCF_000313985.2. Lineage (NCBI taxonomy): Eukaryota > Metazoa > Chordata > Mammalia > Afrosoricida > Tenrecidae > Echinops > Echinops telfairi. Next base: position 46,821,871 of record NW_022111373.1, on the reverse strand, counting down.
ATATATGCATTATATATTCACAAATATAATTAAAGAAACAAAACAGGAACCAAACAGTGCTATTGAGTCAATGCTGACTCGTAGTGACCCTATAGGGCAGATTATAGCTGTCCCTGTGAGTTTCTTAGACTGTGATTGTTTACAGGAATATAAACCCTTGTTTTTCTCCCATGGAGAGGCTAGCTGATTTGGATTGTAGTACAATGTGCAGGCACTACGCAATGATCTAATGATTATAATGGAAATCAAAATTAAGTTTATAATGCAGCTATATAACATGACTCTGTAATTGTTAGACATTTTTTACCTAAAATTATTACTGAATAATGTTATTTTTACATATTAAAATATGTTCATATGAATTAGTAATATTTCTGTACACATGAAGATACTTCAAACAGTTTATGGTAAAATGGAATCAGAAAATGGGGAATTGTTTCACAAACAATAAATGCTGATGATCTACCAGCATATGAATGTCCTGAAAACTATGCTTCATCCATTTCATTAAGACAGATTCTACTTTGAAAAGGCTGCATGTCCCCAATCACCTTGTGAATGCCTTTCCACCTTAGGGCCTCATCTTTTGGAACCATAACAGACAATGTTTTACTGTTAATAACAATATTGTTAGTGGTCAATCTCTTGGGAATTGACTTATTCCTTCTTTCTTGTCTGCTTTATTCTGAAAGTACTGCTAAAAACAGTCTAGCATGTGTGATCTTACCAATATTTGAAATATAAGTAGCATAGCTTACACAATGACATCAACACCAGTACAACAAACTGACATCAGTTGGAAAATAAAATTAAAATCAGAAGTTATTGCCATCAATATTATTATTTTAAATTTCAGTATGTGTTTAGAGAAACAAATTCATAGACACATATATGTGTAGAAGAAAGAGCATTATATCAAATAGTAATTATGTATTAAGAAAAAAAATCCCACCCCAGTCCACATCAAGTCCATAAGTCCAATATTAGCCCTTATGTCCCAGTCTTTAAATTCCTCTTCAGACTTATGCAACGCATGCAATGACATTGAGTACAGGAAGATCACAGGCCAGTGGGTGGAAGGTCCTGTGGATCCAGTAGTGGTAGAAGCATTTAAGTGTTGTCTTGGGTCTCCACATGCCTCTTCCAGCTCCAAGGCTCTGGCTGTATCAGCATAGCTCCATGTGGCTTATCAACAGGAATGTCTCACAGGGAGAAAGTGTATCTGGCCTCCAGTGAGGTGTTTATCTCCATCTCATCTCCAAATGAGGTCATCAAGCTGTCAACAGATTGACTTCACCCCTTCACAAATTAACAGATTATGTAACTGCCATACAATCACATAATCAGTTATCATAATATTATTATGTAGAATCTGAACATTCATCATCATTATCAAGGGGTATACACAGTACACATCCAGAAATAAAAGTGCGGACTATTGAGATATATTTACATGTAATGTCTGAAAATAGTAGAATAACATACTGTCATTAAAATATTTAGTTTCCATCTAAAATGTATGTTTCTTTTTTTAAAATTTAAAATCATTTTATTGAGGGCTCATATATTTCTTATCGCAATCCATCCATCCATCCATTGTGTCAAGCACATTTGTACATATGTTATGACCATCATTTTCAAAACATTTTATACTTGAGCCCTTGGCATCAGCTCCTCATTTTTCCCCCTTCCCCCACCTCCCTTCCTCATGAACCCTTGGTAATTTATAAGGTTGTTTTTTTTTGTTTTTTTTTTCAGGTTTTACACCAACTGCTATCTCCCTTCACCCACTTTTCTGTTGTTCGTCCCCCTGGGGGTGTTATATATCAATCATTGTGACCGGTTCCCCCTTTCTCCACCCACCTTCCCCCTACCCTCCTGGTATCACTACTCTCATTATTGGTCCTGAGGGATTTATCTGTCCTGGATTCCCTGTGTTTCCAGCTCTTATCTGTACCTGTGGACATGCTCTGTTCTAGCCAAAATTGTAAGGGAGAAATGGGGTCATGATAGCGGGGAGGAGGAAGTATTCAAGAACTAGAGGGAAGTTGTATATTTTGTCAGTGCTATCCTACACCCTGACTGGCTCGTCCCTTAGTGTATGTGTGTATATACACACACACACACAAATACATATTATATATATATAATAATTTTATTAGGGGCTCATACAACTCCTATCCATACATACATCAATTGTACATTCCTTGCCCTCATCATTCTCAAAACATTTTCTCTCCACTTAAGCCCCTGGCATCAGGTCCTCATTTTTCCCCCTCCCTCCTTGCTCCTCCCCTCATTAACCCTTGATAATTTATAAATTATTATTTTGTCATATCTTGTCCTGTCTGATGTCTCCCTTTACCCACTTGTCTGTTGTCCGTCTCCCAGGGAGGAGGCCACATGTAGATCCTTGTAATCGATTCCGCCTTTCCAACCCACTCTCCCACTATGCTCCCAGTATTGCAACTCTCGCCACTGGTCCTGAAGGGATCATCCATCCTGGACTCCCTGAATTTCCAGGTCCTATCTGTACCAGTGTACATCCTCTGGTCTAGCCAAATTTGTAAGGTAGAATTGGGATCATGATAGTGGGGGAAGAGGAAGCATTTAGGGACTAGAGGAAAGTTGTATGTTTCATCGTTGCTACATTGCACCCTGACTGGCTTGTCTCCTCCCTGAGACCGTTTTGTAAGGGAATGTCCAGTGGCCTACAAATGGGCTTTGGGTCTCCACTCCACCCCCCACCCCCCTTGTTCATTATGATATGATTTTTTGTTCTGATAATGCCTGATACCTGATCCCTTTGACACCTCATGTTCGCACAGGCAAGTGTGCTTCCTCCATGGTGTGCTTCCTCCTTGTTGCTTCTGAGCTAGATGGCTCCTTGTTTACCTTCAAGCCTTTAAGACTCCAGATGCTATATCTTTTGACAGCCGAGCACCATCAGCTTTCTTCACCACATTTGCTTATGCACCTGCTTTGTCTTCAGCAATTGTGTCAGGATGGTGAGCATCACAGAATGTCAATTTAATATAAGAAAGTATTCTTGCATTGAGGGAGTACTTGAGTGGTGGCCCAATGTCCTTCTGCTACCTTAATGCTAAACCTATAAATATATGCACATAGATCTATTTACCTATCCCCATATATAGATATATTTGCATATGTATATGCCTTTATTTAGACTTCTATTAATGCTCTTTGTTTCCTAGCTCTTTCTTCTATTTATTTTGACTTTCCTCTTGTCCCACTATCATGCTCAGTCTTCATTTGGGTTTCAGTAATTCCTCTTGGTTACATTACCCTTGATCACTCCCTACCAGGCCTCCTCCACCCTCCTCACCACCAATTTGGATCACTTGTTTTTCCCTTGTCCCTGGGTTTCTTAACACTACTACCTTTCCCCTCACCTCCCCTTGTCCTATGTCGCCCCTACCAGTCGGTTCCGTTGTTTCTCCTCCAGATTGTTCATCCAGCCTATCTTATTTAGACACACCTGCAGAGATAATAATACTCCTAAAGGCCAACAAATGATCCGTGAACTAACTACAAGCTTTTCTTTCTTGTGTTTTGTTTTGTTGTTTTTTTGTCACTGGTTTGTTGCTGATGTATGTTTCTTTTATATCATTTAAGGTTATATTTTCTATGTTCTACTATGCAAATGTAATGTAAAAATCTTAATTATGAGAAGAAAAATAATGGCACTTATACATCACATTTTTGACTAATATTCTCATGCAATGGAATAATTTTATTTCAAAATCTACTGCTGATGACAAATTAGCAGAAATACCATCTCTGACTAAGTCTGTAACTAAATGAACCTAATCAATTTTTATTCAATCAAATGTGAAGAAAATCTTAAATGATATATAGTTAATATATTTAAAGCACAGTTTATCTATACTATACAAAGGAGCCCTGGTGGCTCTGTTGGATAAGCATTGCAATAATAAGGACAAAGTCAGTGGTTCAAATCCAACAACAAATCCACAGAAGATTGAGTTTATGTTCTCTCATAAGCTTTCACAGTTTGTAAAACCCAATATGGGATCACTATGAGTTATCAGCATGGTGGCACTGATTTTAGTATGGTTTATGAGATAGAAGAAACAGCTGTAGATATACATTAATAATTGGATTGTGAGATGTACAAAATATGAATGTAGAAAAATTGGAAGTAAGACAAAATTAAACAACATGAAGTTTGATATCCTAGGCAAAATTTGAACAATTTGATGGTAGTGTCATGGGTTTCTAACCTCAAGGTAAGTAGTTCAAAGTCACTAGCTGCTCTGTACTCTTAGGATTTCTACTCTAGAAGAAATTTATACCCTTGAAAACTCTCAGTAGCAGTTGTACTCTGTCCTACAGGGTTTGAGGAGTCGAAATTCATTTAATTCATTGAATCTGGATTTTGATTTGTTTTGTTTTTGATGGAAAAATATACAATCTTGAGTAATTCCTACTTGAATGTAAAGTATATCTCAAGAACACATTTATTTCATTGAATAAAAATGACAAAAAGCCAAAATACTTGTGGGATGATGACCTCAAGAGCATCATGAAGGAAAAAATCAAAAGGCTATTAAGAAATAGAAAATTAAGACTAGACTAAGTGGATGTGAAAAAAAGAGGATGAAACTTTCTCTTGATCTTAGAGTAATCAATGGAATGGGAAAAATGATGACGTAAAAGGCATGAACTGGAAAGTACGAAGAGCAGCATAAGAAAACTAATTACAGCATGATAATGAGCTATACTCAGACCAGTGAGTTAGAAAACCAAGACAGAAGAATGCACTCAGCACTTCTCAAAAAGAACTGAAGAAAAAAAAATCAAACCTTGAGCTGAATTGTTGTCGGACTCCATGAGCAAAATATTGAATTATACAGGAGCATCAAATAATTTTAAGGAACACATTCACTATAATAAAAAGACCTCTTCTATGTTCAAGAATTTCAAAAAGGAGCATGTGATTGAGAATTGATGATGTGGACTTGAGGATGATATTCCCCCTCAGAGCAGCCAATCCACAGAGAAGACCATATGGCCGGCCCCACTATGAGACACAACATCCCTCACTGGCCTATAGCCCTACAGCGGACAACACTGGAGACACAGTGCGGGAATTGTGCCTGATCTGATCCCACCACACCGAGGCAAAACACTAAGGGCGGGCAACAGAACAGCAAGGGGAACAAAGCAACGAAGTCCACAGGGAATACCAAAAATAGACTTTGGGGCCAGGACTTGGCACCCCATCAGACATGACTGGAAAACACTCCTAAAGGCCAATAAACAGTCCTTGAAGTAACTACAAGCTTTTCTTTTCTGTTGTGTTTTTTTTTCTTTGTTTTTTGTCATTGGCTTTTTGTTGTTGTTGTTTTGTTTTCTTTTGTTGCTTGGTTTTGGTCTGTCAAGTTTTTGTGCATGTTATTATTTCTGCAGGTCTGTCTAAATAAGATAGGCTGGATGAACAATCGAGGAGAAAACAACGGGACCAACTATTCTGGGGGACACATGGGAGAGGGAGAGGAGGGGGAAAGGAAGTGGTATTAACAAACCCAGGGACAAGGGAACATCAAGTGATCCAAATTGGTGGTGAGGAGGTGTAGGAAGCCTGTTATGGCGTGATCAAGGGTAATGTAACCAAGAGGAATTACTGAAACCCAATTGAGGGTTGGCATGATAGTGGGACAAGAGGAAAGTCAGGAAATAGAGGAAAGAGCAAGGAGGCAAAGGGCATTTATAGAGGTCTAAATAAAGGCATGTACATATGGAAATATATTTATATATAAGGATGGGGAAACAGATCTATGTGCATGTATTTATAGGTTTGGTATTAAGGTAGCAGATGGACACTGGGCCTCCACTCAAGTACTCCCTCAATGCAAGAATACTTTGTTCTATTAAAATGGCATTCCATGATACTCACCTTCCCGATATGATCGCAGAAGACAAAGTGGGTGCATAAGCAAATGTGGTGAAGAAAGCTGATGGAGCCCCACTATCAAAATATATAGCATCTAAGTTCTGAAAGACTTGAAGATAAACAAGTGGCAATCTAGCTCAAATGCAACAATGCCCACATGGAAGAAGCACACCAGTTTGTGTGATCATGAGGTATCGAAGGGATCAGATATAAGCATTAAAGAACAAAGCATCAAGTCATTATAAATGAGGGGGAGTACAGATTGGGGACCCAAAGCCCATCTGTAGGCAATTGGACATCCCCTTACAGAAAGGTCAAGGGGAGGAGATGAGCCAGTTTAGGGTGCAGTGTAGCAACGATGAAACATACAACTTTCCTCTACTTCCTAAATGCTTCCTCCCCACCCACTATCATGATCCTAATTCTACCTTACCAATCTGGCTAGACCAGGGGATGTACACTGGTACAGATAAGAACTGGAAACACAGGGAATCCAGGACATATGATTCCTTCAGGACCAGTGGTATGATTGGTGATACCAGGAGGGTCGAGGGAGGGTGGGGTGGAAAGGGGAACCAATTACAGGGATCTCCATATAACCTCCTCCTTGAGGGATGAACAACAGACAAGTGGGTGAATGGAGATGTCGGACAGTGTAGGATATGACAGAGTAATAATTTATGAATTATCAAGGGTTCATGAGGGAAATATGGGAAACTTATTTTTTTATCCTATTTCATTCATCTACAAAACCCATATTATTGAGCCATATTTTGGAGAATTAAATAAAATAGGACATTTAAATTGTTTCACAAAATATATGATACAGTAACAGAACCCATGTATCAGAGGAAAAAAGACAATTTAATTCACACAAAGAAAGAAAACACAGTGAGCTCAAACAAGTGTTAAAACACAGGGCTGAAGACCGTTCTCAGGAATAAGTGGCATTGAACTTTCTGGAAAAGTGTCTCAAAATAATGATATTTACATACTTTGAATAAATTGAAGGACATTTTAAATAAGTCTCAGATGAAAATGAAGGAAAGCACAGAAAACAAAGCTCAGGATAATTCAGGAAAACACTACAACCACAAAATTGAAAGAAAAAAAAAGGGAAATAAGGAATCATACAAGAAGAATCAATAGAAATCAAGAAAATTATTATAGAGATTTCAAAAATAGATAATGCATTAAAGGGCAAAGGAGTAGAATTGAATCTTTGGAGGTCAGAACTAGTGAGTTTGAAAACAAATTTCTCAATATTCATCTACTAGAGAAAAAATCAGAAATATGCATCCAACATCATTCAGAGGAAGCCTTAAAATTATGTGGGACACAATATTGACAGATTATTACAGAACAGGAAGAGACAGAAATTCACAGGGACATATTTCCAATAAATGAAAGGATAGACTGTTCCTAACATCCTGAAAAACAAGATGTAACCCAGGAAGCTGAACACCCCACACACAATGTATTCCAAAAGAAAATTATAGGACAAGCCATATCATATTTTTTCAAAACCAAATAAAAGAATCCTGAGATATTCAGGAAAAACAAAATGTTTCTTACAAGGGGGAGCAAGGATGACTAAGTTCTGATTTGTTAGCGGAAACCTTACAGGCAAGTAAACAATGGGTGACATAAATAAAACTGTAATGGAAAATGGAATAAATGGCAATCAATTATCATATAGTGAGTAAAATTGTTCCCAAATATCATGGTTATATTGGAACATTTCCAGGGAAAGAGAAATGAAAGGAATTTGTATAACTCAGACTCAAAAGGAGTTCTTCAGTCAGAGAATGCAGTTGCAGTGAATTCTTTAACGTGGCTTTTCTAGACAAAGTTTCTCTCACTTCCATCAATTGAACTTTTTGTGCATAGGTCAGGGTAAGAAGGTGGGGGATTCAGCAACGAGTAATTGTTAACAGGACTCATTGGATGGCCATTCTGCTGGGTATAAAACGCGCCCTTTAAGAAGCAGGAGGATCAGCATTTCACTAGGAATTTCACCCCTAGCAAGCCCTAGGAGTGGAGTATGTCCTGTGGACCCTGAGATAACATGCAGTGAACCTCCTTGGTCCAGAAGACAGCTGTGACATCAGAGGAGAAGCAGTAGAACTAGGGTATAAAACTAGGTACAAAACAGTGAGGAAAATTCCCAAGCCACAGAACAAGTAAAGCCGAGTGCTTTGGGGCAGTTGGTTTGTGGAGCGGGATGCCTTTGGGAACTTAATTGGGGGAGCTGGGGTTGCTGACCTATGGAAGTGGAAATAAATACCTTCAGTTCGAGGCTTATAGTGGAGTGGCATGCCCTTTCCTGCATTTATTAGGAGCCTGGAAGGGACTTTATAACATGTGCCAATGAACATACATAGACTGAGCATTTCTCACCTGCATCATGACCTGTTAATGTATTTAATAAGCCTTTTAACTGTGGATATTATCTGTTTGGATTTCTGTTTGGCCATGCAAAGAATTATAAAACCTAGAAATTAAAAAGTATAGAGTGCTGTTTAGAGAGAACAAAGACCAATCCACTACTGTTTTGGCCTCTCATATAATATTGAAAATATTTTGCAGCCAGAGATGTAAATGGATGTCATCCCACAAAAAGTGCATCTCAGGAAAGAAGTCCCCAAATGAATCCAAACACAAGCTTCAAGCATGTGACTGTCTGATTTTCATAAAATTTTCAACACCTTAGAGTTGCAGAATTCAATCTACCAAACCATAGCTGCCATCCTACCCAAGTCCTTTTTCAGATAGCCCATAAAATATTCTATTTCCAGCCACATTTTTCAGCATCAGCACACAAGCATAAAATTCATCTTCCATGCCCTATTCTCTATAAGACATTTATATTAGTCATCTTGTAAAGGAAATTATTATTCTGAAGTATGGGTCTTGCATTCCCTAGATGGAGTTCCAAATATCTCAGCTCTCTTGTCTCATCCAAATTACGATTTTTAATTGCCAATCATTTCTAAATTGAAACTTATTCTAAATCATTCAGAATAAATAAATCCCTTCCTTGACTTCCAAAATAGATACTTCTTATACTAAGGTTGCAATTGGAAAGAAAGAAAGAAAAACAACAATTTTTAATATGGTATATAACGTTATAAGGCTATTTTAAGTTTGAATGTATTCTACTTTATATAAAGAGTTACAAAGATGTTGCCAGCATGGGGATTGGTTCCTTTAATAATTGCAATAATGTTGCATGAGAATAAAACTGATTCAATAATTGGTCTTATTATTTCATTTCAGAGTAACAATTTTTAGAAAACGACTGGTTTTTAAAAAACATGAATATTTTAAATTCAATATTTTTTCAAAAAGAATAATGAAAAAGAAACTGCATTAGACTGTAATTTACTCCTTTTCCAAATCGCTTCTCATTTCTATTTTGTATAGTATGCTATTATTAAAAAGCCATATATTGTCTATGGAATTAAACACTTTTAAATTAATAGCTTAGTCACATGGAGCTGCTACGTTTATTTAACCTGTTCATGTCAGTAAGCCAGGTTTGTAAATTAAAAGTACTGTTAATTTCACAGCTTGAGTGAATTAAATGAAATACATATACAAAAAAGCACAGCCCTAGAATCATAGTATTTAATAAGATAGTGTTCTATATATGTGGTTTTACTTTTCTTTGGACGAATAGAACCCTAAAATATACAAACTACCTTAGTTTGCTTCAAAATCTTGTCAAAGTATTGTTTCAACTCGTATTGTTCACTGATTTTTAAGAATTTTTATTTGTTTGAAAAATCATTTACAATTTGCCACTTCCAGATATATAAATAAATTGCTAATTAGTATGACTCAAGTCCACAGACCATTGAGGATGACGTGAAATCAAAGTGTCTATAAGACCTTTTTTATTGTCATAAATGATCATGCTTATCTGTGGTCACCTATTGACTAACTTGAGAGTCCTGAATTGTACAGAATTGTGTTTCAAAATGCCAAAAATAATTATGAGTCCAAACATTCCTGAAAAAACAATGCATGTGATTAAAGTTCAAGACTTAACCATGTTATGGAGAAAAATGTTAACATTAATGCACTAGAATTACCCAAACGCATGTAAAATTAAAAACAAAAGTAAACAAAACAAACACTGCCATCAAGTATGACTTGTAAGCACCCTTCTTAGGGTTTCCAGGGTGGAAATCTTCCTCCTGTGGAAGAGATGGTTGCTTAAAACCAGTGACTTTCTTTGGGGTTAGCAATTCAAAGCATGTGAAATGAGATATTGTTAATATTTTGATAAGGTTTAAACACCCATGTGCAGAACTTTTCCATGAATAGGAAATTCACTCTTCCTTGCTTTCACCAAAAGTATCTGCATACAAAAGTATGCAGATAGTACATAGCTTGTGTTAAATTATATGTTATTTACTCTATTAGATGGTTTGAAAAATCTTTTTGAAATAAAATTAATTAGTGCTAGAAAATGCCAGTGTTGAAGACACAAATCTAGCATGATGATTCAAAGTAATATCACTTAGTTTGTTCTTTCTATAGCAGGCTATTTTCTTCTCGTTATATATTGATAATTGCATTTAATAAATTAACTGATTTTAACCTACACCCAAATTATGATTTTCCAAATACTAGCAAAATATTTTGTTCTTATCTTCAATTGATTGTATATTGTCACATGCTTTTAACACCTTTTTAACACATTTTTTTCATCTTCTATTATTTATCATACATTCATAACCATAAAATTGATTCTGACTCCTAGAGCCTCTGTAGGACAAAGTAGAATTGCCCCCATGGGTTTTTGAGACTGCAATTCTTTAGAGGAGTAGAAAACCTCATCTTTCTCCTGTGGAGTGGTCAGTGATTTTGAACTGCTGAACTTGTGCTTAGCACCCCAACCGGTAACCCACTACAACACCAGCATCTTATGGCAGTAAGGTGTTTTGTTCTGTTTGGTTATTATTCTTTAAAGATGGGGGATTAAAGATCATCATCTACACATGGCCCAGGTTATGAAGTTGTTGTGGTTTACCACATGGTTGTCCTACACATGGCAAACTTATGTATAACCGAATATGTTCCTTGTTCTATATTATCTTCATTATAGTTGGTATGTTTGAGCGTAGTGCTAGGACTCGTTTGACAATCTACGTCAATGAGTTTTCTGCATTTTTTCCTGGCATCCTACTTTATCTACCATGATGTAATTTTCTAGGAAATTGATATTTCTTGAAGACTTGTCCAAAGTATATGAGCTGCAGTCTCATCATGCTCACTTCTAAGATGCATTCTGCCTGTGTGTCTTTCAAGACTGATGGGCTTGTTCACCAGGCAGTCCAACATAGAAAAAATGCCCTTCACCAGCACTACAAGTCAAATGCATCCATTCTGTGTCTGCTTTCCTACAAATTATCCAGCTTTTTCACATGTTAGGTGACTGAAAAACACAACAGGGCTAAGGCATACCTTCTTCATCACAAGGAGCAGTGGTTTACGTAAAAATTAAAAGGTCTTTTCCCAGTAAACTTGCTTACTGTAACATGTTTGATTTATGGACTTCTGCCTCTGTGGACATTGATGGTTGATCACAGTAGCATGAAATCATAGACATCAAATACCTCCCCCCCCTACACACACATTCATTATGATATTTTTATTGGTCTATTTGTAACAGTTTTTACTTTCTTTATGTTTAGATTCAATCAATACAGGTTAATGCTCCCAAACTAAACTCATGCATTGCGAATTATGGAAGAGTAGAATTCCCCCTCATGGTATCAAAGGCTTTAAATAGTTATGAGAGCTCATTTTTATCCCTTAGATTAGCTTGGGAGTTTCAAACTTCTGACTTTGTAGCTAGCAGCCCAGTGAGTAACTCACAATGCTGCCAAGGCTCCAATACAAACAGGTTACAGATTAGTGTATGTGATAATCGCTGACACAAAAAGAAAGAAAACCAAAATCAGGTGCATTAAAAAGATGTATTAGCTATGACCCTTTTCAAAATCAATAAAACATCATGCAGAACATTTAAACTTCATTAATTTGCTTATTATAGGCATACATTTTAGAACAACATAGATTATTTATACCATTTTATAGGTTTTCTATTTCTGTGTAGTTAGCAAATTTAGTGATTTAGAATATCATATATTTATGATCTCAAAATTTCTGAAGTCAGAGTTTGAGAATTGCTGAATTTTCTGCTTAAAGTACCCTCTGGCTGAAATCAAGAATTCTGTTTGGGTTGCAGTTTTCAGCCAAGGTTTGGAATCATCTCTCAAACTCATTCTGGATGTTGGCAGATTCAGTTTCTTGAAACTATCACCAAGAAATTGCTCTCAATTCCTGAGGCTCTTCATAGTTCATTGCATGTGCCCTTCACAGACAGTTCGTAAACCAGCTGTCTGCTCTCTTCGGTGCCAACCAGAACAGGTAGCTCCCTACTCTCCTGCAACCAGCCCGAGACATTGCTCTCCTTGAAGGAGCTAAGTCAGACTCACGGAGAAAATCGCTTTGTTTAAATTAATCAGATTTAGAACATTAATCACATCTGCAAAGTTTCTATTATCTAGATTTTTGTTTGATTAAATGGCTGGAATATATGAAGACCAGGAGCGGGGAAATTTGAAGGATTAGCTTAGAATTTTGTCAAGTACAACTATTATTCATTACAAAAATAACATAAAGTCAGTTATATATGCTTTTTTAAATGTACTGAGGTAAAAAAGTATGATACGACATTGTTGTGGATAACCTTTTATAGAAATGTATTGCTACTCTTATTAATTCTAATTCACCAAGTCAAACTTGTTTAACATCTTAACTTGATAGTGTTATAACTTCCTCTTATTTTATAAAAGATGAGATTATCATATATCTCTTGTCCATTATCATATTCTTTAGCTCCCTGTCATTATTTCATATTTGTTTATTTATTGAAATTATTTACAGCATGTATTTATTCTCAGAGTGCGGTGGAACCAATAAGAGTTTTGTTTGAGGGTGGTTTGGGTTTTCTTTGTTTTTTTGTTTTTTTTAATGTGAATGATACATAAGATGTGGTGTGTTTTTCTTGATATCATAGAAAAAAATCTATGTATCAGATGACTATTATTCATGTATAAATAAAGCATAATTGTCAGGTTTATGCTTTCATTTTTTCCTTTAATATTTTAAGGAATAAAAATGTTTGGATATTGAATACTGTGAGAGTAGACATTCATAAAGAATTTTACTTCTGACTTACTTTACATAAGTAACAATTTCACAAATATATCAATGATATCCTTGTACTCCATTCTAACTTTATAAGTTAAACTAAAAGAGCACTTATAGATTCAAAATTTTATTTTTTAATATAATGGTGATGACTTGTAAGTAGCTTTGATACAGTGACCAAGTGCACCAGTATTTTGAGTGCAGCAATGTCAGTAAGAACAAGCTAGGAAGAAGAAACAGGCTGGCCAATGCTAAGGATTAGCCAGTGAAATTATTATGAATAGCAGGGGAACATTTTCATAAACAGTACCATATTATGAACCCCTCAGTTGGAGGCACTTAAAATGGCAATTGGAGAAGAACTACATCCTTAAAGTAGAGTTGACCTTAAAATCATGAATGAATTAAAGCTTTCAAGACCTTCATTTGCTCAAAGGTTAGATTAATTGAGAAGAAATAGCTATAAATATAAATTAATAATTAGAACCAGAACCAGAATTTACACAATATGGATAAAGGAATATTTTAAGTAAACAAAAATAAAATGAATGCATAAAGTTCAATGTGTTATGCATTAGTAAATTACAATAGACTGTTATTGGTCATTTGAGTATGATGCTTGTGTGACTTACTATGCCAAGAATGACTAATCCAAGAGGAATTACACTTCATTCATTAGAAAAAGAACATGTTAAGAATTATCTTGAAATCAGAGCTAGAAACACAGGTAATACAGGACAGATAAACTCCTGGGGACCAACAATGAGAGTAGCCATACCAGGAGGGGGCAGAGATGGTGGGAGGAGAAAGGGACAACCGATCACAATGATCTACATATAACCCCCTCCCAGGGGGATGGACAGCAGATAAGAGGGTAAAAGGAGACATTGGATGTTGCAAGACATGAAAAAGTCATATTTTATAAATGATGAAGGGTTCATGAGGGAGAGAGGGAGGAGGAGAGAGGGGAAAATGAGGAGCTAATACCAAAGGCTCACGTAGTAAGAAAATGTTTTGAAAATGATGATGGCAACAAATGTACAAATGTGTTTAACACAATGGATGTATGTATGGTTTGTAATAATAGTTGTATGAGCCTCCAATAAAATGATTTGCAGTCAGATGCTTTACTCCTGTGCTACACCCCTCCAATAAAATGATTTATAAAAAAAAATATTGAAGTGCAATGCTGTCTGTATTAGGGATATATATATATATATACATATATATATATATTTATTCCTACAAATAAATGTAGTTAATAAAACTGGTATTCAAATTTATGTGCCACACACTAAAGCTAATGGTGAAGAAATAGAAGTCTACCAGCCTCTTCCATCTAATTGACCAAGCCTGTAAACAAACTGCAATAATAATCACTGGCATTTCTAATGCAAGAAAGAAAGGTAGAGAAGAGCAATGGGGTCAAACCTAAGGATGATTGTGAGGATGGCACAGAACTGGGTCGTTTTTCTATTCTGTTTTTTGTAGAATAGCTATGAGACAGAATGAATGGGGAGACACAATACACAAGGACTCTGTTGAAGTTATTGGGATTTTAGATACTCCATTTACTTCTTCTGTAGCCAAATCAGTCTCGGTGAATGGACATCCATATATTGTCTCCATCCTGGTGACCCTTGCCATCTTGCTCATGAGCCAAATGAGGGTATAAAAAGAAGTCTGAAAGGAAAAGATCAAGCCTGGAGGGTGATTTGATTGGGTTCAAGTTTGCAAATGCAATTCTTTACACAAAGTACTTGCTGTTGTTGTTAGATGCACCCCTTCTTTTCATCTTGTAGTGATCCTATGTACAACGGAACAATATACTGCCATGTCCAGTGGCACCCTCAGAATGTTTTACATTTAAACCCATCAATGTCAATTGATCTTGTTGAAGGGTTTCCACATTTCCTATGCCTCCCTCTCTCCTTTACAAAGCATGATGTTTGTCTCGAGGTATTGGCCTCCCCTGGTAACATGTCAAAAGTACATGAGTTGAAGTCTCACTCAAGCCCCATGTCTTTGAAGATATATTGGTTTCTTATTCTGGCAGTCCATAATACCTTTAGTATTTTTCACCAGCATCATAATTCGAATGCATCAAATCTTCTTCAATCTTCCTTATTCAAGGTCCAACTTTCAAATGTATATGAAGAAGTTGAAAATACCATAGTTTGTGTCAGGTACAAATTAGCCTTCAGAGTATCATACTTGCTTTTCAACACTTAAAGAGGTGTGGTACAGCAGCTTTACCCAATGCAATATGTCCTTGATTTCTTGACTTCTTCCTTAGATGTTGACTGTGGATCAAAGCAAGATTAAATCCTTGACAATGTCAATCTTTTCTCTGTATAACATGATGTTTACCATGATGTTACCTACTGATCCAGTTGTGAGGGTTTTTGTTTACTTTACATTGAGATGTGATCCAGAGTGGAGTCTACAATCCTTGACCTTCAACAGCAAGTGCCTCAAGTTCTCATCATTTCCAGCAAGCAGCGTTGTGTCATCTGCATACTACAGGTTTAATAAGCCTTCTTCCTATACTGATGCTACATTCTTCTTCATATAATCCAGCTTCTCTGATTATTTTCTGTGGATTACATATAATGAGAGCATGTAACCCTGATGCACACCTTTCCTGATTTTAAAACACGTAGTATGCCATTGTCCTGTTTTCACACCTGCATTTTGATCCATGTCCAGTGGCTGTGTGAGCACAATGTACTGCTCTGGGATTCTCATTCATCACAAGCTATCCACAGTCTGTTGCGGTCCACACAGCCAAATGCCTTAGCATAGTCAACAAAACACAAGTAAACACCTTTCTAATATTTTATGTTTTCAACCAAGATTTATCTGACATCAGCAATAATTTCATTCCACATTGTCTTCTGAATCAGGCCTGAACTGCTTGGAGCTGTCTATAAATGAAGTGGTTCAAGCGATGTTGGTTGATCTTCAGCAAACTTTTATTTGCATGTGATTTAATGATGTTTTTCTATAGGTTGAATGATCGGGCCACTTTTCTTTGGAATTTTTACAAATGTGCATATCTTCCAATAGTTGGCCAGATATCTGTCTTCTGACTTTCTAGGCATAGATTAGGAAAGCTTCCAGTGTTTTATCAGCTTGTTGAAACAATTCAATTGGTATTTCATAAATTCCTGAACCTTGGTTTTGGCTAATGCATTTAGTGCAGCTTGAATTTCTTCCTCCAGTACCATAGGTTCTTGCTCCTATACTCCCTCTTGAAATAGTGGGATGTCAACTGCTTCTTTTGATACAGTGATTCTGTATATTCTTTCAGTCTTTTTTTGATGCTTCCTGAACCATTCAATATTTTCCCCATAGAACATTTCAATTTGAGGATTGAAACTCTTTCTTCATTCTTTTTAATTTAAGATATGCTGAGTATGTTCTTTCCTTTTGATTTTTAACTCGAGGTCTTTATGCATTTCATTGTAACCTTTTACTTTGTATCCTCAAGCTGCCTTTTGAATGTTTGTGTTTATCTCTTTGACTTCATGTTTTTACATTTGCCTTGGCTACTCTGTGATAAATAATTGAAGGAAGGTTATTAGCATTAATATGAAGATGAAACAACCTTGCTTGATGAAAATTAGAAGAACTGGAGGCACTTGTTGATCAAGATCAAGAATTGTAGACTACAGAATAGATTATAACACAATGTCAAGAAGAAAAAGAAACACAACCAGGCCAGTAGGGAACATTATGATAAATGAAGAAAAGATTGATATGTCAAGGATTTTGTCTTGCTTGGATCAATAATTATTGCTCAGTGAAGAAGTAGTCAAGAGATCCAATGGCCCTTTCCATTGGGTACATCTGCTGCATAGAAACTCTTTAAAGGATTTAAAAGCAAAGATATTTCTTGGAGAATTAAGGTACATTTCAGTCAATCCAGGGTATTTTTAATAATGTCATTTAAAAGTTAAATCTGGGCATTTAATACAGAATAATTAAGAGAATTGATGAATTTGGATTATGGTTCTGGCAAACAATGAATAGTGAAAGTTCCTTGGACTGCCTAAAGAAAAAACAGGTCTGTCTTGGAAGAAGTATAGCCAGAGTGCTCATTAGAAGCATGGACAGTGAAACTGTCTCATGTACTTTGGGCATATTACCAGCAGAGACCAATCCATAGCAATAGACATCATGCTTGATAAAGTAGAGGGCCAATGGAAAGGAGGAAGACCCTTGATAAGATGGATTGACATAGTAGTTGCAACAAAGGATTCAAACACAAGAACAGTTATGAGGTTTGTGCAGTACCAGTGGTGTTTTCATGAATAGAGTGGCTATGATTCTGAACCTACTCAAAGGCACCTAACAACAACAACAGTAACAATACCTTTTGGCATGCCCTCATATGTGTGTACATAGGAGTATTTAATAACATATCTATGTTTAAAGATTAAATTGCTACAAATTATAAGTGAAAAGAGATTGATAAACAGAATGAACACAAAGAACTAGATACTGTGGACATAAAACATACATTCCATCCCTATTTCGGAATAAAATTATTTCATCACATCTATTTCCAAAAGCAAATGTAGAAGATTGTAGGAAATTATGGATTTAGTTAATGTTCTAAATACATTATCACTTATTCCCCCATAATGGGCAGTTATAAATTTATTATAGTCATCATCACAAGGTTGAGCATGTTCTAGTATATCTGGTATCAGACTTTAAAATGAGGAACAGAAAAATAAACACAGAGGGAAAGTGAAATATGTGATGATGCATTCAGGAGATTACAATGAATGAGTTGAAACAAGGTGTATGTAAATTGTTGAATGTAAAACTGATGTTATGATCTGTTGAGTTTTCACCTAATTCACAATAAAATGTTGAAAACTGATTTTAAAAATGCAATCTCACCTTGAAGAAACAAAGTGTCCTTGATTACAAACATTTATGATTAGAAGCACTGGATCATCGCCTATTTCACTTTTTCTCTGTTGTCTGTATCTGTTCCTCCTTCTTACTAACCCTCTGAACTCTGCCTTTCAGTAATTCTACACCAATAATATAAAATGTTTGCCTTTTCACCAAATTCAAACTCATAAAGAAACCAGGTTTACTGGTCATAGAAAGACAGCGGTGCAGATGGGAGTTGGAAGCGCAGGGAATCTAGGACGGAGGAGCCTCTCGGGACAGGGGGGCGACAGTGGCGATACCAGGAGGGAAGGGGGAGGTAGTAAGGGGGAATGGATCACAGGGAGCCGCGTATGGCCTCCTCTCTGGGGGACGGGTAGCAGCGGGGTGGGTGAGGGGAGGCGCCGGACAGTGTAATGTAAGATACAAAAATAATTTATAAATTATTAAGGGTGCATGGGGGAAAGGGGAGGAGGAGGGGAAGGTGAGGGGGAAGGAAAATGAGCGGATTCCGGGAACCCAAGAGGCAAGAGAATTTTGGGAATGATGAGGGCAACAAATGTATAGATGTGCTTTACACAATTGATCTATGTATTGTGATGAATTGTATGAGCCCCAATAAATTGATTAATTAAAAAAAAAAAAAGAAAGACAGATGAAATCTACATATGTGGCCTCAGTCGGGCTGAGTGACGCTTTCTATATAATTTTAAGTCTGAAGATACGTAAAACAATACATACGACACAAAAACAAACAAAAAATCTTAGAGCCAATAAGTCAAACTGTGAAGAAATCTTCTCTATGATCAAGACCTTGCCATAAGACCTTTCTATCCTGGGGATAAGTACACTGATGTTTCTTGTGAAGATATGACACAAGGGCATCCTTAAGGTTCAAATTCACGTTTGGAGATTATTAAATAAGTGTCATTGACTCTTCAAAATACCCTGGTTCTTAGCTACTTAACAACCGAGGCAGAATATTTACTGATTATCTCTCTGAGGCAAGACATTTACATGTTTTCCTTTCTTTTTCCTTAATTCTAGTTTGAAAAATGAAAGAGGGATCCAGTTACTCAGAATCTGTCTGCCAGTTTGTTCTCCTGTCAGTGCCTACTTCTTACTTGCAACAACTCAAGAGTGTTGATTTGTTAAAAGCAAACTTCCAATGTATTTATCCACTCACTTGCTTGCTCCTACCCATTACCCTATGCCATTCTGCCATTTACAGAGAAGTGCGCTGCATTTCATACTTAATGATTACTGCTGCCTGTTTTCTTGTCTGTGTCTAGGGGCAAGCTTAGAGATGATGAGATGAAATGTTTGACAAGTCCTGAGTCAAACAGTGAAATGTTAATTGAGGCTAAGTCAATTTTGACAGCACTTGAGGTGAGAAAAGACTGATATGAACATAAAATTTTGTGTTTTCAGACAAAGTTTCTTAATATGCTTTTAAGTTTCAAAGAGCAATATAAAAAATTTATTAAATGCATTTGGATGCTAAAATTTTAACTTTTAAGTTTGTTTGAAGAAAAGATATTAAATGAATGGGAGGAAAATAAAATATTTAATTTCAATAAAATTAATATATTTTGTTTATTTTTTACTAAAAGCTTGTAAATAATTACATTATAAAAATATTAAAATAATTTATTCTGGCACTATCTAGTAATGATTAAGACTGACTAAACAATACTGAAATTATTGACACTGATATTTTTGCTTAAATATTCATTCAACAAATATATTTTGTTTCTTATCAGGTATGAGGCTTATGACACTCATACAAGAGACACATAATGCATAGATTTCAAATTAATGCTTTACACAAACACACATGCACACACACCTAATTTTTATCAGAGCCAAAATACAAAATACAGTCATGTATTAACCTCAGTATGGAGTAATTCATAATAGATCGAAGACATCCCAAATTCTAAGTTTATTTTATGAATTATGAAAATCAAGTCTCGAGGGAAAATGTGGAATTTTTTGAAAAAAAAAGGTTATTTTTTGAGCAATATAAGTTAATGAAGATTCATATCAATCAATTAATTTTTTTTCAAAGATCAGCAGTAACGTTTACTTGTCAATCCTTAACAGGGTCATTGGATCTATTTTTGTTAGGAGCCCTTGAGTCTATTTGGAATCATAGCAGCCCTATACACAAAAGCATCAAACACTACCTGGTTTTGCAACATCCCAACAATAGTCGGCATATTTGAGCTCCTTGTGTCAGCCTCTGTGTCAATTCATCTTTTGGATGATTTTCCTCTTTTTTATTGACCCTCTACTTTACCAAGCATGATGTATTTTCCCAAGGTCTTCGACTCTCTCTGAATAGTACATCCAAAGAACATGGGATCAAGTTGTGACATGCTTGCTCATGTTGTTGTTTAGGTACCATTGAGTTAGTTCCTACTCATAGGGGTCCTTTGTACAACAGAAGACAACTATTGCCTGTTCTACACCACCCTCAAAATTGTTCTTATGTTTGAACTCATTGTTGAGTTCCATCCATTTTTATAGAGGGCCTTCATCTGTTTTGCTGTACCTCTACTAAGCAAGATCAGTCCCTTCTACAAGGACTGATCTCTACTGACAATGTGTAAAAGTACATGAGACGAAATCATACCATACTCGTTACTAAGGAGTATTCTGGCGTTTCTGCCAAAATAATCCTGTTTGTTCTATTGACAGCCTACGGTACTTTCAATAACCTTCACCATAATTCAAATGCATCGATTCTTCTTTGGACTTTCTTATTCAATTCAATGTCTAGTTTTCACATGAATGTGACAAAATTGAATAATACCATGGCTGGAGTCAAGGGATTCTTAGTCCTGAAAGGAACATCCTTGCCTTTCAACACTTTCAGAGGTCTGTGCAACAAATTTACCCCATACAATGCAGCATTGGCTCTCTCCAAGAGTGATGATTCTGCAGCCAAGCAAGACAAAAATTCTTGATAACTTCAATCGTTTCTTCATTTATCACTATGTTACTGACCTATTGGTCCAGCTGTGAGGATCTTCTTTACACTGAGCTGTAATTCATACTGAAGACTGCGATCCTTAATCTTCATCAGCAAATGCTTCAAGCCCTCCTCACTTTCAGCAACCAAGGTAGTGTCGCCTGCATATCACAAGTTGTTAGCAAGCCTTCCTCCAAATTCTTCTTCATATAACCTAGCTTATCTGATTATTTGTTCAGTATGTGGATTGACTATGTATGGACATAGGATATAACTTTGACGCCCACCTTTCCTGAATTGTAACCATGCAGTATTCCCTTGTTGAGTTTTTACAACTACCTTTTGGTCCATGTACAAGTTCCACTTTAGCACAATGAGGTTTTCTAGAATTCCCATTCTTCTTAAGCCTATCCATAGTTTATTATGATCCATACAGACTCGTGCCTTTTCTTAGTCCATAAAACACAAATAAACCTCTTTCTAACATATTAAACTATGTTTTGGTATGTTTTATTTAAGATGGCTCTATTGAAATGGGCCACAAAACATTTATCATTTTGGATATTTGCATATTCTTTTTGTTCGGTTTGGCTTCCTTTGCTAATTTGGTCATTGTGTGCCAATTCCATTTATCATCTCAAGGAACCAATTTTCATTTCGTTGATTCTCTTTATGTTCTTCTGTTTTCTATGTATTTCATTGTGTTCAGATCTGTACTATACGTTTTCTCTGGGACTATAGCCTTGCTTTGCTGCTGCTTTTCCATTTGTTTGGGTTGTAGGGATATGATGTGCACTTCTGCCGGATCACTGTTGGTGATTCAAATTTGAAGGCTATCTTGCTGGGAATCTCTAGTTGGTAATCAACCATTTTCCTATTCGGAGGGTGTTTCTTGAGACCTGGGGAGGCACTGCTGCTAATGCGTCATTTTTCCTGTCACTGGTGTTCTTGTACAGTGTTCTTCTACTGTTCCTTATTGGCTCCAGCCTACGTCCTACTCCGCTTGCTTCAGTTCAGACTCATTTACAGAGTCTCTCTTTCTCCTGTTGTAGATTCTACATAGTTGCTTCAGGTGCTCCTCACTTGAGAACATGTTTTGCTTTATGCAAAATGGGCACATTTTGCTAGATTAGCTAGAAGGAAACAGAGGCTCTGCTAGTGGTCTCTTCTTCTACTCAGAGCGCAGCGCAATTCCTTAGCTTTACATTTTATGTTCAATTCCCAAGGTTGTCAAGTATCTCTGGTTCAGTTGCTTCCTCAAATCTTCACGGTGGAGGATTTTATGATGCATACGCTATGTTGCCACTTTGGGATCCTCCATTGTTATTTTATTCTTACTCATTTCTCCACACTGGTCTTGTATCCTGTCTGCTCCCCATTTCGTCTGATTATTTTGACAATAGGGGTAGATATTGAAATTTATTGTTATCATCACAAAAGCCTTTGTATGGTATATTCAACAAATGCTCCTAGCACATGGAACCTATCTTTGTCTTCTAATCCCTGCTTTTTTGGTTGCTTTTTTCTTCTTCTTACTTTTATTGGGGCTCTTACATCTCTTATCACAATTCATACATTCATCAGTGTGTCAAGCACATTTTCATATATGCTGCCATTATCATAACAAATAAGACCCTATTTGGAAACACAATTATATTTACAGGCATTAAAAGCATACAATACCTTGCTGTGTGGTCCATTGCCATTCATGGTAACCTATGTGTTATGCAGTAGCTCTGCTACCTGGGATTTGATTTGCTGTCATCTTTAGAGCAGCAGATCACCAGGACATTCGTCCATGGCACTGCTGGATATGTGTGTACCACCAATCTTTAAGGTAATAATTATAGCAGTACCTCAATTAGTGAACTCAATTCATTCCAATGTCAAACACCATTAAATTGTAGATCTGAACATATTTTTCCCACAAGACACCATTAAATTGTAGAACTGAACATATTTTTTCCACAAGAAATGTCAAACCAAATAACTGGCTTGAAGGCTCCAAGATTACACTTACAAATTAATTTTCAAATGATTTTAGCATAAAAGGTAATAGCTCTAGGTTGTAGAAATACCCCCTAAAACATCTAAATACAATAAATGCAGTACATTAAATATCATATCACAATACCAAGCTTGTGAGTTTGCAGAATGTTACACACACACGGGCTTCACTTTAAAATCCCCACTAGGGTTCCCACACAACAACAGAGTGAAACTATCTTTCATAGACTTGTCGCCTTACACGGCCTTTTCCTTTTCAGTAATGAAGGTCCAATTGGGCTTTTTTTTTTCTTCAAAAAAGTGTGATTGGATCACAGCTAACACTTGGTAGGGAAGAAAAATCTCAACCTCCACATATTCAGCAAATACAGCCACGTCGTTATCAGCTTTGTCGTGATTTGTCATCACCCCTCTCCGTGCCTCACTGCACAGCATGTGCCAGCTGAACACTGAGCAACAATCCCTGCAGCATTTTCCAGTAAGTCACTAGGGAGGCTTTCAGCCTTCTCGCATATCTTGAATCTCTTGAATACATGCTTTTGCTGTTTATTTGTTTCTGATTTATCCAAATAAACAGTAATCATCCATCTCTTAGATGGTCTGGGTTTTGGTTTCATAGTTAACAATTTCACTGCATTAGCTGCATTAATCTCTTTTTTTCTTCAAAAATATTGCTCATGTAGACTCAGTCAAGTTGCATTCAGCCGCCAAATCAGACAAGCAGCAACTTGATTCAAATTTCTCAATGATTTTTTTTTCTTTTCCTCTATGGTGGTTCTCACGTTCTCACAGTTATCTTCTTAGCTTGACTGCTGGCATCATTAATTTTCTTTGGAACCATGGTTATGGTATATGATGCAAATACAGCACAGCAAAAGTACATTGAGCGATGTTTCAATGAACTAACACGAGCACTCTCTGTATCTGAGCCAAAGCAGAGCTTTGACTGGAGGGTCACTCAGTGAGACTGGACACCTGCTCTCTCGCTGCTGTTTCCAGCCTCAGTGTCAGTTGGACTATCAGCGAAGTTACAGACAATGGACAGATTTTTCTAACTTTGTTGTTAGTGTAGTGGAAAGCTCAGGCTTGATGCCACTTGACAACTGAGGTATCATTGTGATTGCAAATAGAAACCAATTTAGAGATATGGTGGCAGGATCTCAATATCAATTTGGGGGGAACACAGTTCAAACCGTAACAGTGTAATAGATGCAAAAATAAAGACTTCCATTAGAAAGCACCTGAGTTGAATAAGTTCCATATGGTGAATGTGCTTTGAAAGATATAGATTAGTATACAAACTAGACACTAAACAAAAAATAACAATGAAAGGCAGAAAATCATATAGAAGTGCAAAATAAGTGATGACATTTTGTGACAGTTTCAGTAATCATGACTTTCAGAGACAGCATCTAATTCCTTTCTCAGGATTTCAGCACATCCTTCTAAATTGGGTAGTTCACAAGCACGAACATTATCCAGTAATGTATGCCCTCTTTCTCCCATTAGTCTGTTCTACATTTGGCTGTAATACAAGAAGCCAATATAGATGTCTATGCCATAAGCTTACTGATAGCCTTGTCTTGTTTACAAAGTGAAACATTGATCAGATTCAGTCTCTAAGTCCCTACAGCAACTCATATTAGTAAATACATTTGCTGACATAGTTCCTAACAAGGTAAATGTGCATTTTAAAATCAGGGGAAAAGTGAGCTAAAAAGGTAGGTAATTTTAAGTAGGTTTATAAGAGATCTGTGCTCTATTAGAATATAAATGTTCTAATTTTATTATTATTTCTTAATATATCCGCATATATCTTATCAAGGGCATTTAAAATTACCTCTTATTGCTTTGAATTTTTGAAAGAAAAGTAATTTACTTAAATTACAGCATTAACTTAATAATATTATCCACATATTACTAATAAGTGCAGATGATTTGATAATTATTTTGAGACTGTTGAAATATGCATGAAATAGAATAAGCACTAGCTTCTTAATATTTACATTAGCATACTAGTCTTTTTATTATTCCTATTATTATATTATTCCTGATTAGTTTTCCGTTGGCTTATTTGTTTTACGTTTAGTATACAGATAGTTTTTGCATTTTTAATGCAATATTAGGGCATATTAATTTTCTTATTGATAGTCGACATTGAGTTGTCTCAACACACGTATCAATCAGTTCTGTGTCTCCCTCATGCGGCTGCCATGAATGAGTCAGTGTCGTTGGGTCAGTACATCTCACTGGAGGGTTATCTCATTTTCAAAGATTATCTGGTGTATGAACTATGATGGCCTTTTCTAGTCATTGGCCAAAGTAAGTGAAATGTAGTTCTACTATTCTTGCTTCTAAAGAGTATTTATTTGTATTTTTTTTCCAGAATAGATTTGTTTGTTCTTTGGGAATTCCATGGGCATTCCTCTCCAACACAATTCACATGAATCAAGTCTTCTTTCTCTGTCAGTGGCAAACTTTTGCATATACTTGGCCAAATGAAAAGAGCCTGGCTTAATCAGACTCACATCAGGTATAAAATTGACTTCTTTGGTTTTTGATACTTTGAAGAAGGTTTATAGCTGATTTATCTAATGCAATGTACTGTTTTATTTTATTACTTCTGTGACCAAGAAGGGTAATTGCTCATCCAGGGAAATGGATTGCTCATCCAAGGGATTTTTTTACAAGCCTGTTAATATGCCACGACTTCCAGCCTCATAACAGCACAAGTATTACAATCATATGAAGAACTGGCAAATGATGCGTGCTCTCACTATCTTTGCCTATTTTAGATATTTTAGGTAAATTGGATTATATAATATTTGTGTTCCTTGAACAGTTTGTTTTACTCATAATGTTATTAAGTTTCATCCATGTTTCATCATGTCTTAGAATTTCTTATACCTTTATGAAGATAATATTTAGATAAATCACATATGTAATTTAAATACTAACACAGCAATAACACTTCTAGTAATTTTTATTAAAATGAAAAATTGAAAAACATATGCTTTATGTTATTCACTGAATATTTTTATAATGACATAATGCCCTGACTAGTGTCAATAAACCATATATCATCTCTGTTATATGTACATCTTAAAAAACACTTCAATGGTGAGACCTCATCTCCTCTGTGGTCAGCTTCTTACAACGGAGAAGCGACCATTCAATTGCTGCTGTGTAAAATTGTTGTAAGATTATCTAAAATAAAATATGATAAGAGTGATAAGCCAACCTTACTGGAAAATCACGTTAAAAAAAGGAAGAAAGGGGCATGTCTTGGAGAAGGCAAATATACTAAGTAAGCTGGATGGAATGGTGAGTAAACCTCCCATCAGGAAAAAGTGCTTAACAATACTAATACAAAATTGAAGGGGAGAATATACCTGGTACTGTTTCCTAATTGAACTTTTTTTTAACATAGTTTCTATCTAGTCCTTGGTGACCCAAGCCATGTGCTATAGACAACTGGAAAGTTAGATTCTGCTCTTTCAAGGTGCACAGCATCCTTCATAAGCCACACTAAAGGGAATCCCACCCAGAAAACTGGGCTTCACCTCAAACTCACCTGTAGCAGATTTAAGGAACCGACATAATCCCTAGTATTTAAAGGCTTAAAGTCCGTTAAGTCTGAGAAGCCCCTAATGTGAGAAGCAGCAGAAAACTGCTATCCTAAGGTCATGGAATTGGCAGTCATTGGACTTGGTTTCACGTTTCTCACTGTGAAGGTGCTTAATGAACGGTGACCCAAGACTACCACCATATGTTTACTGTTTTAAGTTTCCTTGGCTTTCTTAATAGGTGCCCTAGTGGCATAGTGATTATGTAATGGACTGTGGTTGTAAAGATCAGGAATTCCAAACCATCAGCAACAGAACAAAGATGGGGCTTCCAGCTCCCATAAAGAATTATAGTCTCAGAAATCCACTGGGGCAGCCCAACGTTGTCCTACAGCTTTCCTATGAGTTAGCATTGACTTGGTGACAGTGAGATACTTTATTATGACATGTACTCGTCTGGTAGTCATGGTTTCTGATTTTGTCAATGAGTGTTATTAAAAGTTTTGTCTACCACTAACCCCCACTGTTTGCGTAGTGTTCAGTCGATTAAGAGTTTAATATATGCAAGCGAACAATTCATGTCTTGTAGTCTGAAAAGTTGCCCTATGCTTGTATCATGTCCTTTTCCCAACAGCACTTTAAATTCTATACCAATTATTTAATGACACTATCAACAAAATCATCTAATGCCTCAGCATTATAATATTCTCCATCATAAAATGATAGTGATGTCTCTAATGTAAACCAGAGACATATATAAACCATAGATGCATGAATGGGTTTTGGGATTTCACTTACTTCTAGCTTCAATTTGAGTAGTTTTTATGACATGGCCCTACTGGATACTTGTCCTCATGAAGAGATCGCGGAAAATATGTGTGCTACAGCAAAGTGTGGCAAAGAAATTAGATGATGCCCAGCTTTCAAAAAGAATAACGTGTGGAGTCTGAATGACTATCTTAAAAGAATCAGCCATCTAAGTGAGACATCAACTATGACCATATGAAGAAGCACATCAGCCTGTGTGATCCAAGAATTGTAAATGCTAAAATCCAAATCTGAAGAGAGCATGACATCAGAGTTTAAATTCTGAACACCTGGTTCATAAAAGGTTATGGATAACAGTAGAAGCCCAACGTCCATTTGCAGGGCTCCATATGAAATAAGCGTAGGTGAATCCATTCTGACCATAGTTCAGGGATGTGGATAGCATTGCTATTTAACAGAGAGCATTGTAATATTGATTATGGAATATGCAGTTAGATTATAATTAACACCTTGTCATTTTATCACCCTATTGATTCATTATAAATTTATTTCAGTTTTTCAATATTTTCTGTCTCCTTTTTGTTGAGATTTTTTCTGTTATATTGTATCATTGTTGCTGGGTTTTTTTTCTTATTGTTGTTTTGTTGTTTGTTTCCTGTTTGTGTTTTATATGACTTTCTGTTTGTGAAACTCAGGATAAGTAACTCTATAGAGTCGGTAACTGGATTGATAATTACCTGTGTGTATAGCGAGGAGTGGTTGGGTGGAAATGGAGAGCTAACAACAATGCATTTGGGAAGAAAAATTTTTGAAATAGATTGTGGTGATAGTTTCACAATTCTATGATTGAACAATTAAATTATATGAAATGTGAAGTATGTATCAACAAAACAATGTAAAAATAGAATTAAGCAGGAAAAAGAAGATTTACAGCTTCAGAAACCAGAAGAAGGTGTTCTGGTTTGCCCTAACAGGACACTGTGTGTCAGGATTAACTAGATGGCAGAGGGTGTGTGTTGGGTGATGGTACTTTCAGGTAAGTGTTGAACACCTATCTTTAACGCCAGCGGTTCAAACTCAGCACCATTTTGTAGGAGGAACACTGTGCCATATGGATAGACTATGAGTCGGAGATTCGAATGTGTGACCATTTCAAACTATCACCCTGAGAAGAATAAGAATTGCAGAACTTTTTATTGTGCTCATGCAGAATCTGTAGATAGATCAACAGATGGTGGTGTGAACAGAACAGAGAACACTACATGCTTTAAAAGCAAGGAAATTGTGCTACAGGTTTGGAGGAATGCTTACAAAGAACCTCCAATATGCAGATGATACAGTCTTGCTTACTGAAAGTAAAGAGTAATTGAAGCACTTGTGAATGATGATCAAGGATTGCATCTTTCATTAAGGATTGCAACTCAATTTAACAACTTCATCATGAGGAAATTCATGGTAAATGGAGAGAGGAAAGAGGTTTTCAAGGATTTTATCTTGCTTGGATCCACAATCAAGACTCCAGAAAAGAGCAGCCCAGAGATGAAATGAAGCCTGGCATTGGGTAAATCGGCTGCAAAAATCTCTTTAAAGAGTTGAAAAAACAAGAACGCTGCTTTAAGTACTACAAAGTGTCTGGTATTTTCAATCTCCTGCTGTGCACGTGAAAGTTGTATATTCATTAAGGAAGGCCAAATTAGAATGGTTACGTTGAAATTATGGCACTGGTAAAGAAAACTGAAATTTCTATGGATTTCCAAAAGAACAAACACTTCTGTCCTCAGAGAGGTACAACCAGAATGCTCCTTAGAGGCAGTGATGACAATACTTCATCTCATGTACTTTGGAGAAGCCAGCTCCTGCAGTGGGACTTTGTGCTTGATATAGTAGCAAAAGTGAAGACGGTCGTCACCAAGTTGGCTTGGTACAGTGGCTGCAACCCGGGGCTCTCCCTCATGAACATCTGTGAGGATGGTCCAGAGCAGGCCGGTATTCTCTGCTGATGTACGTAGGGTTGCTATGAATCAAAACCGACGTGAAGGCACCTAATGACAATATGATTCGGATATAACTTGATGACAATAAGTTAACGTCTTCCTCTAAATATATTAGGGTTATTTTCATTCATTTTAATATGGTAATAATAAAACCTTTATAACTCGCTACATTGGAGAGAAAACAAAAGAAATAATGTGTTTTAAAATACTTTGAAAATGGTTGTGTAGAGATTTTTTTAAGCAAAAATTTTTAAACAAAAATAAGTACTTTTATTAATAGAATGGATTTCAGTTCAACAAAGTATATGTGCTTCAAAGAGTGTGTAGGAAAAGAAATGAAAAGATAATGGGATTATTTTTCAAAAGCAATTGAAGACCCTTAATATGTATAAGTTACTTTGTTTGTGGGCAGTTGAATGAAATTATATTTATTGCTTTTCAGTTGAGGAAGCAGATAAGTGGCTTTTTCTTTGGAAATATTTTTAAAGCTAAAATACAAAATTTAGAACCCATATAAATTGGAAGGATAAATGTGCAATATCTCATAACTTGTTCTGTTAAGCCAGGGTTTCTCTGCTTCACATATTATTGAACATATTGACAATCATTTTCAGTGCCTGTCCCTGAATCAGTGCCGCACTCTCCAATGAGGTCCCTGTAGGGCTCTTTCATGACGTGTTTTATATTTGCATGTTCTTTGCATATTGAATAGTGCACTAGAGAACCATTTTGTTTCTGTGCACACATACATGCTCTCATGTGCTTTTCTTGTCACATTACATATTATAGCCATATTTGTGTTGTCATTTCGACCCTCTTCTAAAGATCTTTTTTGTTCTTTCCTTTCTGTGAAGCTTTCAACAACTAAGATGGGATGCTTCGGTTGTGATCATAAAAAAAAACACACACGAATTTCTCTACCAATATTTTCTCAATTGATTGCCATTTAATTAACAGTTCATATATTGACTAGCTGTGTGAGGAAATATTTAGATTTTTTAAAAAGGTATTCTTATTCAAAGTGATACTGATAAGTCAGCTGAGGCTTTAAATCCCGTAGCTAGAGTACTGGGTTCATCTACTGTAAGAAAGAACTTCTTCATAGGATTGCAGACGCTGTCAGCCTTTACTGGAGCATACAGCCTCAGCTTTCTCCCACAGAGCAATGGGCAAGTTTGAACCCTCAAGGTTAGTACCCTGTGGTTAGCAGTCCAGGGCTTACCCTATTGTATCCCAGTTTAGACCTTGTGAAGACATTGTTTTCCCTATACCGTTGAGAATTTTTCAGTAAAATTCTTTTGTTTACTTGTTGTTTAAAATA
>NW_022111373.1:46787925-46789498 GCF_000313985.2 Echinops telfairi | reverse complement strand
CTCCCTCATGAACCCTTCATAATTCATAAATTATTATAGTTTTGTCATAAGTTACACTGTCCAACGTCTCCCTCCACCCCCTTCCCTGCTGTCCATCCCCCGGGGAGGAGGCTATACTTAGATTCTTATAATTTGTTCCCCCCTTCTACCCCACATTCCCTTCACCCTCCAGGCCTCGCCCCTCTCACCACTGGCCCTGAAGGAGTCATCTATCCTGGATTCCCTGTGTTTCCAGTTGCTTTCTGTACAAAGTACATTATGTATTCATTTTTAATGAAAATACAAGGTAAATAAATAAGCAGTATGTTCCCATGTTGTTTAAATTTATGAACTTTCAAATTACATACTGAGGAAATGGTGTGGGGCCCACATCTGACCTCCTTAAGTTACACGATTGGGAAGGAAAATCCAACTCCATCTCTATCTTAAGGATGATTCCATTGAGGTAGAGGTCAGCCATGTCTCCACACTCCATCCTCTTTTTCTGAATCTGAGACCAATTATTTCTCCCAAGACACTTTACTTCTCTGCTAGGTTTAATACATTGCAATAACTGCACACAACTCACCGACAATACTAAAGGTATGGGGACTTATTAGGAAAGTTAACAGGTTAAAAAATGTTGAAGAACATAACAGTTTTGTCCATAGTCTTTCATCTTAATCATACTGGCAAATATGGCTCTTTCTGGTCCTTGGCCTCCCAAACACCGAGTCCCTTGGCATATTCAGGCACCTCTGACCCATTTACTAAGAAGCTTTACTCCTTTGTTAACCTGAGACGGAAGACCACTACTCTGTCTCACAGTCTCAGAACCTTATTTTGCTTTCTGGCATCTGGAGCCTTTTCAAGTCTGTTTTCTGGCACCTTTGTAGTCTCTACTTAAAACAGGGATCTAGCACCCAATTGGCTGGTGGCTTTTTGCCCTAGGTGGCTGAAGTTTTATTCCTGCTTCTGAGATGGCTCATTTTTTACACGAAGTGGAATATAAAAACTGAACAATGCTTAAGCTTGAGTCCTCTATACCTTAGTTTCTTGCTCTTTCTTAGTCATGGGGTGGGCATTATAAAGGTGATGAATATAAGAACCTTTTTAAGTAATTTCATATCACTGAAATTATAGAAAAATACATTTTGTCTCTTATGATTTCATTTAAACAGATACTATAATTTATTTTCTATTATTTTACCTTAATATTATAATTTCTTATTCTCATTTGACACATCCCATCTTTAGCCTAAGCAGGTTAATTTCTAAGGCTAAATTATCACAGCATCATTTACCAAAACATGACAATGTAATTATTTGAAATGTATAGGAAATTGAAGACATTTTACTGACATGGAATAATTATATATTTTCTGTGGCATCACCTCAAAAAATTTGGTTTTGCACTTAGGAAAAATGGAAGCAGCATGATGTCTTTTGTTGTTATCCATAGGTGCCAGTGAGTCAGTCCTGATTTTTAGGGATCCTTTGCCCAACGGAAACATATACTGCCCAGTCTAGTACCATCCACCCCATCATTGTTCTATTTGTGCTTATCGTTGGAACCAATGTAGCAATCCACCCC
>NW_022111373.1:46784418-46786262 GCF_000313985.2 Echinops telfairi | reverse complement strand
AAAAAAATCACTATCCATAAGCACCAAATAGACATGTGTAGCAGATGCTGTTGTCCCCTACCAATGCAGCCTGAACATTCATCTCTCTATATTGATGATTGCTGATTTCACCTGCTTTCCCGATCCCACCTTCACTGCTGATTGGAGAAGCAAACTTAAATTTTAGTCAAAGTAAGCAAAAAAATATTCAAGAGGTATTGTTCCTAGAACGAGCACTCATCTAATGACTACTGTGGGTTTGTGGATAAATATACCAGGCTCCTTTACCTTGACTGAAATAACTCCAAGTCACATTCATTGTCTCCAATCCATATTCAGTGGATCCCTTTCTAATTGTCATCCTCTATTGACTTCTTCCTCTTCCATGATGTTCTTTTTCTTCACCAAGCTAATCCTGTTTACTGGAGTCATTCTACTCCCATCTACAAAAAAAAAAAAAAAATGACAACTAAGAAAACTAATTTAAACTAATCTGTGTTTATTAAAAGATTATTTTAAACATAATGAAATGGAAATGATTTACTGTAGAGGCTTTCGAGTACTGGGCATGTGGTAGTCTTTGGGAGTCCCATTGTATTTATGAAGAAGTTAACTAGAAAATGTGGAAAATGTAATATAAAATGCTATGGCACCCCTCAATAATGTATAATAGATTTCCTTTTTATCTCAAACAATTAAGAAAATTTTAGTTTTGAAGGGGTATAGATTAATGTAGAAAGTCAGACTATATTGCTTATGAAGATATCACTATAGATTTACAAAAGTTGGAAAATAAATGGATAAATAATCAAATTATTATCTCCTGATCAAAAATTTATGCATAATTCCAGATTCAGTATTAAGTAACTTTACCATTCATTTGAGCACTATTGAATATATGTAGAAGGAAAGCTATCTCTAATCTCTAGTAATTATGCCATGTTTTTGTTATTTGCCAAATGTCACAATGTTAACACACATAATTTGCAGTTTCCTGGGGTAAGGGAGCACAGGATGTGTGTCTCTATTGTCTTCCCTTATGGGAAAAGTAGTAGGATTGACTGCATCCCCTCTATAGCCCTTTAAATGCTTAAGATTATTAAGAATTATTGTGCTGTTGATGACTTAAAATAGGACTATAACTCAAGCTGTTACTATTAAGGAATGGAATCATCCTACAAAGAATGAGATGAAATTATTTTGCACAGAGCAGTAAGTATAAGAAACTAAGCCTTATTCTTAGCAGAGAATATCCCACAAAGTATTAAGATAGTGCAGTCACTTAACTTAATGTTTAAAAATTTATTATTTTAATTCACTATTTGTTATTGGTGTGCAATATTTAAGATAAAAATAGACAAATCAAAAATTAATTATGTTACCTTAAAAATTTAATTACTTTTAAAAAAACATGCTATGATGACCTCTAAATTCATTGCTGGGCATTTCAAGAAAAATTTAAGATTGATTGTAAGGAAAATTATCCTGAAAGCAGAATTTACAACTTAAGTGATGAGTACAGACATACTAGGTTAAATATCAAGTATAAACAAGGCACTACAATAGAAAATCATGAGTAAGCTAAACTAACTGTAACATAGGGTTGTTGGGAAAATGAGTTGGAATTGAGCCAAAGACTGTACAAAAATTTAGAAGGTGTAAAAAGGTATTAATTTTAACTGAAAGTATGATATTTCAGTTTAAATTATGGGCCATAATACATGAATATACATAATTTACTTAAACTTGAAGTAAATGTTATTGTCTGCATTTGATTATAAAGAAAATGAAGGTCCTATCCCAAGCTTTTTTCTAAGTTAAGTCTACATGCCTTAAAATCAGAATTTTAAGTCAGAATCACATTA
>NW_022111373.1:46782824-46783726 GCF_000313985.2 Echinops telfairi | reverse complement strand
AACACTATTTACATGCTCTTATGAAATTATCAAATGTTGTTGTTGAGTTGGTTCTCATCCATAGGCACAGGACAAAACCTGGCATTGTCCTGCGCCATCCTCACAATTGTTCCTATGTCTGTGCCCACTGTGGCTGCCAGCTATCTCAATACATCTCACTGAAGCCTTCCTCATTTTCATTGTCCCTCTACTTTAGCAAGCATAATCTTCTTCTCCACGGCCTGGACTCTCCACGGCATGCTCAAAGAATGTAAGACAAAGGCTTGCCACCCTTGCCTCTAAGGAACACTTTGTCCTAACTTTTACCAAGATAGATTGCTTTGTCCTTTGAGCTGTCCATGGTACTGTCAAAATTCTTCTCCAACACCAGAATTCAAATGCATCGCTTCTTCTTTGGTCTACTTTATTCAGTGTCCAATAATAATAATAATTCTGGAGATTTTGAAATATATTAGAGTACAAGAACAAATAACCATTATTACTCTATTTATTCAAGGTTTTATTTTGATTCTTGTGGATTTGTTTTAATTTTCTTTATTTTAGACCTAAATTTGCATATGAGCAACTTATTCTTCTGAAGTCAATATTTGCCTAGTTTTGACTGATGACATTGAGCTTTTCCATCATCTCATCCCACATATATAGTCAATTTTATTCATGTGCATTCCGTCTGGCAAAGTCCAAGTATATAGTTTTTGTTAAAAATATTTGCAACAAATCATTGGCCTTGGAGAAGTCTATCATTCATTATCCAGCTTCATCTCTATCACAAAGGTAATTTATTTCCATTAATGTTCCTTCTTCTTTGTTTCCACCCTTTACATTCCAACCACTAATAGTTATCCATGTAAAGTGATTGTATATTTGATCAGTCTCAGATTGAAGATGTTTGTGGACTTCTG
>NW_022111373.1:46776614-46777915 GCF_000313985.2 Echinops telfairi | reverse complement strand
TGAATTACATTAGTAAAGACTTTGCTGCATTAGCTTTGCATGGGAAAAAGGGATATTAATAAAATGAGTTTAAGAGGAGCCAGTTTTTCACTCTCAGAGAAGGAAATTACAGACATTTGAAAAAGAGCTATAATAAAATTAAATGTGTTGTGTCAAGTTGTATTTAAAAGTATTATTTTGAATTTGTAGTTTATTAGGGAAATAGAAGGAAAGAGAGCGAGATAGACAGACATATCTAGAAAATTACAGTCGTGTGTGTGAGTGTGCTCCAGTTGTCTATGAGAAAGTTTACAAACAAGGAAACCCTAGCAGCCATGAATACAACTCTAGCCAATATCTTTCTTTCTTAGTAGCATTCTTTGCTAAAATAGAAACCATATTCCTAAAGGAAATATCCAATTCCCAGTATTGGATTAAGGAAAATAAAAATAATAAAATATAATCAAGATATTAATATACATTAATATCTTATTCTAAAATTTAAGAAATGCTCAATTAGAAATGTTATGAGTCTGTATCTTCCCAATCTAGCTTGAAGATTACACTCACCAATTCTGTGATCATTTTAGCATTAAAAGATCATTCGATGCATGGAAGCCAAGATCGATAACATTTCAGAAACAGTAAAGGGGGCATTGACTCCCTGAGGATCCAGGAAGAGTGTGTGTGTGTGGGGTGGGGGGAGAGAAGGACAGGGGGTGGAGAGGAGGAGCTGGTAGCAAGGTTGATTGTATAACCCCACTCGAGGGGAGCAAATAACAGAATTGCAGGTGAGTGCATTTATTGAATGGGATAAGATAGGCAAAATAAATAAATAAAACACAAAAATAACAATAAGGACTCATGGGTGGTAGGGTTGGGGAGGGAGGGCATAAAAGGGAGCTGATATCAAGGAGTTCAAGAAGAAAGAAAATATTTGGAAACTGATTGTGGTAGAAACTGTACACTTATGCTTGACCTCACTGAATTATGGATTATTATGATATCTGTACGATCTCTCTATAAAAATAAAATTTTAATTAAAATTATTGAGTAAACAAGAATCCTTGATTATATAATAACACAAATTAATGAAAAAGAGGAGAAAGATCTCTTCCTTACAGCACAATCTCAATTAATTAATATCTAATATGCTGTCAAATTTTCTAATTTTATGAGACTTATTAATAATTACCATTCTACACTCATAATTGTAATAGTTGACTCAAAGCAGTATCATTAGTGGATGATAAATTGAAGAGGTTAAAATTTTATAATGAAAAATATATTTGTCTAGTCTCAGAAATAGGAAACTATCATAT
>NW_022111373.1:46771040-46772173 GCF_000313985.2 Echinops telfairi | reverse complement strand
GTATCCTGCTTGTTTTGCTTGGCTGTTTTATGAATAAGCATCTGATTCCCTCTGCATTTGCTTTGTTGAAAAATCCAGCAACAGTTTTGCCAGGTAAAAAGAAGGACATATTCAGAGCCAAGTCTGGGAGGCTATTTGAATGGTTTAGTGAATAAATAATGAGGTTTTATTTTAAATGACTCATGCATGCTTTGGAAGAAAACACTAAGCATCTAATTAAGAATAAAATTATCATTGTGTGTTTAGACTTATAATATGCTTTCTGGTTTTTTTTAATGTGGAAATATGTTGGGAATGAGAAAAATGGTTTAATCATATTACTAGTAGCCTGATAGTATTAGAATATTTTCTAATGTATAGCCACTAACTAATCTGCTGTTTACTTTACTCAAGTTGAGCACTAGTCAAGGGTGACACCTTACTGTTTGAGAGTGACTTGGTGTCACTTGGTGATGTGACTGCTGGGAAAATTTGTTTTCAAACTTTGTAGTGCTGCTTCCCTTTGACCTTCCTTTATCAACAGTTGCAAGAACATGTAGAGTATTTTTTACCTTCTTCATGTGAAAGAAGGTCAACCAAACATTGAGGAATGAACGTACGAAACATACAAGATTTTCTTAACAATTTTTGTTGTTCTCTTTGAGTATGCTCGTCTGGGTTCTCTTTCTATATATTCTGAATTACTTTGCTTTCCCCCCTGTTTTTTAAGTTTACTATAAATGAGCCAATGTGTGGGGACCAGCTTCCCCACAACTGTATGGGTCCAAGGGGCAGTTGTGTAATTTAAGGTAAATTAAAGGAACGACAGACAAGGTATGCAAGGGCTCACTTCTTCCATGGCAACCTGAATGGGAATGAGGGAATGATGTATTCTAGGGCATGGAAGTCTAGGTAAGCACATACGTAGCAGGAAGGGTTGTATTACAGGCACACATCTAACATTAGGAGGACAAGATAGTGGTATACACACAATAGGAATGGGAGATACTGGAGGCGTACATGTGACAGGATAGTATGTAATGTAATGAGATGGGCAGGTTATAGACCTAAGATGACAGCCTAACCTTGGTCACTTCTGAGCTGGCTTGGCCTTTGGTGTCACCGAGCTCTTCTCCAGGGGAACAATCTATGAT
>NW_022111373.1:46768421-46769475 GCF_000313985.2 Echinops telfairi | reverse complement strand
GGATAATAGGACAATACAGATTATTATGTGGTAATCCTATTTAAATTGCATAGAAGAAGCTATGATTTTACTTAATGAAGTATGACAAAAATCTCAAGAAGCTGTGATGAAAAGGTTTTTGTAATGATCAAAAAGATTCTCACTCTTATTTAAGTGTCGTGAATTAGCTGATATGTCCTTCTAATATACGAGTCTTTTTACTGCCCCGAAGTAATTGGGTAGGACTGTGCAAATGGGAGACATTTGTTGATCACCCAAGGGATTGCTTAGCTTGCCCCAAAGGTAAAAAAGGTACAGTAGAACTCCAGCACTCCATCTCATAAGTACTCCACAAGGTCAGACTTTGACACAAAATGTAGAGAAAATTTTGCATCGGAGCTTGAACAAAACATCAGAATCTGACCCACCCTGTGTGATTATTATAAACAAAAGCAGTTCGTGCTTTGGTAATACAGCGTTAGTTGGCATTGTTAGTGTGAGTTGTTTAAAGCTTTTGCGGCTATGTTCCAAGCATTCTGCTCTAATTTTGATAGTATTTATGGTTTTTTGATAAAAAAGACGGGTCCTAAGAAAGAATTTTTTTAATAGAAGCATCATGATAAGGAAGTCATTAACTGTGTTATCGATATATTTTGGTGGTAATTTTGTAAACCCTTTTAGAAAATAGTTAAGGAAACACCAACAGCAGACCACATTAAACAATTTATTTTTTATTAGAGAAAGCCAGCCAGGTCCTAGTGAAAAAAGGCAAACTCCTGAAAAGCAGCTACCAGTTGATTTTATGGAAAGGGCCTCCCCTTTCAAAAATGACCCCCTCGCCATCCCTGCTCTCCACATCCGTGTCCACAGATCCAGATCCTCATCCATCTCTAGGTAGGGGCCATAGTGAGTTGTTAAAAACTTTCTTAATGTTGTGTTTCTTTTTTAAATTATAGTATTTAACTCTGTACTTATTTACTTTGAAATTTCTGTGTTATGTTTTGTATAAATAGGCAAGGTTATGGTAAAAACTTGGTGGTCAAGAACGGATTAATCCTTTTCAATTCTTTCTTTT
>NW_022111373.1:46765111-46766789 GCF_000313985.2 Echinops telfairi | reverse complement strand
TCCTGAATTTCCTGTGAATACCTGAAACTTCACTTTTCCTCATAAAAGTCACTTGGATTAAAAATGTGCTTCTGCTACATGAAGTCTTTTAGCGTTATGAAGCGAGAACCGAAGTATACCACTCCAGGGATCTAACAGACTTATTGCATATCTTTTAACTTGTTATATGTATCCTCCTTCATTGAAATCTTTATTAAATACCTGAACAAAACCCTTAAAAATTAATGAATGTATGATATAAGTGGTTAGGGGGCTTATAAATTACAGATGGTAATTTGGGTATTATATAACAATAATATATGGAAAACATCTATTTCTGTGGATTTCAGTAAATCTAACTGCAAGAGGGCATAGCGTGTTCTTTTATCAAGAAGGAACAAGTTGGTGAATGCAATTGGTAAAACTAACAAAAATGAACCTGGCCTTCTCAAAAATTATTGAAACATAGACTCCAATGTTGTTGTTGTTTTTCTTTCTTTCTGTAGTTCAATTGTCTGGGGTCACCTTTCCTTATTGTGAGATAAAGAAAAGTAGAGTGAAAATGAGAATTTATTTTTTTAACTATGCCCTGAACTTAATAGCATTTGCAAATATTTTTAGAATTCCCCACAAACTTTATGAGAGCATGTATGCAAATAGAAATGAATTAATTTATCCAGGATATTTAGAACTCTGGTTTTAATAAGCATACTGCATATACATTTATCACAAGTTTATGACTTCTTTTTAAAGTTTTTATTTCATAATTTTAGTAGGATGATTGCTTGAAAGCAGATTGCACAAAATCTGGAACTTATGTATTCTGATTACATTGTCTATAAAGAAAGTTTATGTCTAGCCTACAGCTCAAGGATCATATGTAGCATAATACAATGTTAAAATGAGGACAATTTAAAACATAATTTTAAAATAGCAAAAGTAATCCAACTTCAAATAAAGATGAAATTCTTTGTAGACCATCCAGAAACATTATGTAGTAAAAGATAGTGATGCATATTCTGGTATTTCATAATGTTTTTGTTATATAAATATTTGAGCATGGTATCAAATGTCTTAGAGTTTCCTAGAAGAGAAAAACCTGTGAAGCTTATATGTATACATTCAGACAAATTTCTATCAAGGAAATGGCTCACATCTTTAGAGAGGGAGGCAAATTCCAAGTTCACGGGTCAGATGTAAGATGGGAGATTTCTCCTGATTGACATAATCATAAAAGCTGGAGAATTCAGGATTCTCAGGGAAGATGGCAGGCTTCTGGTTGAAAAAGTTAATGTAACCAAGGTAGACATATAAGGTAGAAGACTGCTGATGACTCTCAACAACAGTAAAGCAATCAAACCTATCACTGGCTCAAGTTCAAAGAACAGAAGATTAGATAGATGAGCTGGATCCAGACACAGAAAAATGCAAGCAAGCTGTTTGCTCACTACTCAACTCCCCTGCCTGCTCCTCCCCGCAAGTCCCTCTGGAACGTCGTCCTGTTGCTTTCCCCTCAAGCTTGCCCCCCTGTGCCTTTCTGAGATAGGTAGGCAAACCAACAGTAACTTTCTTATATAGGAGACAAAACCAAAAAGACAACAAAAGACTGAATAAAAAGATAACTAGCAAATAAACCTAAAAAGCATACATAATTCCCCACAGGTCATGGAGATTCTGGGAACTGCCCCTCCTAGCAAGA
>NW_022111373.1:46762111-46763608 GCF_000313985.2 Echinops telfairi | reverse complement strand
CTGCACTGAACGCATCAGCCAAAAATGAGGTTCCAGGAATTGATGGAATGCCCATGGAAATTCTTTGGCAACCTGAATAAGTACTGGAAGCATTCACTCCTCTACGCCAGAAAGTCTGGAAGACAGATACTTTACCAAATGAATGGAAGAGATTCATATATGTGACCACTCCAAAGAAAAATGACCTCATAGATTGTTCAAACTATAGAATGATATCATTGATATCACCTGAAAGTAAAATTTTTCTGGAGATTATCCAACAATGGTTGCAGCAGTACATTGACAGGGAACTGCCAGAAGTTCAGGCCACAGTCAGACAAGGACATGGAACAATTCATATCTGATATCAAATAGATCTTCGCTCAAAGTGGAGAATATCAGAATATGTTTACTTGTGCGTCATTGGCTATGCAAAGGCAATTCAGTGTGTGGGTATTAATAAACTATGGATAACCCTGAGAACAGGTATTCCAGAATAATCCATTGTGTTCATTAGGAGCATGTTCATTGATCAAGAGACGATTGTGCGAGCAGAACAAGAGAAGATTGCATCGTTTAAAATCGGAAGAGGTTTGTGTCAAGGTTGCATCCTCTCACCGTACTTGTTCAATGTATATGCTGAGAAAATCATCAGAGAAGCTGGATTAAATGAAGAAGCATATGGAACAGGATTGGAGGAAGATTTATTGACACACTTGGGTATTCAGACAACAACTTTGCTTGCTGAAATGAGGAAGTCTTGAAGCACTTGCTGATGAAGATCAAGGAATGTAGCCTTCAGTATGGAGTAAAGAAAATTTTTTTGTAAAGAAATTAGTGTAAAGAAAATTAAACTCACAACTGGACCAATAGGTTACATCATGATAAATGGAGAAAAGGCTGTAGTTGTCGATGATTTTTCTTACTTGGATCCACCAACAATGCTCAGGAAGCAGCAGTCAAGAAATAAATAGATCTATTGGATTAGGCAAATCTGCTGCACAAGAACTCTTCAGAGTATTGAAGGGCAAGGATGTTACTTTGAGGATGAAAGTGCGCCTGACCCAAGCCATAGGTCATATTCATCATTTGCATAGTAAATTTGGACTTTGAATAAAGAAGACCCAAGACAAATCATTGCATGTAGGATTTTGTTCTGTTGTGCACATGGTCACTATGGCTCTGACCCAATTTGATGGCTCCTGACAACAACAATAACAACAGAGGAAAACAAAAGGCAATTTTACTTCTAACAGAAAGAAACTTCAGCATCCACTTGAGAAAAGGGACCAGACACCACTCCTATTCAATATTATGCTGGAATCCAGATATATCAAGCAACAAAGATAAATTAAAGGCATTCAAATTGGTCAAGAAAAATTAAAACTCTCTATCTGCAGATTATATTATGATATACATCACAAATTTCAAAGACTTGGCAAGAAAACTATGGCAAATAATAGCAACATACAAAAGCCAATTAGATTCCTTTACACTAACTAAAAAAATCTCTGAAAA
>NW_022111373.1:46760015-46761232 GCF_000313985.2 Echinops telfairi | reverse complement strand
CATCTGTATAAGTAAATCATGCATTTCAGTTCATAGTTCACCTATACTTGTATAATTTCCTTTTCTGAACTGTTTTAAATTTTATACCATTGGCTAAATTAATAACACTATCAATGGAATTACTTTATGCCTCAGTGGGATGATTGATACTATTATCTTACATAAAATGGCAATGATCTTTCTAATATAAACAAAAAATATATAAACCCTAGATATATGAATGGATTTTTTTGCTTGCACTTAATTCTAGCTCCAATTTAAGAACAGTTAGTTCTTATGACATGGTAGGCTTGATGCTTACTCCCATAAAGAAATCACTGAACACATGGGTGCTATAGTAAAGTATGGCAAAGAAACTAGATGGTGTCCAGCCAACAGAAGTAATAGCACCTGGGTTCTTAAAATGTGTGTTCAAACAAGCAGTTGTCTATGTGAGGAATCATCTAAATCCACATGGAGGAAGAATATCAGCCTGTGTGATCCAAGGATTATAAAGACTATAATTCAAATCTGAAGGAACAATAATATCAGAGCTTAAATTCTGACAATCTGTTTTGCAGGTTATGAATGGCAGTGGAGGTTTAAAATCCATTTGCAAGGTTCACAACAAGATTAACTTTCAAGTGAATCCCCCTTGACCATAGTCTAGGGTTGTGAATAGTCTTCTTATTAGATAGAGTATTGTAAAGTTGATTATGGCAGACATAATTACGTTAAAGTGTAATATAAATTGAGCTCCTTTTTGAACCAGTTTAAAGTTATTTCATTTGTTTTTCTGTGTGTGTGTTGTTGTTGTTTTTAATGAAGAGGCTGTGGAGAGAATGGAACCCTCATGCACTGCTCATAGTACTGTAAAATGCAGACAGTAAAAGGAGGTATGATGTTGTTTCAAAATATTCAAACTAGAAAACGCTATGGCTTGAGTCATGCACACCTTAGTCCTCAGAGTGACACATTTTCTGTTTAACAAATTTAAGAGCCCTTGTGCAGTAGATTTGCCTAAGAAATAAGTAATGTGATTTCTTGACTTCTCTTTCCATAAGCATAGACTGCGGGTCTATGGTCGTTACATAATCTGGTGTCAATTTGAGGATTAAGAGTGTAGGGTTGGAGTCTAGCCTATTA
Source organism: Echinops telfairi (assembly GCF_000313985.2). NCBI lineage: Eukaryota > Metazoa > Chordata > Mammalia > Afrosoricida > Tenrecidae > Echinops > Echinops telfairi. Next base: position 46,760,107 of record NW_022111373.1, on the reverse strand, counting down.
ATCTTGATATAGCCAATGAGTCCTCTCTGTGGGCATGGCCTTCTGATGATTCTGGGAACTCCAGTATTTCCTCCTTGGAGGTGGGAGTCTCT
>NW_022111373.1:46753034-46758829 GCF_000313985.2 Echinops telfairi | reverse complement strand
GGACATCTGTCAACTGCCCAAACAGATGAAAATGTCAACAAAATTTGTGCACTTAGCTCAAAGAGCTATGTCAGACCATTGAAGAGCTGGGGGGAATCCTCTGGATGATCTTTGAGCTGGGTTCAGTGAATTGTAACAGATGATTTGAGAATGAGAAGGGTTGCTGTGAAATTTGTGTCTCAGGTTCTGAATGACCAAGGAAAAGAGCTTCAAGTGGAAACATGTCATGCTTTGAAAGAACAGCCCCGACATAACCCACACCTTTTTTTCCAAGGTCATTACTGTTAAGGAGACATGCTGCTGTTCTTATGACCCTGAAAGCAAACACCAAGCAAGCCAGTGGATGATGCCATTATCACCTCACCCCAAAAGAGCTTGTCAAGGGAAATCAAAGTTCAAGATGATGATCATTTGTTTTTTGGGTTGATGTTTTTGTTTTGTTATTTTGGTGTGATGGGGTTAGTGCATTTGGAGTTCATTTCACCAGGTCAGACTCTTAATCAACATTTCTATTTAGAGGTTCTGAACAGATTGTGTACTAGTTTGTGACAAAAAAAGACCTGATTTTTAACAGTGAACTAGTTTTGCCACCACAACAATGGACCTGCTCATGAAGCTATCTTAGGGTGCCAGTTTGGGGTGAAACTCAGCATGCCGCTCTTGGCACACACACCTTATTCACCTGTCCTCACTCCTTGCATCTTCTTTTTATTTCTGCGAATGAAAAGGGACATTAAAGGACAGTGATTTGGTGACATAGAAAGGGTGAAAAAGAATGAGGGAGGTGTTTTAGTTCAGGAATACTAGAAATAAAATCCAGGGAGGCTCATATGTGTATAAGAAAGAGCTCTTTATATAACAGAGCAATAGTGTATTGAGAAAATATCCCACCGCAGTCCAGATCTAGTCCATAAATCTGATATTAGTCCATATGTCCGATAAGCATCTATAATTACCTCTTCAGACTCACACAACACATGCAATGACACTGAACGCAGGAAGATCACAGGCCAATGGGTGTAAAGTCTTGTGGATCCAGTGGCGGTAAAAGCATCTCAACACTGGCATGGGTCTCCATGTGGCTGCTCCAGCTCCAGACCTCTGACTCCATCAGTTTAGCTCCATGTGGCTTGTCAACAGGAATGTGTCACAGAGAGTGTATCTGGCCTCCAGTGAGCTATTTATCTCTTTCATGCCTACAAATGAGGTCATCAAGCTGCGACTCTACCCTTTGCAAGTTGACAGGAGATTATGCAACTGCCACAGGAGGTGTACTGTTAGCCATCCAAACAGATGAGTTTGAAAAATGTTTCCAATAATGGAATAGCCGATTTGACAACTGTGTTAATTGTAATTGGAGAGTCCTTTGATGTTGATAAGGTTGTTTTATTAAAAATATTTAAATAAAAATATTTAAATACATAGTTTTGCCACCACAACAATGGACCTGCTCATGAAGCTATCTTAGGGTGCCAGTTTGGGGTGAAACTCAGGGGGTATCTTGGGGTTATGTTTGGGGGAGTACCCCCCTCCTATTCCCTTGTCCTTTTGGTCTCTGTATAAGTTCTGCATGAGCAAAATTAAGTATTCTAGAAGTACCATTTATCTTATAACCTATTGTTTGGATATTTTAAAATATTTATTTCCCAATTAAACCTCAATGAGCTCTTAAGGTTTTGATGTCTGATTTTTGTTTTAAGAGTGTTCTACCCCAAACAAATGCACAAAATAGATGTAAAATCTAAAAGTATAGATGAAACCCTTTACACTCTCTAAGAGCCATTTTTGTTTCTTTTTCCAAAGTAGCACACTTCAATAAATTTACTCTTTCTGTTTAAACCTTAAAAAAAGTACAGCTGAGTCTTAGCAATGTCATTTTAAACAAAGATTATTTTAAAACAAAAAGAATTAGCTACATGCAAGATTGCCAGTGAATGTCTCTTTGCATAGAAATAGGATGATATGACTGAGGAGAAAATAATAAAATGGTTGATGTTGTTGTTGTGTTAGGTTTCAGTTCCAACCTATAGCAACACAATGCATAACTGAGATACTGCCCAGTCCTATGTCATCCTTACAATTGTTCCTCTGCCTGAGCCCATATGCAGTCACCCCATCTCTCTGAGAGACTTCTTCCTTTTGAACAATCATGATGCTTTTCTTCAGAAATTTGCCTCTCCTGACAATACGTCCCAAGTATATAAACTGAAGTCTTGCCATCCTTATTTCTAAGGAGCATTCTGGCAGCATTTCTTCGAAGACAAATCTGCTTGTCCTTTAAACAGTCTATGGTACTTGGAATATTTTTCTCCAGCACCACAACTCAAATGCATTAATTCTTCATTTTTCCTTATTCAATGTCTTAGTTTTGTGTGCATATAAGGAAATTGAAAACCCCATATCTTGGGTAAAGGGCACTTTAGTTTTTAAAGTAACACCTTTGATTTTCAATACTCTGAAGAAGTCTTATGCAGCAGATTTACCTGATGCAACACACATTTCGATATCTTGACTACTGTTTCCATGAGCATTGCTTGTGGTTCCAAGCAAGACAACTTTAATCTTTTTTTCAATTTATCACGATGTTACTTATGGTCCAGTTGTGAGTTTTGTATCATTTTTACATTTAATTATTAATCCAAACTGAGGGGAAAAAATCTTTGATCTTCTTCAGTAAGTATTTCAATTCCTTCTCACTTTCAGCAAGCAAGATTATACTACCCGTGTATTTCAGGTTGTTAATAAGCCTTTCTCCAATCCTGAGGTCACATTCTTCTTCACATAATCCAGTTTCTCTGCTCAGCATGCAGATTGAATACGTATGATGAGAAGATGCATTCCTGATGCACAACTTTCCTGATTTTAAACCATGCATTATTCCCTTATTCTCCTCTATAAATAATTCTTATTCAATGTGCAAGTCCAGCAAAAGCACAATGAAGCATTCTGGATTTCATTGTTTTCATGGTTACCATAGTTAATATATAAAAATATTATTTGTCCCTTTTTATTCTCTAATGTAATTGCCTTTTCCTCTATGATAAATAGTAGTATTCAGTCTGTTTTAAAATTTTAATTAAAATGGACTGTACTTTTTTATAAAGAGGATTTCCTAATAGCATTCAACTAAATTTGTTTTTCTCTCTCTCTAGCAAATTTTGTGACATGTGAGAAGAAAATTGTGATTTAGTTTTAAAAAAATGATATTGAGATGCCAGCTTCTCTAAGATCACCAGTCCATTATGCAATTTCAAAATAAGTCAATTTTATAGGTACTCCAAGTTAAGAAAATGTTTTCCCTTTTATATAAAAGTATTCAAATTCTGGTTGCAAATTTATTAATAAACAGTTTAGATAGCATTGTATATATTATATTTTAATCACTGAATTCCAAAATATTTTAGAAAATTCTGAAACTTTTTATGTCTGTTGAATTAGCCTTTATGTATTGGTAATATTTAAGTTCATTTAACTGCAAAAGAATGTACCAGAAAAGAATGTTACATTTGGATTATCTAAAACTGTGTTTGTCTCACTGTGGTTTTAATTTGTAGTTTAAGCAATAATATATGATAGAAATCTACAGCGAACATAGATAGGACATTTTCTGAAATTAGATTATTTATCAAAATAAATTGCATTTCCTTATGTATTCACAGAACTTAAATGTTAATGAAATTCTCTCTTTCAAATTATATCCACAAAGCAACTATTAGATAAGACCAGGTGATCAGGATAAAAAAATGATTGAATTGCTGGTTTTACACTTAATAATCTGGAACAGAGATGTAGGTCAATAGAGAAAAAAGGGTATTTAAGACATTGCTGCTGCTTACATAAAGTGATAGTTCATTCAAAGGAATAATCAACCTTGTGCACATTTGTAAAAAGTAATTTCTTTTCATCCCAAATGTCAACATAACTTAAAGTCTGACATTTTGAATAAAGGAAAGTTAGAATGAAAATGAATAAGAAGGAAAAAAATGAAAATTTATCAAGTTGCACTATTTCAGGACTTAGAATAAGGCCTTGGGAATCTGACCTTTGCATTATATTTTCAAGTATTCAAATTTCATTAAAATTGTCTAAATTGTTTTCAGTAAAATGAAATAATGTCACACAAAGGTTCTTTGCAAAGGTTTGGCAAAATGGAAACCTCTCCAAACAACGACTGTCATCTACTGTGTTCCCAGCGCGCATGACAGATTGCTGACAGCAATGAGAGAAACAACTGCATGCTCGAGTGTAAGCCGACCCGAATAGCAGCCGAGGCACTTAATTTTCCCTCAAAAACTGCATGAAAAACTCGGCTGAAATACTCAGCTTATACTCGAGTATGTACAGTAGTCTAAAATTTTTGTTTCCTTGACATAGGGAAGTGTAAACAGTGGTGTTGAATTATGAAGTAATTGAGCATTTCAGATAAGTTTTACCTTACTTTGATTCATATAAGTGCAGGTGAATAAATGACTGATATTGAGATCACCACAAAAATATGTAAATAACAACATACAATAGTGAGAAAACATCTTTCTGGTGTTCAGTTTTCAGCCAAGATATACCTGATATCAGCAGTAATGTATCTGGTTAAAAGGATTGTATTAAGTCTGGTTTGAATTTCTGGCAGCTCTTTGTCAGTGTACTTCTGCATGCTTTTATAATCATCTTCAGCAAACTTCACTTTCAGGTGACATTAATGACCTTGTTCAATAGTTTCCATGTTCTGTTAAATCACCTTTGTTTTTGGAATGCGTACAAATATGGATCTCTTTCAGGGAGTTAGCTAGGTACTGTCTTCCAAATTAAAAAAAAAATAGACTAAGTACGTTCAGGGCTGCATCAATTTATTGAATATTTCAATTGGTATTCCATTAATTCCTGAAGACTGGTTGTCACTAATGCCTTCAAGGAAGTTTAGAATTCTGCCTACAATAGCATTGGCTCTTAATCCTATGCTAACTCTTGAAATGATTTAACACTGATTAAGGTAAACTGACCTGGGTCAAGTGCACCTTACTCTGCTTTGATGCTTCTGACATCATTCAATGTTTTTCTCACAGAATCCTCCAACAGTCTAACTGGCTCCTTGATTTTTTTTCTATACGTCTTTCAGCTTCAGATATGTTTCAGATATTTTTCCCTTTTCTTTTTCTAACCCAACCTTTGCACATTTTATTGCAATTCTTTACTTCAGAATTTTATATTCAGCTCTTTAACATGACAAATTCTTCCACTGCTTTTTATATATCTTAAAGTTAAGAGCAACTTCAGAGTCTCTTCTAATATCCACTTAGATTTTCTATTTATTTCTTGTTTTTTCCAATTACTGTTTGCTACCCTCATATATGACATTCTCAATCTCCTCTGACAGTTCATATATTTGATAAATATTTATTTGAGTAATCTTTCCTTGAGATAGTCCCTAAATTCAGGTGGAATAGTCTCAATGTCATATTTTGTCTCTCTTGGACTTGTTTTCATTTTCTCCAGCCTCAAGTTGAATTTACATATGAATAACTCATAATTCTATTTCATGGTTGGCCATCCTATGGCTTTGTTTTGGTTTATGACTGTGTTAGTCTGGGTACATTAGAGTAAAAAATCCAGAGAAACTCATGTAAGACAGAGTTTTATATATAGGTTAAGTGCATATCAAGAAAAGATCCCAACCCAGTGCTGTCCAAGCCTGAAAGTCCAAAATTAACCCATATGTCCAACACCAATCCACAAAGTCCTCCTCCTTCTCACAAAACACCCACAATTATACCAACTTCAGAAGGAAAGCTGAGTCAGCA
>NW_022111373.1:46749498-46751156 GCF_000313985.2 Echinops telfairi | reverse complement strand
GACTTGTGGGCTTGGGCAACACTGGGTTGGGATGTTTTCTTGATGTGCACTTAACCTTAATATAAAACTCTCTCTTATACATGTGTTTCTGTGGATTTGTTTCTCTAATGTAATGACCAAGCTTCTCCATTGAGTTTTTCCACATATGTAGTCAATTTGAGACCCGTGCATTCCACCTGCTCAGGTTCATGTGTATGTTCTTGTTGTTGTTATTATGTTGTTAGGTGTCATCTGGTTGGTTATAACCCATAGCGACCCTTCACACAACAGAACAAAACACTGCCTGGTCTTGCGCCATCCCCACAATTCTTCCTATGCTTGTTCCATTGTTGGATGCACCATGTCAATATATCTCCTAAAGGACTTTCCTTTCTTTCTGTGACCCTCCACTTTACCAAGAATGATGGTGTTTTCCAGGAACTGGGACAGTGTGACAATGTGTCCAACGTACATGAAAGTAAATCTTGAAATTTTTGTCTCTAAGGAATGCTCTGAACTAACTTTTCCCAAGATAGATTTGTTTGATTAGCAGTCCATGATACTTTCAATAGTCTTTTCCTGCAACACAATTCTAATACATTTAATCTTCTTTGGACTTCATTATTTAGTATGCAACATTCAGATGCATATGAGGCAATTGAAAACATTGTGGCATGGGTCAGGCATACCTTAGTGGTCAGTGTAGCATTCTTGCTTTTCAGTACTCAAATGAGCTCCTTCTCAAAAGATTTCCCCAATGGAATGTGTTCTGTGATGTCTTGACATGTACTTCTATGGGCATTCCATGGGCATTGACTGTAGATCCAAGAAAAACAAAATCTTTGGAAACTTCAACCTCTTCTCTATCTTCCAGAATGTTTTTTATTAGCAAAGTTTTGAGGAGTTTGGACATTAAGTTATAATCCATACTGAAAACTCCAGTTCTGGATCTTCATCAGCAAGTACTTCAGGTTCTCCTAATTTTTAGCAAGCAAGATTGTATCATCTTCATATCCCACGTTAATAATCTGTTCTCCAATCTTGATGCCTTATTCTTCTTTATATAATCCAGCTTTTCTGAACATTTGCTCCACATTCAAATTGATTGTTTGGTGAGAAAACAACTTTGGAGCACAATTTATCTGATTTTGAATCATGTAGTATTCTTTTGTTCTGTTTCCCAAAGTTCTTCTTCTTCCATGTGTGACTTCCACATGAGCACATTCAAGTGTACTGGAATTCCCATTTTTTCCTCAAATTTATACATAGTTTTATGAACCCCATAGACAAATGCTTTGGAATAGTCAATAAAATACAAGTAAATATCTTTCTGATATTCTCTGTTTTCAGCCAAGATCAATCTGACATCAGCAATGATATCCTTGTTCCAAATCGTCTTCTGAATTCAGCCTGAACATCCAGTAGTTCTCAGTCAATGTGCTGCTGAAACTGTTGTTGGATGATCTTCAGCAACATTTTGCTTGGATTTGATATTGATGATAATATGCTATAATGCATGCATGTTGTCAGGTCACTTTTCTTTGAATGGGTAAACATTTGGGAATTTCCTTGTCAGTTGACCTAGTAGCTGTCTTTCACATTTCCTGGCATAGACAAGTGAGTACTTTCAGAGCTTCATCATCCTGGTGAGTCATTTCATTTAGTATTCCACCAATTCC
>NW_022111373.1:46727826-46748604 GCF_000313985.2 Echinops telfairi | reverse complement strand
TGCTTTCTGTAGCTTTTGCCAGAGGGCAGAAGCCAAAGTGTCAGCTTTATCTCAAGCAGAGAGACAGGCCAGTAGCTGCTTCAATCAGCACCTGCTATAGAGCTGTCAGCTTGTGTCCATGGCCTTGAGCCATGATGTCCTGTTCTGTTTGCCTAAGGAACAAGCAGCTACAGACTTAAGGTCATATTTTGACTCTCATGAACTTACATATGACAATTTATGGTCTGTTCTACAGTCAGGTCCTGACCTGAGTTTAGTTCCTGGTATTAAGATTCTCCATCATCTCTTCCCACATATGTCGTCAATTTGATTTCCGTGTATTCCACGTGAGAATTCCATGTGTTCAGTTGCCTTTTGTGTTGTTGAAAACAGATATTTGCTATGAACAAGTCATTGATTTTCCAAAAGTCTATCAAGAGATCTCAAGTATTGTTTCTATCAACAAGTCCATATCTTCAAACTACTATTCCTTCCTCTTTGTTTCCAACTTTTGCATTATCAATGCAACTTGATTGCATGTCTGATCAATTTTAGACTGAAGATATCGGTAGCATTATTCAAATTTATTATCACCAGCTTTCCTGTTTGGTGCACAGATTTGAATTATATTGATTATTTCCTTGAATTAGGATAGATATAATCCTATCCCAGACAGCATTTTACTTCAGAATCAATATTTAAATTTCCTCTCTGCCAATGAATGTAATGTCCTTTGTCTTGATTGCATCATTCCTGGTGATTTTCTGATTCAAAATGGCCAATACCAGTCTATTTCAGCTCACTACCACTCAGAATGGTGATCTTTGTGCATTGTATTTCTTTCTTGCAACTTCCAGCTTTTCTAGATGTACTTCAACTCTAGGTGCCATAACATAATTTCCAACTCATGGTGACCCTGTTAACAGCAGAAGGAAACATTCCCAACTCTGTGCCATTCTTCTAATTGTTGTATTGAAATTATTTTTGCTGTTAGTTTCAATCCATTTCCTAAACTTCCTCTTTTCACTAATCTTCTGCTTTATCACGCATGATGTCCTTTTCCATAGACTAATCTCTTATAACATGTCCAATGTATGTGAGACAAAATTATCCTTACTTCTCAGGTGTATTCTGTGTGTACATATTCTAAGAGAATTTTGTTCATCCTTTGGCAGACTCTGGTACTTTAAATATCTTGGCCCACAGAATAATTCAAATCCATTAATTCATAGTCAGCCTTTTTTCATTATCCAACTTTCACACGCATATGAGGCAACTAAAAATAACATGGCCTGGGTTAAATGAATCTTTGTTCTCCAACTGGCATCCTCAGTTTTCAACACTTTGAAGAGTCCTTGTGCAGCAAATTTTCCCAGTGTAATGCACCATTTGATTTCTTTACTGCTGCTTCCATTCGCACTGATTGTACACCCAACAAGATGGATTAATTGTCATCCTCAATCTTTCTTCGATTGTCTTCATGTTATCTATTGGTCTAATTTGAGTCTCTTTACTTTGTGTTTTGTTTTGTTTTTATATTGATCTGTAATTGAGCTGTAGTCCATACTGCAGTTTGCAGTCTTTCATCTTTATCAACAAGAGTTTAATGCTCATCTTGAGTTCAGCAAGCAGGGTTGTTTCATTGCCATATCTTAAAGTGTTAATAAGCCATCCTGCAACACGCATGCTTTCTTCCCCAGAGTCCAACTTCTCAAACTATATGCTCAGCATACAGACTGAATAAATTTGGGGAAAGAATACAACCCTGACACACATCGTTTCTGATTTTGAAACACGTAATATTTCCTTTGGTACAGCAACTGTCTTTTGGTCCATGTAGATGTTTCTCATTGGCACAATAAAATGTTTGGTGTTCCCGGTCTTCTCAATGTTCTTCATAATTTGTTTTAATATACACAGTCAAATGTCCTTGCATAATCAATAAAGCTCAAATAAAAATCTTTCTAGTATCCTCTGATTTGAGTCAAAATCCCTCTCAGATCCTCAATGCTATCTCTCTTTCAAAACCCTCTTTTGAAATCTTGCTTAAATCTCTGGTAGTTCTCTGGTGATATACTGCTGCAACTGGTTTTGAAATACCTTCAGAAAAATTTTCCTTGCATTTTATGTTAACGATATTGTTATATAAGCTGAGCATTCTTCTGGGTCAGATTTCGTTGGAATGGGTAAACATATAAACATCTTTCAGTTGATTTGCCAGGGAGGTGTTCTTCATGTGTAAAGTCATCATTTATGTTGTTGAAAATAAGACATTTGCAATGTAGAAGTCACTGGTCTTGTAAAATTCTACCATGTAATTTCAGGCTTTATTTCCATTTCTAAGATCCTATTTTTCAACTAACGATCCTTTATTCCTGATTTTCACATCTAATTCCTGTAATTATCAATGAAACATGATTGAATTTTTATCAATTTAAGAATGAATATATGGGTAGAATTCTTTAATTTCTGCATCATTTAATTTATTGGTTGATATGTAAATTTGTATAATAGTTTTATTAACTATTTTTCATTTTATTCACGTAGTTTTATCAAAGCACAGACAGCACAGTACTTTGAAATATATTTTATTTATTTATTGTTTTAACAATGAATGTGATGCCACTCTTTCTGAATATGATTGATTCCAAAGATCTAACCCTAGTCTTCAACTCTCTAAAGCCTAATATATTGACTTTTATGCATTTAATTTCATTTTTTATGACTTCCAATTTTCCTGTATTTGTATTTTGTACGTCCCATATTCTGAGTAATAATGGATAGATGATGTTTTTTTTGTCTAATGTTGAGCCATGCCTCATCAGCAGGTGATGGTCCTTAAAGCTTTTCTCTATCAAAGTCATCAATGTTGATTCTACTTTGAGTAGAAAACTGTTTCCCACTTGTATCAAGAGTGCCTTCCAACCCAAATGGTTCATCTTTTGGCAGTATATCTGAAAGTTTTTCACTTGCTGTACATAAGGAGTTAAGTGGCTCTCCTTCCCTTTTCATAGTCTGTTCTTCATCTATAATCTCTGCTGAAATTGTTTAACTTGGGAGACGCTGCTAGTATTTGAAATACTGGTGTTCATAATTTCCATTATCATAGCAACACAAAAGTCACCAAAGTACAACAAACTGACAGGTGAGTGGTAGAAATAGGCCTTGTAAAATTTTATTATGTAATTTTTGGTACAATTTCTGTTATGGAAGCCTTATTTTTCGACTCATTATCCTTCTTTATTTCCAATTTTCTCACACCAACCAACAGCAATTATCAATTCATTTTCTTGCATTTTAAAATTAAATTTTAACTGCCAAAGTTAGTAAAACCCTTCCTATTTGGTATTAGTGGTTGATGCATACCCTTATATAATAGTTATATTAAATGATCTACCCTGTAGTTTGGAGCTACACTTTCTATGTATTATTTAAGAATTGAGTAGGCAAACAGAAATGACTTGCTTGCTGAAATCGAGCAGAATTTGAAGGACTTGCCAATGAATTCCTAATGAAGGTCAAAGACCTTCGGTATGGATTGCAATTCAATATAAAGGAAATTAAAATTCTCACAACTTAATCAATCATCAACATAATTATAAACAGAGACAGATTTAAGTTGTCCACGATTTTATTTTGCTCGGATACATAGTCAATACTCATGGAATAGTTTTTAAAAAAAGAAGAAAAGAAAAAGAAAGGATATGTTGTTTTGTGCAAATCTGCTGCAGAAGACTTCTTTAACATGAAAAGCAACAATATCACTTTGAAATCTAAGGTGTGTCTGACTCAAGATATGATATTTTCAATTGCTTCATGTGCAAGTGAAAGTTGGACAATTAGTAGGATAAATTACAGAACATGTAATCCATTTGAATTATCATACTGGCAATAAATATTGAGGTGCAATAGACTGACAAGAAAAAAATGTATCTGTCTTGGAAGCAATATAGTTAGAATGTTCCTTAGAAAAGATGATTACAGAACTTCATCTTCCATATTTTTGACATGTTATAGGAGAGATCAATGCCTGAAAAAGGAAATCATGCTTGATAAAGTGGAGGGCCAGTTGAAAAGAGGAAGTTCATGAAGAAAATAGGTTGACATCGTGATTGCAAACATAACCATTGTGAAGACATCACATCACTGAGCAGTATTTTATTCTGTTGTTTATAGGGTTACTGAGTCAGAATTGACTCTGGCATGCAACAACAAAAACATTTTAATTATATAGCACAACTATAACAAAAGCACCACAAATAGATGACTAACAATGAGATTTATTCAATCAGAATTTGTTCTTATTGGTAGGTCAGGTCGACTGTAACCCTCATAGCATCATTATGTACAACAGAAGGAAATACTGCCTGCTCCCGCACCATCATCATAACTGTTCTTACATTTGAGGCCATTGTTGCAAACCCTGTGTTAGTCCATCTAGGGTAGGCCCTTCCTCTTTTTGGCTGACCCTCCTTCTACCAAACATGATGTTTTACATGATGTCTTTGTCCTGGGATTGGTCTTTCTGAATAACATGTCCAAAGTATGTGAGACAAAGTCTCACCATCCTTTCCTTTAAGGAGAATTCTGGCTGTAATTCTTTCAGGACAGATCTGTTTATTCTTTTGGCTGCCCATAGTACTTTAAATATTTGTGGTAGGTAGGTTTATTGTGCCAACCTGGCCAATAGGAACATGTGGGATTAATAAGGTCGCAATTTGATTGGAGGGCAAAAAGATAAATGCCTCGGCAAGCCCCACCTGTCTCTCTCTTGCTTTCTGGTGATCAGATCAGCATGCGGTTGCCTTAGCTAGTTCTCTGCCTTAACTTGTGAGCTACACTACCTCTGGGACACCCAACCTGTGGATCATGTCACTAGAGCTTGAGGTTCCTTTGAGTCCTGCTTTGCCACCCTGTTGGTGTATATATCACTTGAGCTTGGGATTGTCAGATCCTTTCATCTGACTGTTGGTGACCTGTCCTGCTGTTTGCTGCCAGTGGCTGGACTGCTTGCATTGTTCTATGGAAGACTCAGCTGTCCACTCCCTTGACCTTGGACCCAGCAACTCTTGTCAGCTGAAGGACTTGCAGTTTATTAACTGTTCCATGGAAGTGAGTTGAACTGAGCTCTCTGTACTGCTGTGTGGACTAATTAGCTGTTATATTCCTTCATGCTGTTTATATCTATAAATATCTATATATCTCTATATATATATACAAACACACACACACACACACACACACACACACACACACACACACACACACATATATATGTATAATCATAAGTATCCTGGTTTTGTTTCTCCAGAAAACCCTGTCTAACATAATATTCTTCAACCAACACCATATACTTCAAATACATTAATGGGGAGGTGTGTTGTCATTTGGATATCTGTGGGTTTGGAATTTAAAAACCAAGAAGGGAATGCTAGTTATCCCCTAAGACCCTATGGCAAGCAGCTATCACACAATAAATATTCAATAGGACCTTCTTTATCCTACTTCTTGTCATTACAATTATTGTAGTCATCATCATCATTCCGATTTTCAAAATAGTTTAATTTTACATTATTTAAAATTACACATTGATAAATAATATGTTTTCATTAATAAAACATAGTAGTTAATACCTAATCTAAGCAACTTGGGGAGCAGCCACTCTCCTGCAGCTCTGTGACAGGAAATGCTGTTCTAGTGTATCCGTCTCTGTGGTCCATCTTCACTGTAAGACCCTTTGTGTGGTGCATGTTTCTGCCTTCCTTCTTTTCCCTGCTGTATGTCTCCATTGTATGTTTTGTGATGATTCATTATGCTGTTTATTAATTGAATTTGTCAACTTATCTCTATTAAGGTAATGATGCTCAGTGTTTTGATTTTTTTCTGTTTGATTTAAAATAAAATAAAACTTTAAAATTTCTCTTTCAGTCATTCTGGTCCTGCTCATCCAAATAATGAGTGGAGGAGGGAAGTTGTTTCAAGTATTTTTTCCTCACACTTATGTTTTGTAACACAAATGGAAAAGAAAAACAACAAAAATAAATTAATATTAAGATTTTGTCCCAGAATTTTGCTTTAAGAGAGAGACAGAAGCAGTTGTACTTGGCCAGTCATTAAAGAAATTATTTATAACTAAGCTATTTTTACTATATAGTCCCATCAGGAATCAAGGAGAGAAATGGTGCTTTTTGTAGATCATGATTCCTTAAATATATTTGGACTTCAATTTCAATAATAGACATATAAGAACCAAGATGAAGTATTTTTTCATTGTCTTGGAATGTTTTAAATCTATAAGGATAATGTTATTTGAAGATCAAATGTAATACCCAAGACCAATTTAAATGAGATTATGTGAAGTCTTTTGAAGCTAGAATATCTAAACAAAATACTCAAAATAGTATTGTCTTTTAAGAACAAATATTAAGAAAGAAACACAAAAAATATAATAGAAACCACAGAATTTTAGAACTGAATGCTGATACATATAAGTAATAGCTTGAGAAATATTATCTGTTCAAATTTGAAGTTCAATTCATTCTGAGAAACATCTTCAGAGAAATCCACTGATATAATCTGACTTCTGAAAACAGTAATTAATCATTTTTTTCACATTAGCCAAAATATAATTATAACATACAGATGAAAGTCAAAATAGATAATTTTAGCAGCCTTTATGTAAGGGAAAAAGGTAAACTATGTGTAAGGAATGTGAACATGCATGAAGAGTCATACAAAAACCTTTCTATTATTTTGACAATATATCTTTCTGATTATTCAATATAGTATTTAGTAGAAATTATCAAGATTTAAACATGATTCAGTGAATCCTTATTTGTTTTTGTTGTTTTTCTACTTGAACAACTTGGATTACTCAAGTAAGTAATAAAAGAACACAAAGACACATACATTTTAACAGTATCTGTCATCTCTGCCCTAGAAAATATACAGACTTTTTAAGATATCATAAATAAATGTGAGAAATAAAAAATAATGCATACGTTTTTTGTAGTGCATTGTAATTACCAACTCCATTCTCACTACTCTATATTTCAATCAAGTATGCCAAATAGACAAGTCTCTATTGTACTGAGGAGAAATATACTACTCAATTTGTTAATTACATTTCAAAATGACAGTCTAAATGAGGCTAATTTGACTGTCTGGTCTAATACCCTCACTTTAAACCATACATGTCAGTGCACTATTTAATAGATCAAAAACATTATTTTCAAAATTTGCAATTCATTTTGTTTGTTAAGGCTGCCAAAGCAATGGGTTGGCCATACCACAGTATGTACTTTTTAATTAACAGCTGCTACATTTTAAATTCCAATACAATGAAACTAGAATTTTTTTCATGGAAAATTAATTTGGACAAAGACAACCCACTGCGTGGGGTTGCTCATTCCCTTCCAATATTTAAACTACGTGTGGATTATTTATTTAAGTAAACAGATACTTGTCTTAAATATCTATAATGCTGATTTTGCTAAACCTTTTAGAGGCAATTCATACCTTTAATAGCGAATGAAGTAGAAGCTCCTTCAAAAATATTTAACAAGATAATTATAAAGTATAATTATAACTAAAAATTATAAATAATTATAAAAATAGAAAACAAGATAATTATTTTAAAATAGAATAGAGTATCATAAAACTACACAAAAATAGTCAGCTTAATTTATTAACCTTTTATTTTAGGACTGGATTACTATAATTAAAATTATATTTTAATTCTCATAACTAACTCCTTCATTAATAATTTCTTATTTATTTATAGCTATATGTGAGAGCACTTCAAAAGTTTTGTTAAAAAATGAAAATATAATCAAATTTTTCTGTAAACTTTATGAAGACTCCCCTATTTTCTGTATGTATTTTAGTGTGCAGCTTTAATTATATTCTCTCTGTCTCCCTTTAAACAAACACACAGATTAATATATACAAATACAGATATATGTACACATTTGCATTATAGCAATAAAATAGTGAACTGTAAATCTAAAGAAGTCCTATCTAACATAACATAATTCATTAAAGTATAATCCTTTGTATACTGATTTTTACAATTTCCTTTACCTATTTGTTCAAAGTTGTGTTCTCTGACTTTTGAGAGAATTGATTTATAATCTGTGAATTTATCTGCTAAGAAAATAAGGCAAATGACCTAGAAAATGCTCTTGAGGGAGGTGCTTAATTTAAGCTAACAACTACTATCTAGCTATAGGTATTAATATTATACCAAAATCAAATCACTGAACACAGAAAGGTCCAAAGCAAAGTGTATTTATTTAGCCCACAGAGCGGAACTGGATTCTGGGGTTCCCAGGCTGTCCGTCTTTCAGGGAGCAGAGTGCCATGTTTCTCTGTGGCATGATTAGTGGGTTCAAAGCACCATCCCTTTCGCAGCTGAGGGCTTCAAGTTTGGGGCCACTCGGCTCGCTCCTACTTGTACTGTAGGAACTTTAATATCTCCAGTGTGAAATTAATTGGGCTGTGGTATGAGCAGATATTTCCATTTAATCATGAAAGATACCAAAATGTCTATTAATCAAACCAATTGTTTAAAGCAATATTTTTACATAAAATACATCTTTTGGTTTTCATCTACAAATTATGCATACAAGGTTCCAAAAAGTATCAATCAAATTTATTTTGGCACTTAATTATTTTATTTACAATTTTTAAAACTTATAAGAATTTTATTTCAGATTTGTGTACAGCAAACTCACATTGAATCTTCTCTTGGCTTGTTTAGTTTTATTTGGTTTTTGCTTTCTGTATCATGATTCCTAGTTAAATAGACTATCTTTGTGACAGTGCTTGACTTGCAGATATAATAATTAAAAATAAATATGTCACCAAGATAAATTATCACATAAATAAATCCTTTACTAAAGAATCTGTTGTTCTTGTGTGCCATCAAGTCAAATTGGACTCATAGAAAACGTACAGTATATAGGAGCCATGTCCCATATCATTTACTGTGGTGTATATCCAGGGTTACACAACAGAGAAACTTGTGGATTTAATCACTGACCTTTGGGTAACCAATAAAGCTATTAAAACTTGCCCTGCCAACATCCTTTTCTCAGTACCATTTACCATCAAATGCAAACCCATCAAATTCCACTGAATCTTTGAAGGAATTTCTGAGACTCTATCTTGTATGGACAATTCTTTTCTTAGCAACAGTATAATTATATTAAAGACACATTTGTATTTTAAAAGCATATTAATATGTACACATATTTTATATTGGTTATGTAGGTATACATACAATAAAGAAATACTTTGAGTAAAACAAATGGGAATAGGAAGAATAGGAAATTAAAATATTGCATATTCATAGGATTATCGATTTGATGTTTACGGCAATCAAGATCACAGTGAGATAACAATGCAAAAATGCATAGCATTAAATTGTTGGTATGTACCAGAATTTATTTACTCATCTTTCTGTTTTTGGGCCTTTAGGTTGCTTCCATCTTCTTGCTATTGTGAACAGTGCTGTGATGAACACAGGTGTGTATATGTCTGTTCCCTTTCATGATTGTTTAGCAAATACACCCACTATAGGGATTGGTAAGTCATACTGAATTTCTATTTACAATTGTTTGAGGTAGTGCCATATTGATTTGCCCTTTGGTTGTACATATTTACCACCTCAACAGCAGTGTATGAGGGTGTCAATCTCTCCTAGTCTCCCTAGACTCTATTTTCTGCTATTGCTTTTTGTTGTTGTTATTATCAAGTCAGTGTAAGGTGAAATCTCAACTTTGTTTTTATTTGCATCTCCAAGGTGGTAGTGATCTCAAGTGGGCAAGTGGCCTAAACAAACTATTCACCAATTCATCCAAATGGCCCCAAATCTCAAACACTCACTGCCACCCAGTCGGTTCCGAGTCTATCTGTTCATATCTTTTGCTAACTTTTTAATAGGGGCACTCATATTTTTCTTGCTGAAATAATAGTTTTCTATAGATTTTAAAGATCAATCCATTGATCATAAGTCATTGTCAAAAGTTTTCTCCATTCTGTAGATTCTCATCTTATTCTTTTGATGAAGTCCTTTGTTGCATATATATGTCTCATTTTCATCAGGTTCCATTCATCTGGTTTGTCATATATGGTGAGTGTTTCCTTTATTGTATTTGATAGTGTGTCTATTCCTTGAAATAGGGCAGTTAAGTTTGTCGCTATTTTTCATTGATAATTTTGAGGTCTTGAATTGATGTTTAGGTCTTCGATACATCTTGAATTCCCTTTTGTGCATAGGGTGAGTTCTATGTCCTGCTTCATTTTTGTGCAGATGGAGATCCATTTTTTCCCCAATATCATTTGTTGAAGAGACTATCACTTTCCCATTTAAACAAGCAAAATGGATATTAGTGGAAAGAATTAGTGAGCATCTATTTTAACTTATTTTATACATATTTGTACATCATATATATATATAATTAGTACATAATAATTTTTCCCAAATGCGAATCAATCAGAATTAATAGAATTGAAATTATATAAAAGGGCTGAATCTTATAAATGTCAATGACTTTCAAGAGAGTGTGTGGCTAAGTTATTTGAAGACAGAAAGAAGAGTGAAATATAGCTATGTTTACGAAATATTCTATGAATGAATCTGTAAAGAAAATAGGAAAGGTGGTTGGTTCATTCGATACTCAATATGAGAATTCATATCTACAATTGATAGCGTTAGTTGTTTTCTCCATAAAATAAGTGGGATGTATTTGTGGCTTTTTTGTAACATATCTGTAAAAAGGATAGCTAAAAATATATAATATGAATTTCACTGATAGATAGATACAAATCATATAGATCTAAAGACATTGCAGAAAGAAGAGCGAAACAGAGTTGCCAGGTTGTAACATCCTTAGGTAGAAATACTCAGAAGTCATACAGAAAGACTGTATTCTGAAAAAGTATCATAGCAAGTTATTTTTAAGTTTAGAAGTTGAGAAAACGGAAAGTTCTTAGAGGACTCTTCAAAAATTGAAAATGTCTAAACAAAGAAATTTCTTAAATCCAATACTGTACACAATGTTTCTATCAGCTACTTTAATCCCTGAAGATAAATATCCAATCAGGACCAGGGAGAAAAGAGTACAATCAAAAGAGAGTGTTAAAACAGAAACTCTGACACCACATTGGAATTTTGAGATAATATCAAAGGAAATGTGGTCTAAATAAATTTATCTTGACAGAACAAAAATCTATAGATAAACCCCTCTGTCTGTTGTCCAAATATACTCATTTAACAAATAATTAATGTTTACTGTGTCGCATGTATTTTCTATATGTTTATGATGTATAAATGACCAATAAAAGATAAATGTTGCTGTCATAATGAAAATTTGATTCTAAAGCTGGGGGGGAAAATTAGTAGATGCCCCCAAATTGCCTATTATTTTACTGTCTGTGTGTGAACGAGTGTGTCTATGAGCAGGAAGAAATGCGCAATACAGAAGTTTATATGGCCTCCAGAGTGTTGCCCGCATGCTGCAACAAGGAAAAAAAAAGACCCTAGGTAGGAGTAGGTACGTTACTGGTTCAAAGCATGTGAATAAGTATTAGGCTCATCATTAGTTAACTACTCACATAACCAAGATGAGATTTGAGTAGCTACACACACACACACACACACACACACACACCACAATCCTTACAAAATTAATACACGAAGGTCACTAAACAAACAAATACCCTTACAATTAGCAAAAATAAATTTTAAAAACATCAGAAGCAAGAGAAGTTTATTATTAGAATTGTTATATTAAAATACATAAAACATCTACTTTTAAACCAAAAGTTTTGAAAATATTCAAATAAAATAGAACATTCAATTCATACACAAGGAAGACATGCAGGCAATAAAAATTTCCTCTGAGAAAGAATAGATATTGGATTTACCAAAGATTACTAATCAACTAGTGTACATATATTATAAAAAAATAAGTAGAATCTCTCATACTTAAGTGTTAAACCATTCAAACAATATATTATCAATTAAATAATGTAAATAATTTCACAGAAATTATAAATAAGAACCAAGAAAACTTTCTTCCCATCACTTGTCTGTATTTTTTTCATGCGCTGGTAGTTTACATGTTACTATAATACAGGAAACTATATCATTGGTATTTGAAATAACAGCAGGGTGACCTAAGATAAACAAGTATGAGCAGAGCTTCCAGACTGAGAAGATCCTCAGAAGAAGGAATAGGATTCTTAGAGATTGATAGTTCTATTAGTTGTCATTAAGCCAGTTCCAACTGCACTTAAATGCAAGATTATGATAAGTAGAAAAGATGGGTTGTTTGGATCTATAATTATTAATTTACAAGCAGCAGCCAAGAAATCAAAAGCCATATTGCATCGGGCAAATATGCTGCACAAGACCTCTTAAAAGCTTTGAAGAGCAGAGGAATCATTTTGAGGGCTAAGGTGGATCTTGTCAAAACCTTGCTATTTTCAGTTGCCTCATATTCATGAAAAAATTAGATATTGCATAAGAAAGTCCAAATAAGATTCAATGCGTTCAAAGTATGGTACTTCAAAGGATATTGAAAGTACCATGGCTTACTAGAAGAACAAGCAAATCTGTGTTGCATGAAATTAGCCAGAATGCTCTGGAGAAGCAAGGATAAGAAACTGTATCTCAGCTACTTCGGATTTGTTTCCAGAAGAGACCTTTCCCTGGAAAGAACATTGTACTCAGTGTAGAAGCGAGTCATCTTAAAAGAGGAAGACCTGCAGTGAGATGGGATGAAGCAGTGCCTGGAACAATTGGCGAAGTATAACAGCAACTGTGGTCTGATGCAGGATGGGGCAGCCTTTTCTTCTGAAATATATATATGGTTGTATTGACAATGGCAGTCCATTTCAAAAAGATAAAAGGAAACAGCAGAGACTTGAGAGCTCATTGAAATTGGAAATCTCACACACTGCTGGCGGATTTGTAAATATATGCAGCCAAAGCAAACGTGATACGGTGCTACCTCAAACTACTAGAATAAAAATTTCATATAATGCAGTAATATCTCTGCTGATTATATGCCCTAAAAGATTAAGAACTGTGACACAAACATATCTATGCACTCCTGTGTTCATGGCAGTACTGGTCACAATGGCAAAAAGTTCAGAATAGTCCAAATGTCATCCAGTAGAAGAGTGGATAAACTGTGATACATCCTCAGAATAGAATACTAAACATCACTAAAAAATTATGATAAAGCAATGAAATACCTCATGACATGGATGGACTTGGAGAATATTATGCAGAATGAAGTCAGCCACGAAAGAGCAAATATGGTATGGGTATGATACCACTACTTACAGACAAGACAAGGACCCGCAAACCAAAGGAATAAACTTCAGAAGGTTCCCAGGGAGGTTGGGCAAACGTGGGAAGAAGAAGTAATGCGCTAGAAGGTTGACTAGAAGGTTTACACTTAGGGGAAAGAGAGGATAGAGTCTATTAGAGGGAAAAAAATAAATTAGGGGGATAGAATATGGTGTTGAAGAGAGGAATGAGTGATTTGAAATGTTGAATGCAGAGTGTATGAACTGAAATGCAAACCCCACCTAATTCACAATGAAAATTTAATCTAAAAATTAAAAATAAAATAGGATCACTGAAAGTCTAATAATAAAAGATAAACAAAAGACATAAGACATAAATAAAATAAATTATCAACATGTCAGCTATATCTCCTACCTTGTCAAAAATTGAATTATATGTAAATTGAATAAACACAATAATCAACTAATAGACTTACACATTGAAAATGTTCATACATAATTCAAAGTCAGTACAAGCATTTAAAAAATCCAATATTCACCTTGTTAAAACCTGAATGTCACAGTATTTACTCAGCTTTATAATGGATGTCTGGTAACTTTCCCATAGTGTCAGAAAATTTAAAATATTGACAGCACTCATCATTGCTATTCTTTAGTGTGATAGAATTTCTAGACATTGTAATAAGACTATTAAATTTGGAAATCAATTAGGTCAAAAAATTTGGAAAAGTGCATGAAATAACTCTTAGATTTGATGGCTTTTTGCTGTCTTCATGATGGTGATTGTTTCCTGCATGTGTATATATAGCAAATATGGAAAGATATTATGTTAGGCTGAGTTTTCTAGAGAAATATATGTGTATTATATAGAAAGAGATTTACATCATGGAACATCTCACATGATTGTAGAAGCAAGTACATCCTGTACAGCACAGGACTGTGTGTCACCTGGAAAGCTGGAGGCTGCTCCTGACTCTTGTAACTGTGGGAACTGATGAACCAGGAAGCAAGAAGTATCAGGGAATAGGCTGCTGGATGCAGAGTTGAATTACTCCAGTGTTGGAAGTCCATCGATGGCTCCTGGCCTCCACAGGCTATATGGCAGGAGGTAGAAGAACAAAATGCGGGATCCAGATCCAGCAGAAGTGACAAGTTTTGAAACAGTCCACTTAAAAAGGAGCAGGTCACAACCCTGAGGAGTCTGTCTTCCAATTGCGTCAAGGCGGTGTTCTAGTCAAGGGGACTGGAAGCCAAGGCTGCTCACAGAGTTCTTTATGTTGTGCTAGATCCCATCATGCAGTTGATTACATTGTGTTAGATCACATCATGGGGAATTACTGATAAACTACTGAAAAACTAGAGCCAGCCAAGTTGACACAAAACATAACCATGTTTTAGGTGTGTACATCACAGATGTACAGTTTACTGCTAGGGGACTTCAAAAATATATAATAGATTTTCCTGTCCCCTTCCCAATAAACCTAATAATAGGAAATTTGGTTGGTATTTGGGGACCTAATCATCCTCACACTCTGCTCGATTCTGGAGCAAAGACGGGTTAAATAAAATACATATAGTTTACATAGCACACCAAATAGATTGCTCAATGAAATCCTCACATAAGCTATATGAACAAAGATACTTGTTACAGTTTAAATTGCTCTGAATGAAATTTGGATGCAACCCAGATGACCTCAGTGAAGGGATAGTTAAGAAAAGAGGTTCATGCCCAGAGCTGAGTACCACACAACAGCTGAAAATAGAAGAATCATTGTAGAATGGATTGAAATAAATAAAGGAACAGAATGAATGGAACTAGTGTGGTATGAAACAAACCATCTCTAATTTTTTTAGATTATAGAAACATATATTTGAATGTAAAAATTCATGAAACTAAAATAAGGACATATATTTTAGCATGATATATAATAGATTAGTTATAATACAAAAATGTTTATCAAACATTAATATGGTTGCCTTGATGGGTTGTTATAAACTAGGAGTCATAATTTTAGAATAATTTATACCAGACTGGTCCCCAGGAGATAGAAATTATTTATATATATCCCAAATATTCCACTCTTCCAAGATGCTATTCTCCTTCATTCCCCTCCCTCCCACTGTTCCCTGGAGTACATTTCCTCACATTTCTGTGTACTAACATTCATTGTAGCATTCTACAAAAACTCTTGAGATTTTGAGGAAATGTCTCCCATGCTGGTGGATACTGTTCATTCCCGGATCCCAAGGTCAAAATGAGACAAGCCAAATACAGAGTCCAGAGCCTGGAACCCCAAAGTTCCCAAAAGAGCAGGTCTTCTTGCTTTGACTAAAACTTACTCAGGAAAAAGAAGTATAGCTTGGTTCCCACCCTTTACTGAGCTAGAGCCTAAAGATGCCCCAAGGAAAAGGGTCTAACTTTGTTCATATCATTTAATACCGTCAGGTCTCAATCCTACCCTAATTCTCTCCATTAGAATAGTAAAGAAAACCCTCCAAAATGATATTATAGCCACAGGTATATAGAGTCCACAATTAAAATATCTCATAAGGATCGATTGCCTGAAAGCAGAGAGCACCAGGAAGATGTTCACTTGAATTTTGTTTACTAAGTAAAGGCTTTCAGTTGTGAGAATCATAGCACAGTGTGGAAAACATAGAAATGATTAGAAATTCTAGAAAATGTCAGTCTGCTGCATGTGGAAATTGTGCATGAACCAAGAAGTGGTTGTTCAAACAGAACAAGGGATATACCCGACATAAAACCAGAGCACTTGTATGTCAGCACACTGTGTCCTTTCACTGCACATATTAAATCCATATGCAGAGCAAAGAACCCGAGAAGCAGGACTGTATGTAGTAATATCTGGCAGCTGAGTTGGAGGAAAGGTTCTTAACAATCAGTATTTCACAGATGACATAACCCTGTTTGGTAAAAACAAGGAAGGCATGAAATACTTGCTAAGGAAGATCAAGAATTGCAGCTTTCAGTATGGGTCAGAACTCAATGTAAAGAAAACCAAAATCTTCACAACTGGTCCAATAAGAAATATCATGATAAACAGGAAAAGATTGAAATTGTGAAGTATTTAACTTTGATTGAATCTAAAAAACATTAACTGTCATATTCTCTCGGGGAAATCTGCTGCATAAGATTTTGTTAGTTGTTGAAGCGCGATCATGTCACTTTGACCACGAAGGAATGCCTGAACAAAGCTATGGATTTTTGATTTCCCATACTTATGTGAAAGGTGCATAATGAATGAAGAAGACTGTAGACAATTGAGACATTTGAATTGTGGTTGTGGAAAAGAATGTGAACAATAATTTGAGCTGCCAGAAGAGCAAATTTGTCTGTCTTGGGAATTGAACATTACGCATTTTTCTTAGGAGAGAGGATTCCAGAATTCATCTCAAGTACTTTCGGCATGTTATAAGGAGGGAGCAGTTTCAGAAAAGGACAGTATGTTTGGTATAGTAGAAGGACAGTGAAAAAGAAGAGCCCAGGG
This sequence comes from Echinops telfairi, assembly GCF_000313985.2. Classification (NCBI taxonomy): domain Eukaryota; kingdom Metazoa; phylum Chordata; class Mammalia; order Afrosoricida; family Tenrecidae; genus Echinops; species Echinops telfairi. The sequence goes on along the minus strand of NW_022111373.1, from coordinate 46,731,793 downwards.
AGATGAATTGACACAGGCTGCAAAAGACGGCTTCATGTAACCATTGTGAAGATGGGAGCACACCGGCAGTAGTTCATTCAGCTGTACACAGGATCACTATGAGCTGGAACTTACTGGACACCTAAAAATAACAGCATATGCATGTGACAGTTAAGGAAAGGTTAAGGATGAACAGAGAAGCACTGATACATTTGAATTAGGGTGCTGGCAAAGAATTCTGAAAGTCACATGGCTGCCTAAAGAACCAGCAGATCTATCTTGAAGGGAGCACAGCCAAATGCTCCTTAGAAATTAGAATGGGTAGAATAATTCTCAAATATTTGGACATGTTATCACGAGAGATCAATAATTAGGAAAGTTCATCCTGCTTAGTAAAGTAGAGGAAAACCCCTAATGAGATGGACGGACACAACGGCTACAACAATGGGTTCAAAAAGAATTAAAATTGTGAGGATGAAAAAAGAGTGTGCACCACTCTATTGCACACGGGGTTTCAGGATGGATGAAGTACGGGTCTCCTTTGACATTCTTGTAAGATAGCCTTTGTGCAGTACATTATTCTGGGTAAAAAAATAACCAGCACAATTGCCTAGGCCTTTTTGTCATCCATGCAGTTTTCAATTTTCTGATTACCGCTTTGCAATATTAAAAATAATCATTGTGTTCTTCAGCCTTGAGTCCTCTTCCTGAGATTAATTAGCTCAGCAGATTGTCTGGGAAAACACCACTATTTTGATTTGGCACTTTAAAAAACACTCTAAGACAAGAGATCTTGCTTGTAGTCACAGAGTCACTATAAAGATGTATTTAAACATTGCTTCTTAAAAATAAAAAAGAAACCTGTGCATGTGTGAACTTGTACCCCAGCAATCATTTTTATTGACCCTCATATATTGCATAGAAAGATAATCATTTAACTTGAACTAAAAGAAGTAAATAATTGGAGTTCATATTGAAGGCAACATCTGAATAAAAATCTGAAATATGTTAAGAAAAAATTTTATCTAAAATTCAAATTTCTGAGAACACAATGTGGATTCAATTTGATTTGAGGTTACAGATTCTTTACTGGGAGAAAACATTCTTCCTTCCTTACTCAAATACTGACTTTTGCAATGCTTATACATAATTTCATAATAATAATTACCTATTCACTGTTGTTACTATTAGGTGCCACGGAGTAGGCTCAACCCATAGCGACCCTCTGCACAACAGAATGAAACACTTCCTGGCCCTGCCCCAGCCTCATAATTGCTCCTAGGCCTGAACCAATTGTGTCAATTCATCTTGTCAAGGGCCTTCCTCTTTTTCCCTGCCCCTCAGCTTTACCAAACACGATGCCCTTCTTTATGGACTGGTCTATGCTGACAATCTGGCCACAGTGTGAAAGACAAAGTCTTCCTGTCCTTGCCTTCAAGAAGCACTCTGGCTTTACTTCTTCCATCACAGGTCAGGTTGTCCTTCTCCTGAGACAGGTCTCTTCTGGCAGTATGTCCATAGTGGGTAAAGTGAACTCATGTAATCCTTGACTCTAAGGATTGGCCTTACTCCTTCTAATACAAATCAGTTTATCCTATTAGCAGTCCACGGTACTTTCAATAGTCTTCTCCAGCACTACAATCCAAATGAATCTATTCTTCCATAATGGAATTTCCTTATTCAATGTCCAACATTCATATGCATTTGATGCAATAGAGAATAACATGGCTTGGGTCAGGCGCACTTTAGTCCTTAAAGAATCATCTTTGCTCTTAAACACTTTAAAGAAGTTTGAGGCAGATTAACCTCTGCAATATGTCTTTTGTTCTGTCAGATCGACTGTATCTATGGGAGAACATGATGCAGAATCTCAATATCAGTAAGTAAAACCAGACCAGAGGGTGACTGTGGAACAGATGATTACTTGCTCATAATTAAGTTCAGGATAAAGCTGAAGAAAATGAAAACAAGTCCATAGGAATCAAAGTTTGACTTTGAGTCTCCTCCACCTGAATTCAAGAACAGATTTGATGCGCTGAACACTAATGCCAGAAGACCTGGTGAGCTGTGGGAGGACAGCAAGATTCTCATTCATGAAGAAAGCAAAAGGTCATTAAAAGACACGGATGGAAAAAAGTTCCAAGTGGATGCAGAAGAATGTCTGAAAACTGTTAGTAATCAAAGAGTAGTTAAGCAAATTGAGGAAAGAATGAAGTCAAAAAGCTGAATAAAAAATTTCAAAGGGCAGCTCAGGGAGCCAAGGCCAAATATTATGACAAAATGTGCCAGGGGTAAAATTAGAAAACCAAAAGGGGAGAACACAGTGAGCATATCTGAAACCTCGTCCATAAATAAAAATAAAAGATGTGAAATAGAGTACTACTCATCGTCCACACACTGCCATTGAGTGGATGCTGACTCATCGCTACCTTCCAGGAGAGAGTAGCATCGCTTCACAAGTTTCAGACTCTACCTAGCTAAGGAAGCAGTGTCACATCTTCCTACCGTACAGCTGGTGTATTCAAACGTTTGATTGACAGTTCAACATTTAACCCACAGCTACTAGAAAGGAAAAAGTCAACATTTAATTTGGAAGAGTGGTTAGCTCATGTTAAAGCTTGTTTCTTGTTTCTGGTTTTTGTTTTTGTTTTTTTGAGGAAGGATTTGAATTATCTTGTTGCCTTTTCTCACCCTTATGAGAAACCTCTTTCTATTTTCTGTGTTTCACAACCAATACACAATGATTTTCTGTTTTTCATAAAAGTTTGCTAGGATATACGTTGCATAACTATATGCAGAAAGAATTTTAAAGCAACAATACTAAAAATATCTAACTGGCTAAATGTAGATATAAAAGTTAATAAGTAGCTTGATTAATATTTAGTCACTTGTTTATAGATTTTTTAGAATGTGCTGCAATGTAGATTAGACCAGAACATGCACAGTGCTACAGATAAGAGCCCACAACATAGAGAATCTAGGATAGATAAACCTGTCAAGGCCAACAATGAGCGTAGGGAAACCAGGAGTAGGGTGGAGGGGGGGGAAGGGGAATCGATCACAAGGATCAATCTATAACCCCCTCCCTGGGGACGAACAACGGAAAAATAACTGAGGGGTGATGAAGGATGATGTAAAATATGAAACTAATAATCTATAATATATGAAGAGTTCATAGGGAGGGTAGGTGGGGAGGGAGGGGGAAGAAATTGGGAGCTAATATCAGGGGCATATGTGGGAAGAGAAGGCTTGGAAAATGATGGTGGCACAATATGTGTAAATGTACTTGGCACACCGGAAGAATGTATCGATTGTGATAAGAGATGTAAGAACCCCCAATAAAAATATTTAAAAAAAACTATTGAAGTAATTGGTAATCTCTAAATTTTATATATTTTTTATATGATGAGTTAATATTTTCACATTTTAATAAGTCTTGATTAAACAAAATACCTATTATAAGGGGTAAATGGATAAACATAGCCTTAACCAGAAGATAGCTTTTTATTTTTCTATGCTTTAGAGGTAGAATGCTAAATTCGTCTAGTTGGCAGATCCAATATATAAACTCGTTAATTGTTATAAAGGTGATTGATATGAACAATTGTCTAAAAGCAACAAACTAATTCAAGTTTCATCTAAACTATTTTGTTTTGCTAGCTTTTATTGTCAACTTCTATTAAACTGTATGTTTCATACTTCAAGTATCCATGAAATTTCACTGTGGATTATAATTATGATTACAAGTGACCATTTTGTGTTGTGAATCTCATAAGATTATTTTTGAATTGGCATGTGTGTTAGACAGGGTTCTTTAGAGAGATAAAACCAAATTCCTGATAATATAATATATTTATTTATAAAGATAATTAGATATATAACAAGAAATGAACTATTAAATCATATACAGATAAATATACAATACAAGAAATAAACAGTTAAATTAGAAAGCACTATAAATGGCTTAGTGCAACTCACGTCCATGAGA
>NW_022111373.1:46687683-46725796 GCF_000313985.2 Echinops telfairi | reverse complement strand
GGAATAACATAATAGTATCATGTTATGTATGCATCCTTTTATTTCATTATTTTGATTCTTTTATCAAAGGAAATGAGTGAAGTTTTTATAATGGTTGTTTTATTCCCTGCTAAATTCTGACATTTTAAACAGTTCTTGACACTCAATGGTTTGTTGCTGTATAAATGAATGGTGAGGAAATCATTTAACAACAATAAACATCAACTACACTCCTTCCATAGTAGTTACAAGAATAAAATGTTTGGATTGATATTAAGCACTGAAATCTTCTCACTCTTGCTGAAATGAGAAGTAAGAAGAGGCCAAAAAGCAGGAAAAGGGAGAGAAGCCAGAAAGAAAAGTTGGATGAAGAGGAGAGAAAGGAGACTCCTGAGGCTTAGGTTAAAAAAGCAACTGGTCTCTGATTCAGAATTTTTCAAGCAAAACCTTGATTTAATCTTCACCTAATGATCAGAATGTACTGGGAAATTTGGTGTATACCTCGGACCTTTACTAAACCTCACTTCTCTCAAGTGTAGCGTAAAGATAATCATGAAGCTTGCCCCTAAATGCTCCTCTGAAGACTAATTAGAGAATAAAACACTGAGAGTAGTTGCGATGTGAGAATCCCCAAAACTAACTCTAGATAGATCAGTAGATTACCTTGACAGCACAAAATCCACAGTGGCCCAGTAAATCATGCCACAGATAAATCTGAGAGACTAGTCCAAGCAGTTTTAGAATTCCTGAAAGACAAGAACGTAGTGATATAGAAATAGTGTATTACACTTGATGTAAGGGGTAAGGAATTGAGGATTTTTTTCCCATGAAGCAATTTCTATTTTTTTGTTTACTTTTATTTCTTCTTGTTAAGTCCTCTTTTTTGTCTGCTTGCCCCACCTTCCCATCCCTCCTCTTTCCCTGTTCCCACCCCAGTCCCTGGCCTCTAAGAACTCATCAAAGTTTTGTTTATTGGTATATTAACCACATTTATTCTTCTTTATTTTTCCTTATAATAATGGTAATATTAAATATTTTTCTATGTCATATTGTTTGCTAAGCATATTGTTTTCTAGTTTTTCCATTTCTTATAGTGGTTAAGAGAGTTATCTGTTTTTACTAATGCATAAAATTACATAGTATTAATGTACAGAGATTGGTTATGCATTCTTCTTAGTTGGGGTTTTGGGTTGTAAGATGTAATCCTTAACAACTTCAATCTCTTCTCCATTTCTCATCATGTTATCTATTGGTTCAATTGTGAGGAATTTGATAACATATGCATTGAATTGTAATTCATCCATATTGAGGTTGCAATCCTTGATCTTCATCAGCAAATGCTTCAAGATTTCTTCCCTTAAGCAAACTTAAGTCCTCTCCAATATTGCAGATTGTCAATAATCCTTCCTCAAATCCAGAAAGATGTTTGCATGTGTTTTATTGACTATGCAAAGGCATTCGATGGTGTGCAAAATAACAAGGTATGGATAGCCTTGAGAAGAATTGGAGTAAGAAGACGCTTAGTTGTGCTCATGTGGAACCTGTGCATCAATGAAGAGGCAGTTGAGTGAACAGAATGGGGGCTACTGAATCATTTAAAACCAAGAAATGTGTGTGTTCTAGTTGTGTCCTCTCACCATATTTATGTAATCTGTATGCTGAACAAATAATAAGAGAAAAATAATTATATGAAGAAGAATTCAGTATCTACCATTAATGGTAATACTCTGAAATACTTCTTTCTATTTAAATAAGTTCTGCTAATTTTGATCAATGTATACAAATACATTATACATATTGCCTGATTCTATTTTTTATTAGTTTAGAAACTTCTTTTTCTTTTTTTAATGATCCTAATCTTTTAAGTTCTAATGAATAATAAACAAATACAAACCTTTTACACACGTTATTCAATAAAACTGTTTTCTTTTTTTCAGGTTTATATGGTTTGCAGTAACAGCACATTTAAAATTAAAGTAACAAAATAAATTCAATGTATGAAATCATACTAAGATAACCTATCATAAACATTACATACATAAGCTAAAATTCTTAGGACCAAAACAATGTGAGTATAAAGGCGGTGATAAGACATGTGAAATGCTACAATTGTTCATACCCCATTGGAAGAGGTGACTTTTCTACCTCCCTGCCTCTTCAAAGCACAGTATTTTCCTCTTTTCAGGATCGAATCCTCTGTTTCTGATTGGCACTTTGTCATTTTCTGGAAATTTTGTAACATATCTTTAAAAGATGATGCTTCAAATCATACTTTTTCACAAAGTCCATTACATTTTAAGTGTATATGTTGTAAATGCAATAAACATGAAGTTGAAATAAAAGTGTCTGGGTGAATAAATTGCAAGGGGAGGAAGCTGCAGGTAAACCTGAGAGAAGCTGATGGGGAAACAGAGCTGTGGGGGGCGAAAGTAAACAAATAATTTCAGCAAGAAATAAAGTATGTAGAAGTGTACAATGTAACATACAGGCTTTTCCACAGGACAGGAGTGAAAAATTGATTCACTCTATCCATGTATGTTAAAGATGAAATGAAACGTTTTCTTGAGTCCTTTGGTTAAAAAAAATAGTAGATATGATTAGAGTACTCATAAAGATAAAAACAACTTTAGTGAATAAACATGTAGGAAGAACAAATAATATAAGTGTTGTTGCAAAGTGCCATCGTGTCAGCTTCCATTCACAACTATCCCGTACAACAGAATGAAACACCACCCATTCTGTGCCATTATTACAATTATTGTTATGTTTGAGTTTATTCTTGCTCCCAGTGTCAATCCTTTCTGTTAAGGACATTCCTCTTTTTCAATACTTTACCAAGCATGATATATTTCTAGAGGTACTGGACTCTCCCGATAATATGTCCAAAGTACATGAGATGAAGTCTTCCTATCCTTGTCGCAAAGGAATATTCTAGCTGTATTTCTTTGAAGATGTGTTTGTTCTTTTGGCAGTCCTCAATGAATTTAGTGACACCTAACAACAACAACATATTCATTATTCTTTACCAACATCATAATTCAAATACATTGATTTTTTTTATCTTCCTTATTCGCTTTCCAACTTTCACAGGTTTATGCAATGATTGAAAATACCATGGCTGGGGTCACATACCTTAGCCCTGAAAGTAATATAGATGCTTTTCAATACTTCAAAGAGCTCTTGTGTAGCAGATTCCGTTAATATAAAGGGTCCTTAAATTGTTGCTGCTGTTTCCATGAGCATTGATTAAGGGTTCAAGCAAAATGAAATCCTAGACACATTAAATGTTTCTCCCCATATCATTATGTTACCTATTGTTTTTTTGTGAGGTTTTGGCTTTCTTGACATTGAATTGTAATCCACACTTAAGACTTCAATCCCCACTACAGCAAATAAGGTTGTATCATCTGCAATTACCGAGGGTTAATAAACTTTCCTCCAATACTATATTTAATTCTTCTTCATGTAGTCCAGCTTCACTGATTATTTGCTCAGAATGTCGATTAAATATGTATAGTGTGAAGATACAACTCTGTTGCATAACTTTCTTGACTTTAATCCATGCCTTATCTCTTTGTGCTGTTCACACAACTGCCTCTGGATCCATACACAGGTACTGCATAAGCATAATATAGTGTTCTTCTCAAGGCTATCGGAAGTTTTTTATTACCCACACATTTGGTTGTCTTTGCACAAACAAGTAAACCTCCTTTTGGTATTCTCTGCTTTCAGCCGAGATTTATTGGCATTAGTAAAGATATCCCTTGTTTCAAGTCCTCTTCTAAATCAGGCCTTAACCTCTGGTCAGTGTGCTGTTGCATGCTTTGTTGAATAACCTTCTTCAAAATAGATCCTGCATGTGATATCAATAACATTGTTCTATGATGTGAGCATTTGTTTGGGCCACTTTTCTTTGGAATGGGTACAAAGGTGATGTCTTCCTGTCAGCTGGACAAATACCTGTCTCCCAAATTCTTAACATCAATAAGGAAGTGCTTTTGGTACTTGACTAACTTGTTGAAACATTTAAGTTGGTATTCCATCAATTCCTAGAGATTTTTTTTTTTGGCTAGTGACCAAAAAGTGCAGCTTGAGCTTCTTCCTTCAATACCATTGGTTTTTGAAATATTGGTATGCTGACTCATTTTTTTGGTACAGTGGCTCTGTATATTCTTTCGATCTTTGCCTGTTGTACATAGGGTTGCTATGAGTTGGAACTGATTAAGCACCTAACAACAAAATTCTTTAGCAGTGATTCTGTGCATTTTATTCCACTATCTTTTGATGTGTCCATATAATTCAGTATTTTCTCTCTAGGAACTTTCAATATTGCAACCAAAGGCTTAGATTTGTTTTCTTGACTTCTTTCAGTGCAGGTTCTTCCTTTTTGGGTTTCTAATTCGTGGTCTTTGTACAATTCATGAAGATACTTTACGTTGTCTAATTGAGCTGTCCTTTAAAATGATCTGTTCAGTTTTTAACTTCATAATCTCTTCCATTTTCCTTAGCTATTCTACAATTTAGAGAAAGTTTCAGTCTTGTCTGACACATATTTTGACCTTTTATTTCCTTTTTTAATGACCTTTTTTTTCCTTCACATATGCTTTCTTAATGTCAGCCACAGCACAGTATGTCATTTGTCATTAATGTTTAAAGCATCACATGTGTTCTTTACATGCTCTAAAAATTTTTCTGGGAAACACTCAGCTTCCTGTGTTGACTCTGGTGAACTTGTTTTTATTTTATTTCAACTGTAACTTTCATATGAGCAATTGATAGTTCATTCCACCGTTGGCCACTTGCTTGGATTTAGCTGCTGATATGTGACACTATCTGCAACAATGCACTGCTTCCATTCACTAGGATTTCAGTATCTGACAATATTTCAAAGTTTCATTATGACTGAAGCGGTGTTGTTTTGGATTATACCTTCATTGTGTAAAGCCTGTGGGAGTGCAGTCTTCAGGATGTTCATCTGCTAATGGTGTACAACTCAAAGTAAGATGAAACAGGTACAAATGTGCTCATGATGGGAACTTGAAATGTGCACATATAAACTTAGAAAAATTGGAAGTCATCAGAAATGAAAGGGAATGTGTAAAGATGGATATCATAAATAGTTGACTGAAATGGATGGGCATTGGATATTTTGAATCAGAAAATCATATGGTTTACTATCCTCAGAATACCATAGTCAAGGGAATGGTTTGGTATTCATTGTCAATAAAAATCTTGAAATACAATGCGGTTTGTGATGGGATTATATATATCCAGCTTTAAGGAAATCTGATTAATGGACTATTACACAAATTTATGAACCAATCACAAAAATTCGTGTTGAAGACATTGAAGAATTCTACCAAGGATCTGGCTGAAATTAATCAAATATGCAACCAAGATGTATTGATAAATATTGGCTATTGGAATGAAAAGTCTGTAAGCAAAGCGGAAGGAACAATAGTTGGAAAATATTAAGTTGGTTTTAGAAATGAAGCTGGATATCACATGATAAAATTTTAGAAGACCAATGACTTGTTATAGAAATATCTTTTTTCAGCAACACAAAAGACGACTATACATCAGGACAGTGTCCAGATGGGATACACAGACATCAAACTGACCATAATTGTGGGAAGCCCCGTGTAAGGTTTTTAGTGGCTATTTCTTCTGATGTGGGCAGCCGATTCCCTCTTCTTTCTGTTTTCAGTCAGGAAGCTCTGCTGAAAATCTGTTCACTTTGAGTTGGATTGCCACAGTGGCTGCAACAATGGCTGAGGGATGGGATCACTGTGCAGATGGTGTAGGACACGGCCATTTTTCCATCTGTTGTGCATAAGGTCACTATGGGTTGGAACCAACTTGATGACATCTAATAACATTTAGCTCTTCTCTCTATCGTCTTTTCTTACAGATGGAATCTGTAAGTAGATTGCCATGTGTTCCTTCTAGAGAAGTCCAAGTTTATAGTATAGCCTTTTGTGTTGTATTTGTAAACAAGTCCTTGGTCTTGTAAAATTTTATTCAGCCCTATACAGCTTCATTTCTATCACTGAGAACATTTTTTCAACAAATGCTCCTTCCTCTTTGTTTTCTAAGTTTATATTCTAATCACCAATAATTACCAATGAATCTTGATTGAATGTTTAATCTATTTCATATGGAAGACACTGTAGAAATATTCCATTTCTTTTGTTTTTCTGAACATTTTATTAGGAGCTCTTACAGAAATTATTACAATCCATAGTTCATTAGAGCAAGCATGCTTAAACAATGGCTGTCATCATCATTTTCAATACATTTTCTTTCTTCTTGAACTTTTTGGTATTGGCTCCTCTTTACCTCCTCCCTCCCCCACTCTACCACCCCCATAGACCCTTAATATATTAAATATTATTATTATCGTCATAGATTCCACAATCCAATGTATCCATTCACCTACAATTCTGTTGCTTATTCTCCTTGAGTGGGGTTATACATTCATCATAGCTATACATAACTAACGTAAGTGCCTGGCTTTGAAAATTCGAATGATAGTTGCATTGATTGGAAATCTTTCTGTGCAAATAGCCATTATTCTATCATAGATAGCATTGTACATGAAGATACCTCTGGAAATGCAAAAGAAAGCTTCCTTCTTGATTATATTATTCCCATTATAGTAAACCACATGTTTTTCTGATTCAAAATGGCCCCAAACAGTCCATTTTATCTCATTAGCACCTAAAGTATTTATATTTTTTTGTGTTCCATTTAGTTTTTGATGACTTCAATTTTAATTTATTTCAAGTTCCATTTACTAACAGATATTTGCAGCTGTTTCTTCTAATTCTGAATCATAGACTACCAGCAAATGAAGGCTCTTAGTGTTTTCCTCCCCTTATTTTATTCCATCTTATCATTATTTAAGTCTCTCGTTGAGAAAACAGCTCTTCCTCAGATGTGGTTTGCATGTCTTCCAACCTAAGAGCTCATCTTCTGGCATTATCTCACAATATCCTGCTCCTAATTTTTTGGGTTTTATGTAACTGGTGATATTTCAATGCCGCCCATCGAGTTTTACATAATTAGTTCCTCTGAAGTGGACAGCCTATTCATGGTCAAGTGGACAGCCTGCAGCATAGGCTTTTGTTAGTCTGAAAGTTCTACTGAAAACTGATCACGTTGGGTCACCCTGTGGTATCTGAAATGCCAATGACATTCAGCATCCCAGCAACAAACAAGCACCACAATACAACAAACTGACAACAAGTGGTGTAATATAGATGTTGGATGGAAGATTTACAAGGATCCTGAAGGAAGAAAGAGGTAATTTTGAAGAGAAAATAATTAGCTTTTTAAAAGAATGAACTATTTCTATTTGTTCTGATGGGTAGATGAGCTATGTGTTCCACTATGATTTTTTAAAAACTATAATGATTTTAGGCTAAACATAAGCTTGGATTATAGTGTTGCTGTGGCAAATTTGTCCTGTGAGACCACTGGGATGTCAGCCTTCATTTCAGCATATTACTTTTAAATATTAACCTAGGTGAAAATTATTATGTAAATGAATTAAATGTATGAAGAACAACTAAAATGAGATGAATGTTTAAGTTTAAAAATACTTAGTAGGAAACACCAACGTTTTTCATTTAAAATGTCTTATTTTCCCATTGAATAAAAATATACATTATTGTTTCTATTGATATTACTAACACATTAGAAGGTAGAATATAAACAAATGTATTGCTTTGAATGAGTAAAAGAAATTCTGATCAATCTAGGTGGTTAACTCATCAGAGCAACACACAAGTCACCACAGTATAACAAACTGACGGACAAGCGATGGTGCTGAAGACAAGGACGTTCTAAAGGGTGAATCTACATGGCCTTCACTGAGTAATTATGATTTTTACTGAGTCTGGGAAGATAATTGCGAAGAGAGCCAACTGTGTTTTAAAAAGAGAAAACAATGGAAATATACATGAATAAGAAGCTGGCACCGGGAAGAAAAAAATTGGTACGACTAAATTAAAAAGTAAACATGTTTGAATAACAGAGAAAACTGGGTCAAGATTTAAAAACAGAAGACTCTACATACCATTACAAGAATATTAAAATTTGTTTTGTAGATTCCTGTCTGAGCATCTTTTAGAAGGTAAGGAGAGAATAACACTCTATATTTTACATGAAGCTCATTTTAGGGTACACGGTATTGTGTTATGGGTTTGAAAGTCAAAAGATTAGATAAGGAGATTCCAAGTAGAAGCCCCTCTGTTGATTCAATAAAGAAAGGACAAGCTAATATAATTTCATATATATATTATACTGTTAGAAGTGCATTTGAAAATATGTGAACGTTAATGCTGGGATGTTTCAGGAGGGAATCCCTGGACGCAGGTTCTGTGCAACAGTCAAGATTACATGGGATCACCTATGGATGAACACTTGGAAGAAGGGAAAAGGAAGTCAGATATGAAAAAAGGGAGAAATCAATTTGAGATACAGTCTAAACAGTTTTAGACCTATAGGCATCCTACAACCAAAATGAGCCATCAGAATCCTCCACCTGGATGAAACGGTGAACTCAATATACTCAATACTCAATAATGTAACCAGTAATTGTGTGTGGGCCCAACAATGTGACTTAAGCTGAATTAGCTACCTGAAGCCAAGGCCAGCCTTCAAGGGGGATATAACTGACAACTAGCAGATGGCAATACTTCCAGTAGCTTGGTAACAAGTCCAACTTTACAAGAGATTTTAGGATTGGAAAATCTGTGACTGATACAATATGTATAAGGGAAACAGCACACGTGATATTGATTCCAAGGTTTACCATTTGAAGAAGCAATTTCTGAATGATCAAATAAAATGGCATGTAGAGAGAGTTCTAGCATGGGAAAGGAGGGGTGTGGCTGGCTGGGTGAATTCTTTCTCAGAGCTCATCAGTTTGACTGAACTTTGAGGTAAAGGAGCCCTTGCAGTATAATGGCACACATTGGGTTGCTAACCTCAAGATGGGTAGTTCAATACCACCATCCACACCCAGGAGAAAAAACAATCTTTCTATGACTGAAGTCTCAAAAAAACACAGGGGAATGTCTATCATGTCCTATAAGTTTACTGATTTGGATCAACTTGGTAGCAATGAGTTTAGTTTGGGGGTTTAGTTTTAAGATAAAGCTATTCAATACAGTGGTCATAAAACTGATGGGCCCCGAGTCCTGAATGTGCCATCTAATTTAATCTTACCCAATAAAAACTCCATAGTCCTCCCAGTATAAATAAATGTATTTAGTAATGATTGGGTCAAGGGAAGTGACTCAAAGTGAAATGCATCTTTTATATCAAATAAACAAATTTGAATACATGTGCTATCTGGAAATACATCAATAATTATCTTCCTAACTTTAAAAAAATACATGTTACCATGAAAAATGATATAAAAAGTTTCTCAAGTAAATTATAATCTTAGATATAAAAATGAATAAACATCTTATACTAGGAAATACATTTATTCAAAAAGTTTTCTTTCTCACTCTTAAAAATAGCTGTAGTTCACTTAAAGGTTGCAATACTACAGTTATCTACAAAACCATCTTCAGGAACTTCAAACAGAATGTGACCATTTTTTAGTGGCTTGTCGTGACATTTCATGAGATTTGGCATGATACCTTATAATAACTTCATTTTTCTCACAGGAGGAAAAAAATGAGGCTGCTGCACAGTCAGAATTCGCAGTAAATTTCCCAAGAACGCAGTAGCTTGGCATTTATTGCTCAGCGCTTCCTTTTGATTTAGCGGGTCTCCCCTTCAATATTTCTTTCCTCCAAATACTTGCCCAACTCTGTTTTTAAAACCATTTATATTGGTGGCACATTTTACGGCCTTTGGTAGTCCGTGGCATATGTTATTGTGTCAGAGTGGCACCACTCTACTATATTTAGAGAAACTTCTGGACATCTTGGTAAAACTCAATTATTTTAAGGGTCTGTATCTCCAGGAAAGGAGGGCATAGTAACCATCTCGTGTTATTCCACGAGGAGAGTTTTTCCTTAAATGTTGCTATATATTTCACTACTAGCTTAAAAGAAAATACCTAGAGGTGTAATATTTGTTCTTAACTGTTGAATTTGTTGAAGATATGTATTATAGAGGTAAAATGTTCAATTATTTTGCATCAATTACTTGTATCCAAAATTTATAATTCAGCCTTGTATATTATGTCTTCTACATTAAACTAAAACTGACTTATATTTTCAGAACAGCTACAATCTATTTGGATGAACACTGTTCTCTCCACCTTTCTACATATCCACTAAAGTTCTAATATATTTATTATCGGAATATAATTTTAACATGATGATTTTTTTCATATTAATGACTTCCACTAAGTTCTGTTGTAATTATTTCAGTACATAATATAATTTAATTTTACTGAAATAAAATATTTCAGAATTTCAGACTAGTTTTCAATAACAGGTGACAGTGGCCCCAAGGGATGCCTAGGCAACCACATATGTTAACTAATAGTCTCTATTGTGTTTAAATGAAAATAAATATATTCCTGTCCAAATATGAAAGACACACATTAATTAAAGCTCAAAACGTACTCTACAATAATGTAGTACTCTTACTCACCACAAAGAGTACTAGGCAATTTTCTTTAGAATTTGGTAAATGTATATCCTAGGACCACAGAGGCATGATTAGACTTTTTAATTTATTTTATTATAAAAATCTCAATAACTAGTTACAAATAAGATGTTCCAAAAAATTTATAAATAAGAACAGATCTTCTTTAAAATTATGAAAATTAGCAGAAGGTTTCCATGACTATGGAAACCTGGTCAGGTAATGAAGAGCTCTGGTGGTATAATGGGATATGCTTTGAGCTGCTCACCACAAGGTCAGTGATTCAAGCCCATCAATTGTGGATGTGAGTCAACCCATCAACAGGTGATAGATGTTTCATCCTGTAAAGATGTGAAATCTGAGAAACGGAAAGGGCAGTTCTATTCTGCCTTATGTGATCGCTGTAAGTGCCCAAGGGTAGCAGAGGGTGGGTGGTAGGGTAATATTTAAGTTGTCTATAATTCACCCAGAGACTCTACAGGGGAAATATATTTTTATATATGTTACATTCCAATCCACGTTAATCACCAACATCAGGTGTTTCAAGTCCTCGTCATTTTCAGAAGACATGATTGTGTCATCTGTATGTTGCAGATTCTTAATCAGCCTTCCTCCCATCCTGATGCTGCATTTCTCTTCATGAGTTCCAGCTTCCCTGAGTATTTGCTCAGCACAGAGACTGAGTAAGGAGGGTAAGAGAAAATACAACCCAGAAGCCAACTTTTGTTCTCTCCACCCAACTGCTTGATCCATGTACAGGTCCCACATGTGACTATTAATTGTCAGGAATTCCCAATCTTCTCAATGCTATGTATAGTTTGTTATGATACACACAGCCTTTGAGAAGTCAAAAAAACTCAAGTAAAAATCTGTCTGGTATTCTCTGCCTTCTGACTAGATCCACCTGATGTCAGCCAGGCTAACTCTTTGTTCCATGTCCTCTTCTGAATCTGCCCTGAATTTCTGGCAGCTTTCAACTACTGATGTTGTTGCATGATCCACGGCAAAATTGTACTTTTAATGTTTAATGATGTTAATGATATTGTTTAATAATTTCTGCAATCCATTTGGTTCGTTTTCTTTGTAATGGCATAAATATGGAGTTCTTCCTGTTTCTTATCCAGGTAAAAGTCTTTCAAACTTCTTGGCATAGACTCATGAATGCTTCCAGTGCTCCATTAGCTTCTTGAAACATTTCAAATCCAAATGAAGTGTTTTGAGTATTTCTCTTGGATCCGGGGATGGCTGCACACAAGTTCTCTCAGTAACACTTCATTTGATCTCCTAGGCGTGTAATACAGTGTATTTTTCTGGTTGCTTTTTGATATTTTCTACTACTTAACACTTCTGACCAATACAATTATAATTCTCCTTGTACAGTGTTATTCATCGTGTGCATATGTTTCTCCTCTCTATGTGTTTGGGTGAGTGTGTGAACATTTGTGCTTCATTGAGTTTTGTGAGTATGTGACTTCTAGTCTTCATTTCATTTGGGCCAAAATATCTTTAAAATTCTCTCTCCTCCTCCTGTCTTTCTGATGGAAAGCCCAAAGAAAAAGCTACAGTCTCAACAACTCATAGACAGGGTTTTTATGAGTCAGATCCACTGGATGGCAGTGAGTTGCTATTATTGTTTTAATGAAACTAAGGCAAATGTATTACTGAAATTATCCACTGATTACAGGGGTTTGGAAGCATTTTTTGAAAAATAAACTCATACCTTCAACATGAACTAGAACCCTAATAGGGGCATTTTTTTTTGTATTTGGTTGCTTGGAGGTGATCTGGAGATCCCTGTTGCTTAATATGTTTTTAAATATTTTGCTCTGTGTTTAATTTTTGGTAATTTATTTTACTATGTATTCAAGTATATTGACTGTCTACATTGTCTATTTTTCATCTTAAATAATAGTTTTTACATCTAGATTTTAATTTATTTGAATATGTATAAATGTAAACATATAAAATAACAGATAATTCAGCAATTAATAAATCATATATTGTTTTGCTGTAGGCAAATCTGCAGCAAAGGGCTCTGTAAAATGTTAAAAAGCAAAGATGTCACTTTTAGGACTAAGATATACCTGGCCCCGGCCATGGTGTTTTCTGTAACTGTATGTGCAATTAAAAGCTGAGAAATGACTTTGGAAGATGGAAAAATTAATACATTTAAAGTATGATGGTGAAAAAACTGAATACATGTTGAACTTCAGGAAGAATGAATGAATTTGCCTTAGAAGAGAATACCGTCAGAATGCTCCAGAGAAGGGGGGTTAGCAACACTTACTTCATTTTATGTACTTGGGATATATTGTAATGAGGCACCCTTTCCTTTAAAAGGACATCATGCTTTGATGCAGAAGGTTCGAGAAAAATTACATCTTCAATGAGATGAATCCACACAAAGACTGCAGCTGTGGGATACAACTGCACAAGAATGGTGAAGGTGGCACAGGATCGAGCAGGGTTTAGTGCTTTTTATATAAGATTGCTAAAAAGGGAAATTGACTCAATGTCATCAAGCAACAGTAAAACAACCAAAGGGTGTTTACGTTTAAGAAGAGCAGAAAAAAATACATAAGACTTGAATGCCATAAGTAATGAAAATATGGAAAAATAATAACTATACTTCCTTCTCCCAATACACTTATGCTTAAAGCTGACAGTGCATTTAAAAGGAAATATTTTTTGGACTCAATATAAATCAAAATAAGAGTTACAGAATAATTCAACTAAAAGTGCCTTTATATAAATCCCTTTAACAACTCAACTGGCTATCTAGAAAAAATGTGCCTCATGGGGACAACTGAAAGTATGTATAAAATGGAAACATATAAAGAAGATAATTAGGGTGCCCATATACATAAAGAATGAGAATTCATCATTTACATGAAGGGTAATTTCCTAGAATTTGAAAGAATCTTGAGACTAAGTATGAACAATGTGTATAGAATTATGAGATTGGATTTTAGATCTGTACTCTGAAATTCCTTAGTAAATTTGAGAAGTAATAAGTTATCATGTGAGGTCATAAAGTAATTCATATCTTAATTACTGTGACATATGAAATTGCTGCAATTGGTACCTTTGGAAATCAGACTATTTTTTCCTATATTTGTGAAAGGTAAAAAAAGTAATTGTCCTAAGTGGCCAAGTATAAATCGTGCATCTTATGTAAAAAATAAAGCAGTAGTATTTTCTACTTAAATAGAAGTTCTTATAATTCACAATTAATAAAATTGATATGAGAATAAAGGATTTTGAATTTATATAGAAATAGAAGAGCTGCGAAGCCTGTTAGCATAACCAGAGTAAAAGAGAAATTGGGGAATTTGTATGTCCTTGTCTTGTAACTCATATGCATAGCATGAAGCAAAATCTAGATTAAGTCCGACAACTTAATTTTCTTCTTAGTTATCAAACACAACCTCATTAAATGATTAAAACTACTAGCTTTCATATTTCCAATACCAAGTAAAGTTGGACAGATATGGCACATTAAAAGGCATTTCACTTTTGACATTAAGGGGATATATATACTGAATTAGCAAATGATTCCATTTTTTAAAAAATTCATATAATTGTTTTATAAGATCCCCAAAGTTGATAAACGGAACCAATTAAAACCACTTACATTTTCATATTTGAGTTCTGTAGAAGTTCACCTGTTAAAAGATGTTGTTAGGTCCATCAAGGTGCTTCCACCTGCAAAGACCCTTTGTAAAGCGGAGCCATGTTCTGTGGCGGCTTCACATTTGTTCCTATCCCTGAGCCCTTGTTGCAGCCGTGGTATCAACTCATGTCATTGAGGGCCATCCTGTCATTCGCTGCTCTTCCTCTTTACCAAGCAGAATGCCCTTCTCCAGGGACTGGTCCCTTCTGACAATGTGTTCAATCATATAAGATAAAGTCTTGCCAGCCTTGGTTCTAAGAAGCACTCTGGCCTCACTTCTTCCTGTGCAGATCAATGTGCGCTTTTAGCAGGCGATGGCACCTTCAATATTCTTCATCAAGTCTTCTTCCATTTTCTTTCTCAATGTCCAACGTTTACATGGCGTATGTACTCGAGTATAAGCCGACCCAAATATCAGCCGAGGCACCTAATATTACCACAAAAACTGCATTAAAAATGTGCTCAAAAGCTTGGCTTATAAACGAGTATATATAGTACATATGAGGTAAATGAAAATACCATTGCTTGGGTAAGGCACACCTTAGTCTTCAAAGTAACATCCTTGGTGTTCAATTTTCTAAAGAGGTCTTGTGCGACAGATTTACCTAATGGAATACTTCTTTTGATCTCTTGACTGCTGCTCACATGAGAATTGATTGTGGATCCAAGCAAGACAAAACCTTGGCAACTTCAATCTTTTCTCCATTTATCAAGATGCTACCTATTGATCCAGTTGTGAGGATATGTCTTGTTTACATTGAATTTTAATTCATATTGAATGCTGAAATCCTTGATTTTTATCAGCAGGTCCTTCATGCACTCCTGACTTTCAGCAAGCAAGGTCGTGTCATCAACCTGCGCCAGGTTGTTAATATATCTCCTCCAATGTTCGTGCCACATTCTCCTTCATATAATCTAGCTTTTCCGATGATTGGCTCAGCATACAGATTCAACAAGTATTGTGAAAAGAAACAGGCCTGATGCACACCTTTCCTGACTTTATACCATCCACTATTTCCTTGTTCTTTTCACACAACTGCCTGTTAATCCATGTGCAATTTTCTCATGAGCACAAAAAAGTGACCTGAAATTTCCATTCTTCTCAAGTTTATCCATTTGGAAGATAGCTGCTTGTTCAACTGACTGGAAGAAATTCATATTTATATACATTATGAAGAAAAATGACCCAACAGAACTCTGAAATTACAGAACAATATCATTAATATCTCATGCAAGTAAAATTTTTGCTGAAGTTCACCTACACTTGTTGCAGGAGTGCTTTGACAGCTGGCATCCAGCAAATCAGGATCAAGTCAAAAGAGGCCTGGGAGTGTGGAATATAGTTGCTAATGACAGATGGATTGTGGTTGAAAACAGAAAACACTAGAAACATGTTTATTTGTGTTGTACTGATTCTGTGGACACATTTGACTGTGTGGATCATAACAAAAACAAACCCTGGATAACGTTGAGAAGAATGAGAATTCCAGAAAACCTAATTGTACTCATGTGGCACCTGCAAATGGATCAGAAGGCTGTTGTGTGAACATATAAAAGGAACACGGAATGTTTTAAAAATCAAGAAAGGTATGTATCATGGCTGCATCCTGTCACCATACTTATTTGATTGGTATTCTCAGCCACCAATCAAAGAAATCGGACTCTGTGATGAAGACTGTAGTGCCAGGGTTGGAGGAAGACTTAGGGACAATCTTTGACATACAGGTGGCACAAGCTTCCTTGCTGAATGTGAAGAGGGCTCGAAGATCTTGTTAATGAAGGTCAAGGATTGCAACCTTCACTATGGATTAGAACTTAGTGCAAAGAAAAACAAAATCCTCACCAGAACAATGGAGGACATTAAATAAAAGTGGGGAAATTGAACTTGTTATGATTTAATATTCTTGGATTAACGCTCAAGTGATGAAATGTTGAAAAGTGAAGATGTTACTCTGAGGATTAAGGTGTACCTTACCCAATCCATGGTACATTCAATAGCCCCAAAGGCATGTGAAAATTGGACATTGAATAAGGAAGACAAAAGAGGATTCAATGAATTTGAGTTCTGGTGCTGGTGACAAGTGTTGAAAGTACCATGGAATGCCAAACGAACAAGGAAATCTGTCAGAAGAAAGACGGTCGGAATGCTTCTTAGAGACAAAGATGGTGAGACCTCCTCTGGAGTACTTTAGACATGTCATCAGTAGAGACCAGTCCCTGGGAAACACACTATGCTTTCTCAAGTAGAGTGGCAACAATAAACAGGATAACTCTCAAGGAGATGAACTGACACAGTAAGTGTGACAATGACCTAAGTGTAACAATTGTGAGAATGGCACAGAATTAATCACTCTTTTGTTCTCTTGTACATAAGATTTCTATGTGTCAGAATTGATTAGATGACACTTAACTACAACATTTTTAATGAGGTGATGGTGACAAAGTGGTTAGGCTTTCAGGTGCTAATCAAGAAGTCAGTTCTAGTGAGCAGGTTCTCCTTGGAAGAAAGATGTAGCAGTCTGCTTCCATAAAATTGACAGCCTTGTAACCTCTTTCGGGAAGTTCCAGTCTGCCTTATATGGGTCCCTATGACTTACCATACACTGAGCAGATATGGACATTTCCTATGAACCAAATATGAATCATATTAAAAATGGTTATATGAAGTTTCCAAAAGATCACCGTCTGAAAAGGAGAACTGAGGACGTACCTAAGAAATTGGTCGGCACTCGCCAGCTAAGTATAACCTCAATTATCCTACAAAATAACTTGCTCATGGAAGAGAATAGTAAAGAGCCTGAGTAAAATCTCTAAAATGTCCTACAAGAGAATCATGTTTAAACAGTTACTAAGGCAGGAGAGTGCGAGAACATCTGAAACTACTATCCATCCTAAGATTTTTATGTTTCCTGCATGCCCTTATCCTCAGAGGAATGGAGCGGCATAGTCATTCACTGTCATTGAGTCAAGAGGAAAAGGAAATTACTTACTGCTTTAATCTCTTTCCCGGACTGCATGAACATGTCCCACATGAATGAGACCCAGCCACGGTTACTAACTCTAACACGAGACCAGGGTTTCGGAAAAAAAGATTGAGGCCCAGCATTTTCTTCTTTAATTAAGATTTGCTTTCGATTCAAGTTAAAGAGAAGAATTTCCATTATTTGAGAGTAACCACAAATGTTACAATTATTGTTAGAGTTTTTATATACATTCAGACAAAAGTTTTGGATAAATGAGTTTGGAATGGTCATGGGAAAAAACAACAACAATGAGATCTATTAAAGAACAATGCATAATGTTGCTTTTTCAGCGTTTTTCAGCTTTTTCAACATTATATAAGTCTTGCCTTTTCATTGTATTCGTTATAAACACTCAAAACAGTGCCACTGAATCAGCTCCAACTCACAATGGCCATGGGCAGAGTGGAACAGCGCTATTCAGTTCTGAGACGTCTGCAGGCCTTGACAGCCTCGTCTTTCTCCAGGGGAAACACTGATTTGCTCAGGCCCCTGATCCGAGGCAAGGAGCTCAGTCAGCACCTCAATTTTCTATAAATGCACACACACTCACACACATATTCGCATATATACATACATGTGTATATGTGTGTATATAAGTATGCGTGTGTGTGCCTAAGTGAGGAATGAATTGAGTGCTTTGAATATACCACTGACCGTCAGAGAAACATCAGGGTGTAAAAATGTAAAGTTTCAGAAGGCAAAAAGCTGTTCTGCTTTGGCAAAGGGTCATTATTTGGGATTGATTCAATAATGAGTTTATTGGATATATATATATTATAATAATATATATGGCTATGTGAGTTACTAATTGAACTCCTTACCACAGGTAAATAGTTTGAACACACCAGTGACTACCCTGGAACAAGATGAACATGTGTGTGTGTGTGTATAATGTATATATGAATATATGTATATATTCACACATATATAATACCTGGTGGTGTAGTGGTTATGCATTGAAATGTGGTTGGCTGTTTGAAACCACCTGGAAATATATATCCTTAAAAGAAACGTTGCTTATGTTTTAATACAATTGGATGTGTTTTTAAAAATAATTTCAATTATTTTCTATTTAACTTGGCATGTAGAACCTAAATTTTTCATAAACAACAACCCAAAGTATGTCTCAGATATCCGTTAATAGCTGCACAATTTCCAGAACAGAGCTTATCAAGTGAAGAAGCAACCTAAAATCAGAAGCAGATAATACCAAAGTAGATGGCTTATAAAAATACCTTGTAAAAATTTAAATAATGTTTGTTTCAATTTATGTAGGTATATTTTGTTTAATTTCACACAATTCATAAGGGCCTAATAAATTTAATATTATGAATTTCATATGCAATTGTGAAACTTCAAATCTTTAATGTACTGACTGAAGTCTTTTTAATCACTTCTATCCTATAATAAAGCTTAGAAAAGCCAACACTCTCTTTTAACATATCATTCCAAAAATAACATATTTGTCATTAAACTAGAGCTATAAATTCAAATATATTGATATCTCTATTGGCACAATGGTATGAGAAGCTATAAATATTACTTACATTCTTATTACTTACTTGAAAGCTCAATCCCCCCAAAAATATAAATCACTCCTCCTCTTAGAAAGGAATAAAGAAATGGGGAGGAAATTTATATAGCAGAAAAATTGGATGAAAAATTAAATAGTTTAAATTAATTTTTAATTTGCTAATTAGAAATCTATTGTTAAAATCTATTAAGAAATTTACATTGATTCTCTATTAAATTTCTTTGGACCATTGTTTCTATAAGTAGAAAAATTCTAAGTTTTGGGGCATATGACAAAGAAAACAGCACTAGGTAAAGATACTGTTTACAGGACGACTGCTTTCTAGTTAATAAAAGGCAGTGCACTTTTCTGAAAGCCACAAAATGGTCCATTGCGGTTTAGGAAGAAATGAAAACTCTGATTATATTTTTAATTTAAAACATTTACCCCAATCAAATGTCTATTTCCATGAATTCTTACACAGTTCTTGACAAGATCACTAATCAATAGTGTCAATTTTAGTGGATGAATTCCTAATGTTCATTATAGTCAAGTACCACCTGCTTGCACATTCTTCTACTCTCTTCCTGGTATTTATAAAGCATCCTTTTACACTCAACTGTCTCTTCAAATGTCACATTATAAGAAAACATTTCCCTTATTTATCATTTTAAAATATCTGGCTCATATTCTGTGCTTGTTATGCACTTTATTTTGCATCTTAGCACTCATCAGCATCTGATTTTATAGTATTTATGTGTTGTTGTCTGTTTACTTCCTTAAAAACATAACTCCATAAGAGCCAGACATTGTAATTTATTCATTATTCTATATAATCTAACATAAAGTAAAAATAGGTGTTAAATGAACTGAAAGAAATGATACTGCATATAGTATCACAATGGAAGGGTATGATTTCCATTTTATGACAAGCTTACAAATATTCTTCAAGGAGATTAAGTTTGGGGGTTTTAATTTAATTTGCCCAAATATTTGAATCTATGGAATAATGATAAATAAACATACATACCATATACAGGAGGAGGATTCCATCCAAAAGCTTATGAAAATAATGGAATTAAAAGATAATAAAATGTTTCCATGAATCATTTGAAACCCCCTCATGTGTATATATATTAGTTATTCAAGTTAAATTAGTATTAAAAATAATAGATTTTAAATGTTCATGTGGAATATCAAATGTGTAAATCTGACTTATTAATAAAATAAGAAAAGGAAAGCTCTGGTATTCTTCATCCTATAGGGTACATCATCAATTACATTAGAAGTTTTAGTAAAGTCAAATAGGTTATGACGTAAAAGTTAGCAAGTATATTTAAATTGTTGAATTTGAATGTCTTCTGAAATAGCTAGTTTAATTTTCTATCAGTAATAGTAAATTATTTCCCTTGTTTTAGTTGGTAGGTCCCATCAAGTCGGTTCCAACTCATACCTATGCACAACAGAATGAAACACCACTCAGCCCTGCATCTAACTAACAATTGTTCCTGTGCCTGCACCCATTTTTGCAGCCACTGGGTCAATCCATCTCCTTGAGAGAGTTCCTCTACATCACTAACCCTCCATTTTACCAAAGAGGATAACCTTCTCCAGGGACTGATCTCTCCTGACATTATGTCCAAAGTATGTAAGATGAAGCCTTTCCATCCTTGTCTTCAAAGGGCACTCTGGCCTTATTTCTTACAACACAGATATGTTGTTGTTGTTTTCATCCATTTAGCACTCCATGGTGCTTTCAACATTCTTCTCCAGCAACACAATGCAGAATGCCATGGTTTGGGTCATGCACACTTAATCCTTAAAGTAACATCTTGCTTTTCAATACTCTAGAACGATTGTGTGCAGCAGATTTGCCTAAGGATATGTGTCTTTTGATCTCTTGACTACCATATACATGGGCATTGATTGTGAATCCAATCAACACAAAATCCTTGACAACGTCAATCTTTTCTCCATTTATCATGGTGTTACCTATTGGGCCATTCGTGAGGATTTTGCTTTTCTTTACATTGAATTGTAATCCATATTAAGTCTGCAATCCTTTATTTTCCTCACCAAATGCTTCAAGTCAGCCTCGCTTTCAGCAAGCAACATTGTGCCATCTTCACATTTCAGGATGTTAAGTAACCTTCCCGCTATCCTGATGCCGTATTCTTCTTCATATATAACAGCTTCTCTGATGATATGCTCAGCATACAGATTGAATAAGTATGATGAAAGGATATAACCATAATGCACACCTTTCCTCATTGTAATCCATGTAGCATTCCTTTCTTCTGTTTGCACAATTGCCTCTTCATCCAAAAGAGCTTCAACAGGAGCACAAGGAAGTGTCCTGGACTTCCCATTCTTCTAAAGGTTGTACATAATTTGTTATGACCCACACCACTGGTAGAGTCATTAAAACACATGTAAACATCTTTTTGGTATTTTCTGCTTTGAGCCAAGGTCAATGTGTGGCACCAACAATGATAGGCCTTGTTCCAAATCCTCTTCTGAGTGAGGTCTGAACCTCTTGCTACTCCCTGTCAATGTACTGCTGCAACTATTATGGATGAACTTAAGCAAAAATTTACTTGCATGTAAATTTAATGATATTGTCCTGTAGTTTGTGAATTCAATTGGGTCAGATTTCTGATTATGGATCCAAGTAAAATAAAATATTTGACAATTTCCATCTTTTCTCCATTTATCATGATGTCATTTTTTGGTGCAATTCTAAGATTATTTTTTTTAACATTGAGTTGCAATACACGCCAAAGTCTGCAATCACTGATTTTCATCCTCTTCATTTTCATAAAGTAAGGCTGTTTTACCTGAATATCACAGGTTGTTAGTGAGCCCACCTTCCAATCTTGATGCCCTGTCACTATTTGTATAATCCAACTTCTCAGATTATTTGTACAGCATAGAGACTGAATATTATAAGAGTATACAACTTTGGCATGCAGATTTTCTTTTCTTAAACCAAGTTGTATTCCTTTGTTCTGTTGGAAGAACTGCCTCTTGTTCTATTTACTGCTTCCAAATGAATAGAATAGTGTTCCGCTCTGAACAAGTTTTCACAGCATTACTCATCGTTTGCTATGATTCACAGAGCCTAATGTCTTTCTATAGTCAGTAAAACATAAGTAAACATTTTTTTTCCTGATAGTCTCTGATAAAAGCCTCAGTATTGATAGTACCATGAATTCCCTGAAAAACAAACAAATAATTCATTCTATGTGGCCCCAGCAAGTCTCTCGAAACCAAACCCATTAATATCAAGTTGATGCTGACACATAGTGACCCTATAGGAAAGGGTAGACCTGCTCCTGCAGGTTTCATAGACTAACTCTACAGAAGTAGAAAGACCCATCTCTCTCCTTACAATTCTACCTCTAGGAAAATGGTAAGGGAAAATCTTAAAAATCTGCATTAAGAGTTATGTAAATATTGTTTATAGTAATTTTGTGTGTAAGTACATTTTGTCTATCTTTTCACTTTTTATATAACTTATGTTAGAACCTACACAAGGACTATTTGAAAGCCTAATGGCTGGGCTATTACAGTGGTGATAATGGTCTTAAAATCCTAAACAAATGTATTTTAACATCCTCTTCCATTACTTTGCCAACTTAGCCATGGGATGAAGACACTTGATAAAAGTAAAGCCTAATTTTAGTGGTAAATGAAAACAGATCAAGGGTTAGCTGAAAAGTTTTAAATTTAATTTTCTTTAAAAGTCCATATTGTGACAATGTTCTTAAAACAGTATCTCAGAAGCTAGGGGGAAAAATCTAAATTGCTAAAGTTTTCTCTTGCTGATAAAAAATAAATAAAACAGCTTTTCCTTGTTAGAAATGTATTGCACCTAAATAAATAAATAAAATTTAAAAAATAGCTATACTCTAAAGCCAAAAAAAAAAAAAACAACCCTGTAGTATAAAGCAAAAAATACAAAGCCTTTTACTATCTAATTTACAGATCAAATGACAACATGAAATATAGGTATTTAAAAATACTTTCAGGAGCTAATGGCTCAATTATCCGGTTATAGCATAGCAAAAGTTAGAGGTCAGGCAACGATAGGTTCCCCCACTCCCCTCCCCTCCAAAAATGTTAGAAGCAGAGAGGCATTGCTTTTGTGGAGGGAGGTAGACTATATAGACAATTCTTAGGGACTGCTTTTTATGCTTTCATCTTTAGGTATTTATACAAATATATAAATATTTGAAAATAAACAGTAAAAACTCAAGGGTATTTACAGACCAGTCATTGGTCATTAAAGGCCTAGAGCAAAATCAAAATAGGGGCGTCAAGTATTTGAGTGTACAGTGAGTGGTCAGCGTCAGAGGAGGTTCTCTCCAATTATGTGGTAAGAAAGTACTGCTCCCCGCCCCTCACAATGAATCTAGAGCTCCTTCTAGCTCAGCAGTTTGGGGTAGGGCAGAGCAAAGCAGAAGGAAGCGTATAGCAAGAGATCTGTCTACATTTTCATAATAGTGAATATTGGAAAAAGAAACCTTTGTATTACAGTTGTTAAGAAATCAGATATGAACCTAATTATCAATATTAGAGTCCACTGGCCACTTTGTGGGAGAATATTACCGTTTGACAAATATATAGGTATTTCCAATCTTGGGACCATTGTATATTCAGTGGTGATGGGCTCCTAGCCAAAACATTGGTGGTTCACAGCTACCAGCTGCTTTGCTGAAAAAAAATATCTTTATCATAAATATTTACATGGTTTAAAATCAGGAAAAGTGTGCGTCATGGTTGTGTCCTTTTAGCATACTTGTTGAATCTGTATGCTGAGCAAATCATTAGCAAACCTAGATTATATGAAGAAAAATGTCCTATCAGGATTGGAAGAAGACTTATGAACAACCTGCAGTATGCAGATAACGCAACCTTGCTTGCTGAAAGTGAGGAGGGATTGAAGTACCTGCTGATGAAGATCAAGGAGTATAGCCTTCAGTATGGATTATGACTCAATGTAAGGAAGACCAAAATCCTCATAACTGGAGCCATAATTAGCCTCATGAAAATGGGGAAAAGGTTGAACTTGTCAAGGATTTTGTCTTGCTTGGATTCACAATCGATGTGAATGGCAGCAGCAGTCAAGATATCTAAAGATATATTGCATTAGATAAATCCATTGCAACCTCTTTAGTGTACTGAGGACCAAGGATATTACTTTGAGGACTAAAGTGGCTCTGATCCAAGCTACGGTATTCTCTTATTATGTCAGTCATATGCATGAAAAAGTTGCACTTTGAATAAGGAAGACCACAAAAGAATCAATGTATTTGAACTGTGGTGCTAGAGAAGAATATTGAAAGTACCATGGACTTGTAAAAGGGCAAACCAACTTGGAGGCAAGGATACCAAGACTTCATCTTATATACTGTGGACATGTGGTCAAGAAAGACCTATCCTTGGAGAAGGACATGGTGTGTGGTAACGTGGAAGAGCTGAGAAAAAAGAGGAAGCCCTCAATGAGATGGATTGACACAGCGGCTGCAACAATGGGTTTAGGCAGAGGATCAATTGTGAGGATGGCACAGGACCATACAGCATAATCAGGGGTTGGAGGCAACTCTACGGCACCAAGAAATCTTTACAATATTGAAAACTCCATGGGCATTCTACTCTATCCTATTAGTCAAAGTCAAATTTATTGCAATTTTTTTACTGCCAATATTGGTCTCAATATGGAGTCAGCTTTTTAATTAACTAGACACTTAAAAATAGGAAAATACATATGGAAAGCAAATGAAGTACTAATGCAAATTAATGTCACCTTTCATACTTAAAACAACAACAAACCCGCTGCATGGAGTCAATTCTGACATGGTCAACTCACCTTGTGTGTTTCTGAGACTCACTCTTGACCAGAGAGGCTGGTCGTTTTGTGATCGCAGCTCATCATGTAACTACTATGCCACCACAGGGCATATTCAGGAGAAGGTTTATATCAGAAGGGATTTTTGTTGATGCTGTTGTGTTCTACGAACCCGTTGGGACTCACAGAGGAACAGATGGAAACTCTACCCAGTGTGGTGCCATCCTGTCAGCTGTGGTGAAATTTGATCTCATTGTTGCCACCACCTTGTCAATCCATCTTTTCAAGAATCTTCCTTGATTCTTGAATCATTTGATTCATTATGAATCAAAATAAACTGATGACATCTGAAAGAAAGCACTAGAGTTCCTTGTCAGAGCCATATAGTTAGACCTACGTGCTTTCTCGCATAGTAGCAATAGTAGGAATCCCCCAAAGAAAATTTTGAAATACGATAGTTTGTATAATGCTTTTGTGAAGTCTTTGCTCTGTACAATTGATAGTCTGTTAGTTTGGTTTTTTTCTTAAAGTGTCAGTTTTTTGAACTAATCAGAAATTCACAGGTCTTAAATATTGGGGGGAAATTTATATTGGACACAGCTCTTTGTCTAGCAAATGATGTTATAATTTCATAGTGATGAAATCACTAGGCTACTCACCAAAGGTTTATGGTTCCCACCCACCAGGTGGTGCTCTATGGCTGGTGCCTCTGTAAAGTTCACAGCCTTGAAAACTCCACTTTGTCGTCTACCTCCACTATGTATCAGAATTGACTTGATGCAGCATCACTTTGTCGTCTACACTCCATTATGTCCCAGAATTGACTTGATGCAGCATCACATTGTCGTCTACACTCCACTATGTCCCAGAATTGACTTGATGCAACATCACTTTGTCGTCTACACTCCACTATGTCCCAGAATTGACTTGATGCAGCAACAGCTTCCTGGTGCTTCTTAAAATGTGAAATTGCCTCATGGATGTATGCATTAAGAAATTAGGAAAAAGCTTATACCATATGGTATAGTTCCCTGAATTTTGGATAAGAAACCAATTTTTAGTAGACTATATTAATAATATATTTTAACACTAAAGGGAATGATTGATAAATTGGACTAACTACATTGAAAAAAAGAACATCTGTAGCATGGAGACATTGTGAACTGGGCTGCTAAGTGCAAGGTCAGTAGTTTGAAACCACCAGGTGTTCTATGAGAGAAGGAAGAAGGTCTCTACGTCTGAGAGAGTTGCAGACACTCATCAAGACAGTTCTATTCCGTCCAATAGTGTCTTCATGGGGGGGATTGCTTGATGGCAGCGAGTTTGGTTTCATCCAAGCCATCATTAAGAGAGTGCAACAGAGCTGATTTCCCCTTACCTAACTACTTCTTACACGTGTGCGGGGAGCTCTGGGATTGCCGTGGGTTGCAAATGGAGCTGCCGTCCATCTATTTGAATGGACAAAGATGAGGTTGTCTATTTCTGTAAAGACTTAAAGTCTCAGAAATTCTGAGCGGAAGTTATACTCATATATGATCACATATACACTCATATATATATACTCCTATATGGTCACTCATATATATAGTGGGAATCAGCTTGTTTCTTTGAGATACTTGTGCCTCAGAGGACCTCATGCCTCTTTCCATGTTCTTGCTCCTTGGATTGGTTGGGATGGCAGAAAGAACCGATTATGTTCTAGTTCAGCCTCAGAAATAGGAAGCACTATACTTTTGGATCGCCTAGAGGAAAGAGAGAATTTGATGTTATTACCATGATCTGCATCCAATATACGGGATCATTAAGAGTGTGGGCCCAGAGCATTTTCATCCCTCCTCCACACTCACCCAGGACCTCACTCACTGCCATAGAGTCCATGCCAATTTACAGTGAACCTATAGGACAGGGAATTACTACCCCATGAGTTTCTGGGCCCAGTTTTTCTCCCTTGGTGTGGTTAGTGATTTTGAACTGCTGCCCTTTTGGATTGCAGTCCAACACATAACCACTATGCCACCAGGGACCCTATGATAGAGCATTTTAATCTGTTGTTGTAGTCCTAGTTCTATTCCTCTGCCTGCATTTGGTCTTCCTCTAAAAGGGATGGACGTTATGGGGTTGGTTGCTTTCCTTTCCAGTATCAGCAGCTTCACAAGTCTACTAAACATCAAATGAGGGCCACAAGTCTCATAAGTACTAAATGAGAAGCACCTTGGAATTCAATTGCCTCACTTTGATTTATTTTTTCTAGAAATTCTAGATACGGACACTCATAGCACTACTATAGACAACAAAGTGAAACAGTGGCCAGTCCCTCACTATTCTCATAGCGACTACTACTCTGTTTGAGCATGTTGTTGGTCCCTGAAGTTCCGCCTCTTTTTAGATGACCCTGTACTTTATCAAACCAGATGTCTTTCTTGAGTTCCCACTTGATAGTATTCCCAAAGCGTTTGATGCTATGACTGACCCCCTAGTGATTGAGGAATCTTCTGGCTATCCTACTTTCAAGACGGATTTGTTCCTTTCCCTTGTAGTCCATGGTATAGTCGGTGTTTTTTCCTAACACAATAATTAAAACTCATAATTCTTCTTCAGCTTTTCTTCATTATCCAACTAGATCCTTACACTATCCCACAATTACTTTTAAAAATATATGAAGACATTAATTGAATTCTCCTGGCCAGCTTGTATTTTCCCCAGGGAAGGAAGTATTTGTTTCTCATGGAAGCATTTCTGGTTTCTTATATTTCAGAAAATTGATTGTCTTTTGGTCTCACCTATTTGATGTGTTCAAGAAAGGTTGTGTTTTCATATATCATTTAACATTTGCATGTCATAAGGAAGAAGACAAGATTCTTTCCAACTTCATACAGCCCAACCTGAAACGGAGTCCTTCCATTGATTAATATTTTTCATCATGACATATTTTATATATATTAACTACTTTCAGGTATGGTCAACTTTTTCTGTAAGAGAACAATAAAGGTTACACTGTTGAACATATTTTCTTGTTGCTTTGATTTATTTTCCCAGCAATAATTTGCCTTTTTTTTTCACTAGCAGGGGATTAAAATGAAACTACTCATGAAACAAGCTGAGCTAGAACTAGGTTGCAAGTTAATTTAATTTAATTTCAACTCTAAATTGAAATCCTGCTGAGTTCTTGAACCTACGTTTTTGATGAGGCTGTGCTATCTCCATGTTTTCGACTTTATAGCCACAGACGCTTATTTAGCAAATTCTAATGGGTTATAACTGTCTGGCCAAGAGATTTATTTTTGCACTGGCACACTTCCAGATTACAATTCTAGCAGTTACATCAACCCAAGTTTTCATTAAAAGTTTATCAGCGTCCCCTTTTATAGTTTGCTTATTCCTCTGTTCTTCCTTAATTTGCATCCACCAGTCATTTATCACATGAATATTTAATTTCTTTTAGGAATTTCATCTTTCAGATATCATTGTATAAATCTCTTTAGAGGGCTTTAATGTAGAACATGATTTTGGTAACTGTTCAGTGGTTTCTTTCTGTACTATGGTAGGGGTCTCATATATTCTACCTGAAAGTGCATTTCTCAGGAGCAGGTCCCTGCAGAAAGCATGTTTATATTACATGAGATGGAATATCACCATCCTCCCATTTTAAGAGTTTTTTTAAAATTTCCTTTTATCGAGACATTTTTTTATTCTTTTAGAAGTTCGTAATGTATTCAATATTCTTCACCAACACCACAATTCAAGTGCCTAAGTTCTTCTTTGGTCTTTTTTATTTATTGTCCTGTTTTCACAAGCACATGAGGCAATGGAAATACTATGGCTTGGGTCACACGCCTTAAACACAAAGTGATATCTTTGTTGTCTAACACTTTAAAGAGGCCGAGTGCAACAGGTTTTCCCAACAAAATCCATTGATTTATTGACTTATGCTTCCATGGGTACCGATCTTGGATACAAGTAAATGGAAATCCTCGACAATTTAAATATTTTCTCAGTTTGTCATGATGTTGCTTACTGTTCCAGTTAATAAAAAAATTGTTTTCTTTTTGTTAAACTGTAATCCACAATGAAAGCTATCGTCTTTGATTTTCATCAGCAAATGCTTGAAGTACTCTTTATATTGGTTTCATCTGCATATTACTACCTATTAAGGAGTCTTTCTCCAATCATAATAATGTATTATTCTTTATACAATATAACTCTTATTTTATTTTATAAAATACACCATAAAATGTGTAATTTAATTGTCTGAGTCTAATTAAAGGATTCCTATCAATATAAAAAATTCCCATTTCTGCTATAGGAAATAATTAAAATCTACCATTATAGGCCTGTGGCAGTTACCTAATCTGGTGTCCATCTGAGACTATTAAGAGCAAAGGGGTAGAGTTTAGACTGTCAATCAGATCGCAGGTTGATGACCTCATTTGGAGGGGCTACGGAGAAAAATAGCTCATTGGAGGCAGGACACACAGACTCACTCCCTGCAAGACATTCCTGTTGACAAGTCACATGGAGCTATGCTGCTGACAGCCAGATGCTTAGAGCTGGAAGAGCCACGTGGAGATCCACTACGACTGGATCCACAATACGTTCCACCCACTGGCCTGTGATCATACTGCTTTGGGCATCATTGTATGACTGCATGAGTCTAAAGAGGAATTTATGGATTAATATCGACATATGGGGTAATGTAAGACTCATGGACTTGATTGGGACTGTGCTGGGATGTTTTCTTAATGTACAATTGCTCTTTAATATAAAGTTCTTTCTTATACATATTTGTGTGCCTCTGGATTTGTTTCTGTAGTCATCCCAGACTAACATAGGGTCCTTTTGCCTATCTCAAAATATTGAGAAGCGAACCTGATTTGCCTATTTCATTGACCAAATTCTCCAATAGGCCACCCAGTGGGGTCAGGGAACAGGGGTGGGCTCAAAGGTACCTCTTGGGGTGAGAAGCAATCCCCTCTCTAGCTCTCCAGGTGAGGAATTCCCTGCCCTGCAACCCTGCAACCCTGCCCTGTTCCTCTCTCTGGCCCTAATCACAAGCTTGGGGCATCAGATGATGCTCAATTAACTGATAGCATAATAGACATTGTGTCACCATGTATTGGGATTGACTCAAGAGTAACTGGGAGTGTGATAACAGCTGCAAGTGTAGGCCCATGGGTGTAAAGCATCCCTTGCTGCCAGAAGGTTTTTGTTTTTGTAGAATGGACATTGTACTCTCTGTTGCCCAGATGGGGGTCTTGCAACTCAGAGCAGATCTAGAGAAGCAATAAGAGCCAAAGGTAATATAAAGTATGTTTGGTACAATAGTAATGAAAAAATCATGCAATTTTATGGATAAATTTGAAGAAATCAAATGTATTGATCTACATCTTATAATTTATTTCAATGGCCACATGGAACTGACTGACAAATGCTCATGATTATAGTTTTATTAAGGAATTTAACAGATTGCAAAGCAAGTAAGAAATGCTCAGGGTACAGTTGTTCAGTCAGGACAAATTATTTCAGGGCCATTAATAAATACCCAAAGGCATGCCATTCCAACGTAAGTCTCAACACAAAGCCATTCACACCACTCCAATAAGCTTCAACCTGAAAGCATTCAGCTATACCTCTGTGGGTCAGCAAGCCTGGTCCCTCAATTAAGTGTCCATAAGTACCCTCTCAACTAGCTAGCTTCCTGTTCCAAAACACTGAATTTTACTTGCCCAGTGGGCTGGGAAGTTCACCACTCTGTTTCATGATCTGTCTTCTGGTTCTGCTGCTGCTCCTCTGATGTCACTTCTGTCTTCTGGATCAAGCAGACTCACTGCATAGGGATCTGCTCTGAGTTGCAAGACCCCCACCTGGGCAACAGAGAGTACAATGAATGGAGAGTCAATTACCAAAGAGGAAAGACTGTGGGGATTACTTCTGCTCTCCTTTATGCCTTTGTGTCTTTCAAAAAAGATAGAATGCCATCTTGTCCACATGGAGTATCAATACCTTCCATCCCTACCCTCTTTGTGCACACAGCCCTAAGCTGAACCTCCTTCCTGCCCTGGTCTTTGAGTGAGATGGCACTGGAAAATGTGCACCATAAAGCACATCTGTGTTAAATAGACACCTTTGCAATTCCATGCAAATAAACAAAAAGAAAAGAGAATAAACTAAAATGCTTGGTAATATCAAACAGACAACAGTCAAGACAGACTAGAATTGGACTCCATAGCATATTCCATTGTTTAGAAAAAAGCTACTTGGCCTTTCTTCTGAGATGCCGCTAGTGTATTCAAATCTCAATTTTGTCGAGCTGTGGAGACTTTAACTATTTGGAACACTGTAGCTCTTCCAAAAAAGGCAGCCCTTGAGAAAGCTATGGAGCACACAGCTACTGTGGTGCACACGGGTCATCATGAGCTGAGATGGACCCTATGGCAACTATTTACTTTTAATCATTTACTCAAAGAGTATTCCTGCTTACCATGGAGGTGGTATCAAATGGACATATCAGCTTGCTAAAGTGGACTGCAGGGAATTGTCAGACATAAGACAATAATCTTTAAGTCAATTTAAGTCAACTCTGAGTGTTTCTAAATAGGAAAAATTTCATTATCAGTGGGAATTTCCTTAAAAATTTGGAAAAGTTATTATTTTGTTGCTGTTGAGAAATGAATGTTATTCAGGTTGACAATTATATTGAAAATGTGGAAGATTGGAGTATCCCATTCAAAGACATGAGTCTCTGGAGAAGGGCATGGTGCTTGTTGAAGTACAGGGACAGTGAAGAAAGGAAGGACCTCCAGCAGATGGATTGACACAATGGTTACCAAAATGGGCCCGCACATCGGAACAATTGTGAGCATGGGGCAGAACAGGTGCAGTCTTCCATTCTGTTTTGCAGAGAGTGACTGTGGGTTGGAATACACTCAATGGTGCATAACAACAACAGCATCCTAGGAGAGTGTGCTTGGGGGAAAGGTGGATATAATCAAATGTTCCCCTGGGTCTCTTGACTATATATTTTTGAATAATCTATGTAAACTAGTTAAGTTTACTATTCAGTACTGTAATATCCAAATACATTAAACACTTTTACTCTTTAGGATTTATTTTGTTTTATTATAAATCTAACTTTTTTTCAGGAAAATTTAATCAAGTAATTATAGATTCAACTCTAGCTACACAACATTAATATAATATAC
Organism: Echinops telfairi; assembly: GCF_000313985.2. Classification (NCBI taxonomy): domain Eukaryota; kingdom Metazoa; phylum Chordata; class Mammalia; order Afrosoricida; family Tenrecidae; genus Echinops; species Echinops telfairi. Next base: position 46,693,941 of record NW_022111373.1, on the reverse strand, counting down.
ATAACCATATGCCCCACTTGCAAATTACTCAATTTATTAGACTTCTTGTAATTTTGAACAGCTTTGTGAATCTCATCCTGCCTGCTATCACCTAGTCAAATAGTACAGAGTTTATGCTCTTAAGTCCTGTGACCAATTATCTGACTCACTGTATCTTTAATCTTATATTGAATAATGATGTCAGTATATATTGAAGTTTTTAATCAACAAACAGAAGTCTTTCAAAATAGGTTAAAAGAGAGACCCAGAAAACACTACACCTATAGTTTTCACTTGGGTTTAATGGAGGACCCCTCCAATGTATATGTATGTGATTGTGTACACACTCTTATGCAGTCATGAAATGCCATAAACAGGAGGTATTCATAGAAGATAAAGAGTTCAGTTTTAGACTGATTTGTTTTTATTAATTCATGATCACTTACATTTACAAAAAAAGAAAAATGATCAGTGAATAAATCAACCTATCAAGAAATGGTTTATAAAAAGTGTTAAATATATCATTACACTGTGCATCATGTCTTCAACACAAGTGGTCCATTAAAATCTAGTAAAATGCAGTTTGACCAACTTTGAAACATTATTTGAACTTTTAGCATTTGATAACATGCAGTACCCATTCCTAATAATGACTCTCAAGAAGATAAGAAGGGAAAATCCTCAATACAATGAAAACCATATATGAAAAAAACAATAGCTTATAGTACACTCATGGGGAAAAAGTGAAAACACTTCCATTGCACAAGGGAAACTGACAAGGATGGCCCTTAACCCCACTTCTATTCAGCATTATGCTGGAAGTCCTAGTCAATACCATAAGACAATGGCAAGTTATATGATTTGAGTAAAGAAGATATGAAATTTTCACTATTTGCAGATGATATGATTTCATATTGAGAATCCTAAGAGATTGACAATAGGATTAATGGAAACAATAATGGAGTTTAGTAGAGTAGCAGGATACAAGATGAACCAGCAGAAATCGATTGGATTCCTATATACCAGTGATTGGAATACAGAAAAAGATATTAAGGAATCAGTGCCATTCACAATAACCAGGCAAAAGCTGAAATAGTTAGGAATAAACCTAACAACAAAAAGCCAAAAGATCTGTAGGAAGAAAACTACTGAACATTACTAAAGAGACCAAAAGGGATCTGCACAATTGGAAGAATATTCTGTGTTCCTGAATCAGAAGACTCAATATAGTAAAAATGTCAATATTACCTAAAGCAATATGCAGATTCAATGCAATCCTGATCAAGTTCCAGCATCATTCTTCAAAGCAATGGGAAAACTGGTTACCAACTTCATCTGGACAGGGAAGAACCCCAGCAGAGGCAAAGTCCTCTTCAAGACAAAGGATGAAGTAGGAGGCCTTGCACTACCTGATCTCAAAACCTACTATATCGTCACAGTCGTCAAAACAGATGGGACTGGTGTAAAGATAGATACTAGACCAAGGGACTCGGGACAGAAAACCTAGAAATAAAAAATCTACATACAGACAATTGTTTTTTGACAAAGGCCTAAAAAAGTCATTAAATAAAAAGCAGATGCCCTCTCAATAAATGATGTTGGAAAATCTGGATATCCATCGAGAGAAGAATGAAACAAAACCCATATCTCACCCCATGCAAAAAAGAAGCTCAAGGTGGATTAAAGACCTAGATGTAAAACTGAAAGCTATCAGGTTAATCAATGAGAAAATAGGGACCAAAAGCTTGGAGTCCTAGTGCACGGAATACATGGGCTAGAAAAGGAAACAAGCTCCATGGAAGATAAAATAGATGGATGGGACCTATTAAAAATAAAACAAATGTGGACATTGAAAGACTTTATTAAAAGAATACAAAGAGAGTCTCTACATTGGGAAAGGGTATTTAGTAATGACAATAGACAAAGGACTAATTACTAAGATCTATAGAATATTGCAAGCTTACAACAAAGGGGGAAAAAACACGAATAGCCCTCTGGGAAGGTGGGCAAAAGACCTGAACAGACGACTCACAAGGACATTACTCGAATGGCTAATAAACACATGAGAAAATGCTTGCAGTCACTAGTCATCTGGGAAATGCAAGTCAAAACAATGAGATACAGCCTAACACTCATTACTGTAGACCATTTTGTTGTTGTTAAGCTGAGAACTACAAATGTTGGAGAGGAATGGTGAGATTTGAACTCCTATCCACTGCTGGTGGACTTGTAAGCACATGCAGTCAACGTAGAAGGCGTTACCCCAAACAGATCAAAATTGAACTACCATATGACCCAGCAATACCATTACTGGGTATATAGAAACATCACAAATAGATGTTTGCAAAACCCCAATCCCCTTTTTAATCGCAGCACAATTCACAATCACAGCACAGTTCACAAGAAGTTGGACACAGCCTAAATTTCCCATCAATAGAAGAGTGAATTAAAAAAAACCTCTAGTGCATACACACAATGGAATACTAGGCATGCCTTAAAAATCAACTATGAAACCATGAAACACCTACACTTGTGGTGAGGTCTTGAAGGTATTATGCTGTTTGAAGTTAGTTGAGCCAAAAAGGGCAAAAAATGTATGAGTCCACTGTGGGAGGAACCAAACATCCCGGTAAAGAGCTGGACCAGTGCCAATTAACCACACATCATCCTCTCCAGGTAAGTATTGTGTAGGTCAGCTCACAACAGCTGGGATCAAATGGGCAGGATAGAGGTGTGGATGCTGTTTGCTGTGTGGTAGCCATGCGGATCTGGATGAGGTCCCCCAGACATGGAGGTGACCCTGTCAGAGAGATGAGGCTTACTGCTGGGAGGCGCAGCGCAGGAGAGGATAGAGGGAATGGTCAAGTTTGGGCAAACATAGGTGCATGTCTTTTGGGGGGAGGAGAGGTAGAGCTGACCACCAGGTGAGGGCAGGAGAGAATACGGATGCTCCTAGCATCACTAAGTAGGGAAGGTCTGTAGTGGCATGTATCAGAGAGGTAGGATTGACCTAAGGCATCTGGTGGTAGCCAGGGAACCCAGGCCGGCTGCCACCAAACACTGGGACACTGAGTCCTGGATCTTTGGGTACGCAACATGCTCTCGAGGCTTCATTGGTGAGATTTCCAAATGGGAACTCCACTGGGTGACCTAGACTCTACCCCCGACACACTTGTAGGCTGAAGACTTAAGCCAGAAAACACACAGTGGTTGAGGTAGAGGGAGACAGCTGTACCAAGATCAGTGTATTGTTGGTTGGTGAACAAAAGGCTCTTTGCACATCAACCACCTATATACTGTATTAAGACACATAGTATCTCGGCAATGATGTGATGGACATTGTTACATTCTGCTTATGCTTGTTTATATTGTGGTGTATCTCCAAGGTGCATCACACTTGGAGCTCATTCCCTTGACGCTGTATTGTTGTTGTTGTTGTTGTTGTTTTCAGTAAATGAAACACAGAGATAGATGTTGAGCCTACAAGGAAATAAAATACAACAAGGGTTGGGGGGAAGGGAGATATAGAGGGGTGGAGGAGATAAGAGGGAAATGATGCCAAGGAGTCCAGGAAGGAAAAGTATGTTTGTGAAAACATGTATGATTTTGGAAGAAACTGCAAAACTAAGTTTGACATGATTGGATTATGTAATGATACAACATATGCATTGCCTTCCAAGTTTATAAAAAAAAAAAGCATAGACCCAGGATGTGTTTTGGGCTTGCACTAAATCTTAGCTCTAGTTTAGAACACTCAGTTATTGCTTCATAGCCCTGCTCGATACCTTCATGAAATGATCACTGAAGATAAGGTTGCTACATCAGAGTGTGATGAACAAAGCAGATGGTGCCCAGCAATCAACTGGAAGAGTGTCTGTGGTCTTAAAGGCTTGTATAGTTAAACAAGCAGCCATCTAAGTGAGGAATCAACTAAGTCCACATGGAAGAAGCACACATGCCTGAGTGATGCAAAGATGGCAATTACAAAATGCGAATATGGTGAGGAGAAAAGCGTCAGAGCAAAAGTGATGAACACTCACTCCATTTATGAAGGGCTACGGGGATGGCAGGAGCCTCAAACCCACCAGAGCATCTGGTCAGACTGAGCCTTGGCAGATCTGCTCTACCACAGGCAAGAATTTCAAACGGCCTTATGATCAGGCAGAGAGGACTGTCATCTTGATTGGACTGAATGGACCACCCTAGAGATGCGGCCTGAATTTGTTCTGGGCTAAAGAATCTCTGTCTTGTTCCATGACAGAAATTTCTTCCCTGGCTTTTTGAATGTTGTTGGAGGTCTTTTCCTTCTTACACATTATTTGTATTTTTGTCTGTATACTGTTACGTTTTATCCTTACCACCTTAGCGTGATTTTGTTTTTTATTGTTTTCTGTTGGGTCTCCCAGCTGTGAAGCACAGGAGTGAATGCATAATGAGAATAAATTATTTAAGGGGATAGAGGGAAGACAGGGTTGGGGCATAGATGATTAGGAAAGGTAAGGGAATAGGTGGAGTAAATAATAAAGATGGGAAGGGGAAGTGAGAACTAGAATGGACAGTGATTCATAACTCATCTTAGAAGAGATTTAACCATGGGGGGAGATATGTTCTAAAATTGATGTGGGAGTGATTGTATAATTCTCCTTGATTGAACTACTGAATTATGTGATATGTAAATTACTTGCTAGTAAAGCCATTGGGGGGAAACATTATTTGGACTTTTAAGGTCATCTATAAATAAAACTGACTATAAAAATATGTATACAATGTTAGAGACATATTCTAAATGCCCAGCATCATTCTAGATTGAAGACTATGCAAGTCTGCAATCTTCCCAGACTTGTACCACATATGCAATGACAGCAAGCGAGTCATGATGAAATCTGTTCTTGTTTCTAAACCAAAACCAAAGGGAAAATTATAAATAATTCAATAACATAATATACAGGATGTTAAACTCTAGCCGTTTGGACTACAAATATTCTACATGGACACATGTAAATTTCATGTTGCTGCTTACTGATGCCAATGTCAAAGATACACTGAAGAAATGTCGTGAAATATTATGGCAATTTTGATGAGATTTTCACCTATGTAAAATTAAGAACTATAGAACAGAGATGGTTATTTTTGGAGACTGAATTTTGTCTCTCAAAGCAAATCAACAAAATGGCAGAACAACAACAAAAAGCATTGAGGCACCTGGTAAAAAAAAAAAAGGTAAATCCTAGATCCTAATATCTCTGATTAAAACTTTATTAGTATAGGATCTTTGAAGACATTGTATCATTTAACATGAAACCATATGAGAGTATTTCAGATCACTGCCAACTAAAATAACAATTTTTTTAAATTTTTTATTTTATTTTATTGGAGGCTTTTACAGCTCTTCTCACAATCCATACATATACTGTATCCATTTTATCAAACATCTTTACATGTGCTGTCATCATCTTTTTCAAAACATTTTTTCTACTTGAGACCTGCATCAGTTCATTTTTCCACCTCCCTCCCCAAACCCCCATGCCCCTTGATAATTTATAAATTCTTCTTCTTTTTTTTTTTTTCATGTTTTACACTGACTGCTGTTTCATTTCACCTACTTTTCTGCGGTCCATCCCACCGGGATGGGGGCCCGATGTCAAGCACAAAGGTATGCAATTATGAATGCCCTTTGGCACTGTACCTCCAGGCCAAAGAATACTTGAGCTTTGTGACATTGGGTGAGAGGCAAGGGACAAGGCTTTCAGCCATGATACTCAACTTCCATTGGAACCTTTGAGTACAAATTTAAGTTAGTATAAGCCACGAAGAATGTAGTATTTTTTTAAATGCCTCTAGAAAGTGAGCACCTAGTTTCTATGAGAATAAAAACAGAAAGTCTTACGTTGCTTTTTCACACACCAGGTTCATTACTGCCTCCTTTTACAAATTTTATATGGAAAGTTCTCAAGCTACTAAAAATTTATGCATCTAAAATTTTAAATGGGAGAAATATTTGAAACATAAATGTTGTTCATGCATTGGAAGACTACATAGCAGCATGATGTTACATATCCCTAAAATGATAACTATTGGATATAATTGAAGTAGACAAGCTCATGTCATCCCATTTTTAATAACCCAAAGGCTAAGTTGAAACTCCTCAAAATATTCCTCCTTCCGGAGTCCTCCAAAGCCCTGAGGAGGAATTCGGCCCTGATCCACCTTTGTCCTGCCCAAGGAAACCTGTGTTTTATCATCACAATCCATACATACTTCCATGTGTCAAGCACATTT
>NW_022111373.1:46676024-46686678 GCF_000313985.2 Echinops telfairi | reverse complement strand
ATATGCTGCCATCATCATTTTCAAAGCATTCTCTTCCCACTTGAGCCCCCGATATCAGCTCCCCATTTCTTCCCCTTTTCTCCCTCACCCATCCTCCCTCATGAACCCTTGATAAGTTATAGATTATTATTTTCATATCGTACATTGTCCCCACCATGCAATGTGGCTTACTAATAATATATGATTTTTTACTTGCTTTTTCTTCTTTCTGTACCCTGTACCCTGCTTGCTTCTTGAATGTTATAAAAGCTTTGGGCAAAGGAACCTCAGGACTGCACCATGCGGATCATTCCTCTTAATGTCCCCTCGGCAGTATGGTTGGCTTGATACAATAAGGTCTTCACTTAATTCAACATTTAATTTGTAGTTGTCTTCATATACATGAACCCTCAACCCAATAACAAGCAAATATCCATCAATTTTTTAAAATAGAAATTGACAAGCTGATTCTAAAATTAATACAGAACATTTTAAAAGAGAGCCAAATAAATGGGAAGTGAAATCTTGTTTCAAAATTTAATGCTACACTGTAATAGTGTGTCTGTGTCATAAGAAATACCAGGTTAAGCCAAAAAGTATGACTATTAGAATCCCATTTCATTAAAAGATGTTTCGACCTGTATCTATGATCAGTGGATGGCTACAGTCAACTTTGCTCATTAATACATTTTCTCCATCTCTTCATGTACCTTTCCACAAAGTTCCAAACAAGACCATAGTTTCTGGGAAGATTTGCAGGCTGACAAATTCCAGGCAAAGGATGCAGCTCAGATATCAGTGACAACCACTTTCCAGGATTCTCAAGGGAAACCATGATAGAGTTTCTTGAAATACACAAGATGATCATGGAGGCAAATTTTAAATAGAACAGAAACTTCATCTTTGAGAAAAATGTCAGGAATGTTCCACAGAGGATTTTTTTTTTAATCACAATGGTCATTCTTCACAAATACCAAGGAATGCCATAGGAGAATAATTATGAAACCTTACTTCATTCTGATCTTGCCCTTTCACAATTCTTTTTTCCCAAACCCAAAAAACATTTCATATTAAAGGAATGTGGTTTGAGTTTGTCTGGATGCTGAAAATGTTGTTTTGACGTAGTGTAAATTGATGAGCACAAGGTTTCTTGCAAATGGATTAGGGAGATGAAATTATCACCTTTAAAAGTATAGAGATATAGATAAAGGAGATTTCAATAAAAATAGATGTACATTTTTATATTTTAAAAATAAGGTTTTTGTGATTTTATATCAATACTTTTTGACTAACTTTGTGTGTTTAAATATGTCCTTTAAAACATATTCATAATATCAATATACGTCTAGTTCTTTTAAAAAATATGTGACAGAAAATATTTTTATGTAAACAGTTTTATTGGACATAATCCAAATATCACATAATTCAGTAGCTCAATCATATCAAGAAGAGTTGCAAATCATCACCACAGTCAGTTTTGGAACATTTTCTTATTTCTTGTACTCCTTGTTATTAGCTGCCTATTTCCCTCCAAGCCCCCTGCCAGCCCCCAGAGAGCCATTAATCCAGTTACTGTATCTATACATTCACTCACCCTGGATTTCATATATCAAAGCACAAACAGAAACAAAAAAGTAAGACGTCAAAAAATCTAACAACAATAACAAAATAAAACAGAGAAAAAAAACAGTTGAAAGTAAAACAGAAAATATTTTTTTAAATAGACCAACTTTAAAATGGGTGTAAAGAGAGATCTAATGATAAGGTGTTTAATTTTAATGCAAATACATCTGTCATAATCTGCTTTCTAAGGTAATCTGTATGATAAAACTATTCTCACCCCTGGTCTGTTCAGAAAAGATTCACCTGAGGCTTAACTATGTGTATTTCCACTTCACTTGTTTTTTCCCAATTGATAAAACTTTTAAATGAGTCAAAAGGAAGATCAAATCAGATGTCACATTTTAACCTGCCTATATCTACTACACTTTTCTCTACAATACTCTCTGTCCAAAAATGATTATTCATATCTCTCACCTATCATCGGAAGGAAATCACTTTAGTTGTAATCTATGTGTGGATCCTGTAAATGGATTTGGGGCTTCTATTGTCATATAACCACACAAAATATTTCTTGAGAAACAATAATCTCCAGTAATCACATTTTGTTTAACCACCCCACATATTCTGTCTGCTCCCATGCCAAAAAAACAAACAAGCCACTGTTATTTATAATTATTTATAATTCAGTGGATTCCAATTAATAAAAAAGTCTCTTAATAGAAAGTCTTCAGAAGAGAGTTCAACTATTCTTTGAAGTTCCCAAGGCTGCAAATCTTTACGGGAACAGACAGCTTCATCTTTGTCCCACAGAGAGGCTGCGGGGTTCAAATCTGCAACGTTGTGGGTAGCAACCCAAAGCTTATCCTAAAGAACTACCAACTGGAAATAAAAAGGTTAAAAATGCACTGTCATCATGTCATTTCCAACGCATAGAAACCTTGTAGGACAGGATGGACCTTTCCATGTGGGTGTCTGTGACTGCAGCTCTGTATGGGAACAGAAAGCCCCGTCTTTCTCCTGTAGAGTGAGCAGTGCTTTTGAACTAATGGCCTGTGGTTACCAGCTCAACACATAACTCATTAGGCTTCTAAGACTCCTAAATCCTAAGTGGTAGAATTTTTAAATATGTACTTTAAAAGTATTTGTTGTTTCATCATTGCTACCCTGAACCCTGACCAGTGGTAAGAAAGGCAATACCGGGAGGGTGGAGGGAAGGTAGGGTGGAAAGGGGGAACCGATTACAAAGACCTACATATAACTTCCTCCCTGGGGGATGGACAACAGAAAACTGGGTGAAGGGAGATGTCAGACAGTGTAAGATATGACAAACTAATAATAATTTATAAATTATCAAGGGTTCATGAGGGAGGGCGGAATGGGAAGGGAAGGGGGAAATGAGGAGTTGATATTAAGGGCTCAAGTAGAAAGCAAATATTTTGAGAATGATGATAGCAACAAATGTACAAATGTGCTTGACACAATGGATGGATGGATAGTGATCATAATTGTATGAGCCCCCAATAAAATGATTTTTTAAAGTGTTTTTGTATAAAAGTGTATCATTGTGGATAAAGTGGAATACATACATGGCTGTGAACTGTACTTCTATGCTGGGTTTGATAATCCCTTAACATGGTCACATAGAATTCACAGACTATATTCACAGCTAATACAGAGGATTTATCAGGTTACCACATCAGGATCAGTAAACAGGATATAGTCATTGGTCTGCAAGAACACCTCTCAGCCAACAACCACATCTCTCTTTGTCCTCGGTTTCTCCGACTTTACCTTCATAGACAAAGAAGCCACTTGCCATTCTGTCTCTCAGTTCTACAGTCTGGGTTTATATGAGGAACAAGTGCCCCACAGAATCCTCTGAATCTCTATCCCAGTCTCAGATGCCTCTGGTCTCAGCTCCTGTCACTGCAGACAGAGATCCCCTGGAAATTTTCTCTGTGTTTAGAATGGCTCTTATACACAGAAGAATGGCTGTGAGGTATTGCTTTTGCCTTTCAGCATCTCATCCTCCCAAGAAAACAAAGCCTGTGGCTTGGTTCACATCCTTTACTAAATTAGAGCCTCAATCCCCTTAATCCTGCCTCCGTTAGCATAGCAGAAACTCTGTACCAAATGGGATGGTAGCCACAGGCTACCATTGAATACAGAATAATAATACATGACACAGGACTTATGGCTAGAAGAGCCATATTAATTGACTACATATCACATATACAGAATGCTATATTATTAATGTTTATGCCATAGAATATTTGCTGGTTATATGTGTCCTGCTACAATTGTTTAGTTTGCTCTAAGTGTAGTTTTACAATTACTTCCTACTTTAGAATGTTAAAAAACCTAAGAGAAATGCCTGTATTAAAGTGTTTCCTTTATAAAGTGATATAGAGTTTTGTTTGTTTGAGAATATTTTTATCAAATTGTGAAACTTATGATGAAAATGAAGATATATTCTGAAACAGAATCTCTGGAATATATTCTCAAGAATGTTAATGCTAGTTGTGCTGACACTCTAGAAATCAGTTGACTTAAGTCATATCCGCACCCTTCTCCATACAGAAACAAAAGCACAACATAATGAAGCAGCAGTCAAGATATCAAACTTACGATATTTGGCAAATATGCTGCAGGAGATAACTTCAAAGTTTTGGTTTTTTTTAATCATGTTAAGTATTATGGTGCACCATCAGACATAAAAGAAAGCTGGATGATGAATAGGAAGACGGAAGAATTGCTACATTTGAACTATGGCATTAGTGAAGGATACTGAATATGAGGACACCGTAAGAGCCCTAGTGGCATAGTGGTTATGCATTGGGTTACTAAGGACAAGGTCAGCATTTCAAAACCACCAGCTGCTCCACAGGAAAAATATGACACTTTCCACTCCCGTAAAGAGGTAAAGTCTCCACAACGCACAGGGACAGTTTCACTCTTTCCTATAGGGTTTCTATGAGTGGAAATCAACTTGATGGCAATGAGTCTATTTTTTCTACGGACTCAGAAGAACAAACAAATTTGTTTTAGATCAATTGCAGCCAAAATATACCTTAAAACAGATGAGGAAACTTCATGAAATTTGGACATGTTAGCAGCTGAGAAAATCAAGCTTGGTTAAATGGAGAAGCAGCATAAAAAGAGGACCATCCTCCAGGGGGCTTGTTGACCCATAGACTGCAGAAATGGGCTCAAACATAGCACGAATGTCAGGATGCCACAACAACCTGCAGTCCCTTTTATTGTATGTAACATTGCTATGAGTAGAAATCAGCTTGACAGCACCGACAAAGGACAGCAATTAGGCAATACATAAAACTATTCTCTTTTTATTCTAGAAATTCCTTACTTTTCAGCTATTTAGAAGTTAGTATTTAATCCAATTATCCATTATATCACCACCTAATTTCTAGTACAGTTATCAGTGCGTAGACTGATGTTATGTCAATTCCAACTTATAGTATTTTGATATAGGGTGTTTGAAGCTTAACTCTTTAGTGGGACAGTCAGGGCAATAGAAGACATCTAAATATAGCAAATCAAAAAATAGATCTGAAAAATATTTACAAATATTTTCAATATCTTAATAATATATGCACAGTGCATGTTACCTATAATGTATAGCAAGCTTCAAATTAACAATCTATAAAAGGTAATGAGCACAATCAGACCATATGATTAATATAGAAAATGCTCACTTTAATGATAAGAACTCATTTAAAATTACAAAATTATTGGTTAGCAAAACTTTAACATAAGATCCCAGTTTAAAAGAAGTTTTCTTCTATTTAAAATAGCTTAAAAATACCTTCACAATCCACGTAGCTCCTTTAAGAGACAGGGCCACATTTTAGATGTCAGTGTTAGAAGCTGATGAAATAATATTTTGCGCACTCTGACAAGTGCAATTTGAGTTAATCGATGGCTACACCTTATAAATTACTGTTGGTGAAGCACTGTGAAAAGAAAATTGGTTTAAAAATATCTATTTAACTATTCAGGTAGTAAATACCTGCTGTCATCTATCTATATCTCAGGTTTAAGTTATCCTGCCTGAAATCCAAGCAAGCCCTGAAGTTCATTTCAGAAAGCAGTGAACCTAGAAATACACTTAAGAATATAACCCAATTGAATAGCTGAGTCCATGAAATGTCATTACCTCTCATGCTTTGCCTATTACAAATTTTGGAGAAAAATGAATTAAAATAAGCAAAAGCAAACAAAAATATGCAAAGGAAGTAAAACACCAAATACAAGCAAAATGACACTTCCGTTTTGCCCTATTTCCAATATAACTTAATTTAATTTACAGTGAGTCAGAGGTATTCTTCTCTGAATCTTCTTTTAGCCATTACAATAGCCGTGCTTGCCAATATCACCAAATGAAGTGAACCAATAAATTGGATTGCCTCCAGAATAGTACCTTTAAAGTAATATCTATTACATTACTATTTGGAAACTGTTATCAGAAATACCATATGTTGCAAAGGTCCCATGGTTCCACAGAGGAATAGATTAAAAAACTAGATTTTAAAATATTTTCCTGTGTGTATGACACTTACTGTATAGAAAATTGCTTTATCAAAAGTCACCTGAAAAATGTTACTGACATTCTCTACCATATATAGAATCAAGAATAACCCTGGTGGGGTTGTTCATTATGTGTCGGGCTGCTAACTTCAAGGTCAGCAGTTCAAAACCACCAGCCACTCTGAAGGCAAAAAATAAGGCTTTCTTCTCCTACAAAGAATTACAGCTTCAAAAGCCCACACAAAGCAGTTCTGGTATTTCCTATAGGTTCACTATTAGAATTGACTTAATTTCAATGAGATATAAAATCAATATGAGCCCCTATGTCATGATATAAAAGTGAAAAGATGTTCATTTAGCACTGTTTACTGTACTCTGAGCTATGATGTGAAAGACTACTGCCACTTAGTGAATTTTTATATTTTCTTTCCTTTGATTTGTTGTTTTACAAATATTATTAGCTACATCTTGGATATGAGGAGAAATAACTGAAGAATTTGATATTGCTACTACTGTGATCATCATTTTATAAATTAAAATAGAGCCTGAGTGGTTAACCTTACTATCTTCAAAATGCTTTTATGTCAGAATATCAGATCTCTTTCATTGTCTAAGAAAATACTAATGAATATCATTTAAAAATAATAAATCGAAGTCAGAGACTAAGTTACTGATTCATTTTTTAGACAGAAAATCTAACCGCCTAAAATGAAAAAGTCAAAAGAAGCGCAGTCCTTGAGTTAATTCTGACTCCTACTGACCCTATAGGCCAAGGGTAGACCTGCCCTCTTTGACTGTACATTTTTACCAGAGGAGAAAGCTTCATCTTTCCTCCTGGGAGCAGACGGGGTGGAGCAGGATTGCTGACCACCACAAGGTCGGCAGCTCAACATTCAACTCACTGTGCCATCCTCACTCTTCTGGCACCAGAAGGGGAGCGACAACCAGGCCTCGGCATCTCTATCCCTTATCTCGGTACATTTCCATCTCAATTGAGAAAGAGGAAAAATTTGGCCTCTTTCCTTACAGAGTGAGTGATTCCACTGAATAGAGACCCCCCCACCCCCCGCCCTCCCCAGTCTTCTCTCCTCTCATGCTTAGTCCAAACCAAAACAAAAACAGCTGGTCAGCCGTCACTTAGAGTATTAGCACTAACATGATGTTTTGCTATTCATTTTTCTTTCCCTGTGAGGATTCAACTGATGTGTTTTGTTATTTTCTTATCAGATCACTGAAAGTTTTAAAAATCATGTTATATTGTATCTTCTAGACACAAATATCGTAAGTGTTATAAATATTCTTTGGCTTGATGATTTCTGTTGTTCTGCCTGTTATGTTACGTTGCGAAGTTGCTTCCTTGGTTTGTTGCTGTTGTTGTTGCCATCATGTCGGTTCTAATCCCTGGCAACCTTCTGCGCAGCAGAATGAAGCACTACCCAGGTCTGTGCCAGCCTGACAATTGTTCCTCTGCCTGAGCCAGTTGGTGCAGCCACCGTGTCATCCCATCGCATTGAGGTCCTGCCTCTGCTTCGCTCCTCCTCTGCTTTGGCAAGCACGATGTCCTCCAGGACCTGGTCTCTCCTGACAACATATCCAAAGTTCATGAGACAAAGTCTTGCCATTCCTTCCTCTCAGCAGTACTCTTGCTCTCCTTCCAAGACTGATTGGTTTGTGCTTTTAGCGGCCATAGTACTCTCAATATTCTTCTCCAGCACCACAATTCAACCACAGTCTTCCTTATTTAATGCCCAACTGGCACATGCATATGGGGCAATGAAAATTACCACTGCTTTTGTCAGGCCCACCTTAGTCCTCAAAAGAGAGCCCTTGTTTCAACACTCTAAATAGACCTTGGGCAGCAGATTTACCCAGTGTGACCTGTCTTGACTGCTGCTTTCATGAGTGTTGTCAGTGGCTCTAAGCCCCTCCCCCCAAAAAATATCCTTAACCACTTCAATCTTTTCTCTGATTATAAGATTTATAACCTTGGAAAGCTAACATTTTAAAGTATTAAGCATACAGTTCTTGACTACAGTTTCCTTTCTCAATCATGAGAGTAGGCACTTCTTTCTCTGGTTCTCAGCCTATTAGCCTTGCAGTTCCTTGGCCTGCGCCTCATTCTGTAGACCCTGATCCTATTCTCTTCCATCTCATAGTTTCAATGATACTGAGACCTCGGGTGCCTTTCCTGCCTCTGCAACTTTAGGAGCGGTCACCAAGGTACTGTGTGGATGGCTCATCTTTCTTCATGGTCTCGGGATTCCTCTTCTTGTTTCTAAGATGGTCCCATGGTCAATGTAATAGCAAAACTGACCAATCCACAAGTCAGTGTGTTCTACAACTTATCCACATGTCATTTGATGGGAGTTACAGAGTCTATGATGGAAGAGTCATATAAAGTAATTTAACTTCTTCTCTGGGACACTGATGACATTTAAAATACAATGTAATAGATTCCAATACCTTACCAATATGAAAATCACCACCATATTCAACACATAAGTTTCAGTCAATATATAAAGAAGTGAAAATGTAGACGTGCTTCAGGTAGGTAAACAGTATGTGAACTAGATAACTGCATTTCTTAGAAAATTATATTCTTGGGTAATAGTAAAACATCCATCTTCACAAACAAGTTAAGAAATATGCTTGCAAGAATTCAGGGACATTTCTTTCATGAATACATATGTTTATTTATTTGGTGTTCTACTCCTTCCTCAGCAGTGTTTTATAGCCCAGAGCTACGGTACATGTTATAGATAAAATAGGGATATCAGCAATCTGATGACTAAAGAAGAATTATAATATTCTCAGCAAAAACAAAACTAGCTAAGGCAATTGCATGCAATAGTTGACATGATTGTGATGGTCAAGTGGGTTTTTTTTAGCGTTGCTTATGGAAGGGGTTCTAGGCTACAGATTGAACAATTCCGGCAGGGTTGTATTTTTTTGTGTATATAAATCACAATTGAGTTTAATAGGAAGTTTTATGCTCAACTACCAAATCAGTTAAATTCATATGTAGTAACCACATTCTTATGTAGCCTTTGTAGTCTCTACACTGCTAACTTATCTTATCTCTGTCCCATATTGATTTCAATAAATGGATTATCTATTGAATGAGGCAACGCTGGGGAGAATGGTTGTCTTAAAGAATACCTTAATCACCTTCCTAGGGTTTAGAAGCATTTTAATTCATATTAAGGTTTGTAAATGTCCTAGGGGTATAATTGTATCAATATATTCACATTTTGAATGATATCAATTGCTTAATTATTCATTTTTCAAGAAAGATGGACTCATCATATCACATATAGCTCACTTTTCATCGCATTTCTAAATCATAAAATGCAATGAAAGTGGAGAAAATGTCTTTATTTAGTTAAATTAGGTATGATATAAGTTGACTTCTGCTCTTGGTTGTTTCTATAACCTTTGGAACCCATTAGGTTAGGCTTGGATTGCCAAGAAAAGATTGGATGTTCAAACTTACCAGCTGATCTACTCCTTGAGAGAAAGATGAGTTTGTATTCTCCTGTAAAATTGACAGTTTCAGAAAACCAATATATGGCCACAGTTTATTTGAGGACGGCAGATTTGGTTTGGTTTGGGGTAAATTGACATTTGAAGAACAAGATCAGCAATGCAACATCATTAGTGTTCTATCATTACACTGGCTTTACTGTTCTTTCTTTTTCTGGAGCTGTATCTTAAAACTCCAATAAATAAGGTCTAATTTGATGATATCATTGCTGATGTTCAATGATATTGACAGAGCAGACAAAACCTGGGAAAAAAAGTAGTTTTTAACTGATTATGCAAAGATACTAAAAAATTTGTCATAACAAATTATGGATAGTATGCTAGACAGCATTCTCTAGAGAAACAAAGCCAGAATGTTAATAATTGTATACATATTTATATAGATAGATAGACAGCATAAGAAATAAACAGTTATTTAATCTATACAGCAGTACAAATGACTCAGTGCAACTCACTCCCATGAGACAGATGTGAGACACTGGCAGTTCCTCAAGTCTGAGGACCACCGGGTAGTCCTCTATAGAGAGATTCAGGCTATCCGGGCAGAGGCAGCAAACAGCAAGGCAGGTCATCAACAGTCAGCCAGATGACAGGATCCAGCAGTCCCCAGCTCAAGAGATGTACATTCCAATGGTGTTGCGAAGCAGTTCTTGAAGGAACCTCATATTCCAGCAACACAGTCCACAGGTTAGGTGTCCCACAGGTAGTGTAGCTTGCAAATTAAGGCAAAGAACAAGTAAGGCAGCCACACACTGGTTCAATGATCAAAGAGCACGAGATAAGAAAGGCAAGGCTCACCGAGCCATTTATCTCTCTGCCCTTCAATTAATCCCACGTGTTCATTTCACATGTTGGCACGATAAATGTTAAGTATCTCAGATAGCATAGTGAAAAGTGGGAATTTGAGAACACTTAACCATAATAATTCAAAATCTGTGCAAAGATTCTGTACAAAGGCAGAAGCAATTATAACAAAAAAAGGAGGTACTAAGTGGCTTAATAGTGTGTGTGTGTGTGTGTG
>NW_022111373.1:46637565-46674480 GCF_000313985.2 Echinops telfairi | reverse complement strand
GCCCTACCAGGCGTCCCACACCCACCTCACCGCCAATTTGGATCACTTGTTCTCTCGTCCATGAGTTGATGGCTACTTACAAGAATGTTGATTGTGGACCTAAGCAAGATGAAATACTTGACAACTTCTATCTTTTCTTCATTTATCATAATGTTATGTTTGATTCACTTGTGATAATTTGTGTTTTCTCATCATTAAGCTGTACTGCATACTATAATAGTGGGTCTTCATCAGCAAGTGCTTCAAGTCCTCTTCACTTGTGTCATCTGCATATCACAGGTTGTTAATAAGCCTTCCTTCAATCCTGATGACACATTCTTCTTCATATTATCCAGCTTCCCTGATTATTTTCTCAGTATACAGATTGAACAGTACTCCTGGTGGTGTGGTGATTAGACATTGGGTTGCAATCCTCAAAGTCTGCAGTTCGAAACCATCAGACACTCGAAAGGAGAAAACTATGGAGTTTCTCTCCTCATAGTTTCAGTCTTAGAAACACAGAGAAGCAGTCCTACTCTATCATATAGGGTAACTATGAGTTGATATTGACTCAATGGCAATGAGATTGGTTTGGTTTATATAGATGGTATAACTGATACGCAGCTTTTCTTGTTTTAAGTCAGGCACTATTTCCGTGTTCTTTCCACACAACAGCCTGTTGATTCCTCTACAAGTTTTCCATGCACACAAAAACATCTTCTTGAACTCCCATTCTCCTCAAGGCTGCACATAGCTCGTTATGATCCACACACTGAATATCTTTGCATAGTCAGTGAAACACAAACATCTTCCTTATATGCTCTATTTTCAGCCAAGATTCATCTGACACCAGCAATGATCATTGTTTTCCACATCCTCTTCTGAATCTGGCCTGAAATTTTGGCAGCAACCTATCAATGTATTGCTGAAACAGTTGTTGAATGACCTTCAGAAAAATGTTTTTCCTTGTATATGATATCAATAATATTATATTGTATGATTGACACATTCGTTGAGGTCATTTTTCTTTGGTATGGGTGCAAATATGGTTAGTTGGCCAGGTATATGTCTTCCAAATTTCTTGGTTTGGACAAGTGAATTCTTCTAGTGCTTCATCAGCTTGTTAAAATAGTTCCATTGGAATTATGCTGATTTATGGAACCTTGTTTATTGCATAGCCTTCAGTGCAGCTTGGGCTTCTTCCTTCAGTAACATTGGTTCTTTCAAAATGATAGATTATCATATCTTTTGAATGCTAGTGTATAATAAATCTTGATAGGGCATCCTACATAACTTTGGAACTGGTGGTATATAATACCTCTTGAAATGGGCAGGATACAAAATGAGAATAGATAACTGGAAGGCTCTACTAATAATTGTTATTTGAAAGGTACAAAGTTTGGAATCTGGTGGGACTTTTCTGTGGGGAGAGTGTTAAAGGAATACACCGTATATAGTAACACAGCCCATCTCAACAAATGAAATCAACAATAGTAGCCCTTGAAATTCTGTGTGGTAATTAGATGATTTTACTTCAACTTGAAGATGTATGAAAGTATAGATGTGGAATCCAATCTGTCAGTCAGGCTGTGCCTCCTCCTCACGCTTCCACTCTGACTTCCTGCTTGTAGAGACTCTGCTGCTACTCTGTGAGCTGTTGGTGCCTTGCCCTGTTTCCACTGACCTGGGACCTACCCAACTCAGCACACATCAGACTATCACCGTCGTGCACTCTGCATCATTGCATGTGGCTGCACGAGTCTGAAGAGGAACTTACGGAATAGTGTTGGCCTTATGAACTTGAGTTAGACTGACTGGGACACTTCCATAATAGGTAATTACATCTTTATATAAAACTCTTTGTTACACATGTATGAGTGTCGTTGGGTTTGTTTCTCTAGTCCAACTGGCCTAACACATCCTCTTTAAATGTGGTTCTCTTTCTTTCTACTCATCCCCCTGCCACAGTCCTTTCCCCCTCTCTCCTCAACATCTGTTCTCTCCCCTCTCTCTGTTCAAAAGCCCCATCTCTGGCCTCATAGGAGTAATCAAAGTTTTATCTTTTGAGGTAAAAACCATGTTTATTTTTCTTTGTTTTCCCTTGTAATATTAATTTGATTAAATATTGATCTCTCTAAGATTGACTAAGTTTTCTAAGCATACTGTTTTCTAGTTCTTTCCATGTCTGGTGTTTAAAAGAGTTGCAATTGTTTTTTATTGAAACATATTATTCCATTGTCTAAATGTACTACAGGTTGTTAATTCATTCCTCTATAATCGGATTTTGGATTATTTCCATGTTTTTGCTATTATGGAAATTTCTACAATAAACATAGGTCCACACATGTATGTTCATCTTGTATTTTTTATTTCTTTAGGGTTTATGCCCAGTAGAGAGATTACTGGTTTATAAGGTATTTGTATTTGAATTTATTAAAGGAAGTACGATATTGATTTCTATAGTAATTGTGTAATTCTACAGTTCCAACAACGATGTAAAAGCATTCAAGTCTTTAAGCATCTTCTCAACCACTTATTATTTTCTATTTTTGTGAATGTGGATAAAAATTTTGGAATTAGGTGATATCTCATTGATACTTTAATTTGTATTTCTCTTATTGTTAATGAGTGAAAACATTTCCTCATATGGTTACTGGATGCCTGGAAGTTATCTTTAGTAAAATGTATATTCATGTCTGTGCTCATTTTTTATTGTGTTACCTATATTTTTCTTATTAATATAGTAATTTTCTTTATTTTTTTAATATAGTAATTTTCAATGGATTTTGGAGTTTAGCCCTTTATCTAATGCATTACTTCTAAATATGCTTCATTAATCTGCGAGTTCTCCTTAAACTCTTGGTTGTCTTTTGATGTACATAATGTCATATTTTGAGCAGACCCCTATTATTAACTTGGTCTCCTGTAGTGTGCATATTTTTCATTAAGTTCAGTGGTGGGTCTATGATTTGTATTAGCATCTTTACATTGTCCCTATATTTTTCAGTAATGGTCTTTATGGTTATGTGGTTTTATATAGGCCTTTGATCCATCTTGAATTTGTTTTGTACATGATGTGGGGTATGGGTCCTGTTTCATTCCTTTGCGGATGAAGATTCCGTTTTTCCAGCACCATTTATTGAAAAGGCTATCTCTTTTCCCACTTAATGTGCTGAGTCACTTATCAAAGAGTAGGTGTCTGTAAGTATTCAGTTGTATCTCTCAGTTCTCAATGCTAATCCATTGGTTTTCATATCTCTTGTTGTACCAGCACCATGCTCTTTTGACTATCAGGGCCATATAATAGGTTTTTTTAAAGTCTGCAAGTGAATGGCCTCCTAAGATATTTTTATTTTTTAATAGTGTCTTATTTTTCTTGGATTTCTTTCCTTTTCATATGAGTTTGGTGATTACTTTTCCCATTTCTTTGAAGAATTGTGATGGGATTTGGAATGAAATTGCATTGAATTTGTGAAGTATTGTTGATAATACTGACAATTTCATGATGTTCATCTGCCTATTCAGAAACAATGTAGCTTGTTCAATTTGTGAAAGTTTTTGTTTTTGTTTTTTTTAATTTTATAGGTGTGTTTTGTAGTTTCCTTGTATAAGTCTTTTGTTCCTGCTAAGATTTATTCTTCATACGATAGGCACAATGGTGCTCTTCTGCTGTGTTCTTTTGAGTGCCTTCCAAACTAAGGGGCTCATCATCTGGCACTAAATAGGACAATACTGTGCTTCGATGAATGAGGTTTTCAGTAGCTGACAATGTTTCAATGCTATCCAGAAGGTTTCAGTGGGTAATTTCTCTGAAGCGGAGAGTCTATCCCTTTGCTTGATGTGACCCTGCTGGTATTTGAACTACCAATGACATAGCTTCCACCATCACAGAAAACTCCAAGGCACTTCAGTATGACAAACTTACAGGTAAGTTAAGCAGAAAATACCAGATGAAAATGGAAAATACGCACAGTAACTGCACCGAGGGAGAGAGAGAGAGAATACAAAAATTGGTCAACATTCAACCATGATAAATGGAGAAAAGTCGAAGTTGTCAAGGATTTTGTCTTGCTTGGATCCACAATCCATGTTCATGGAAGCAACAGTCAAGAGATCAAAATAATAATTGCATTAGATAAAACTGCTGCAAAAATCCTTTAGAGTACTGAAAAGCAAGGATGATGTTTTTAATTGCCTCATATGTATGTGAAAGTTGGACATGGAATACGGAAAACTGAAGAAGAATCAATGCATTTGCTTTATGGTTTGGGCAAAGAATATTGAAAATACCATGGACTGTTAAAAAAGCAAACAAACTTTTCTTAGAAGAAGAATAGCTGAGGGCTACTTAAAGTCAAGAATGATAAGACTTCATCTTACATACACTGGCAGGTTATTGGGAAAGATCAGTCCCTAGAGAAGGGCATCATGTTTGATAAAGTGGAAAAGCAAACAAAGCAAAATTAACAACTCACTGCCAGCAAGTCAATGGTGACTGCTAACAACCCACTGTGGGTTTCTGAGACAACAGCTGTCTATGGGAGTAGAAATCCCATGCTTTCTCCCACAGAGATGCTGGTGGTGTCAAACTGCCTGCGATCCAGGTCACAGCCCAACACCTAACCACCTCACCACTAGGGCTCCTTTGGAAAAGGGGAAAGGCTACAAAAGAGAAGAAGACCCTCAAAGACATAAATTGGCCCAGTGGCTACTGTGATGGTCTCAAGCATATGAACAATTGTAAGGGTGGTGCAGGCATGTGTGGGGTCATTCTGTTTTTTATAGGGTTGTATCAGTTCAAACTGACTTAATTTCACCTAACAACATGATCTGATACTTTCCCTTCAGGAAAAGAACTAGCAAATGGTGGGTTATAAGGTGGGAAAGTGCAGGTTAACTATGGGAAATACGTGAGAAACTTGGAGCATATTGTGACATCTCATATCCTAAGGGTAAAGATACTATTTAGGTGTTTGTCAGGGTGGCTTGAGACAAAGGTAGCCTTATAGAGTAGCATATTGCTATATTATTGTGTTAGATATAAACTTGCCAATAATTCTTCTGGCTGATTCAGACACATTTACATCAATGTCAATTATATTTGATAATAAGACTTTATAATAATATGAATGGTATATTCAATATGTCTACAAGATTTGCTAAAATGATATAATCTTTGTATCCATTCAAAGGCATTTGACTATGTGGATCATAAGAACGTATGTAAAACATTGAGAAGAATGGGGATTGCAAATCATTTCCTTGTGTACATGGGGAAATTGTAAACACAAGGGAGGCTGTTGTTTGAACAGAACAAGGAAATATTGCTTAGTTTAAAATGAAGACCAAACCTTAGTTTAAAATGAAGAACAAACAAACCTGATTTGGAAGAAGTACAGCCAGAATGCTCTTTGAAGCAAAGATGGCTAGACTTTGTCTCACATTCTTTGGACATATTATCAGAAGATACCAGTTCCTGGAAAAGGACATTATGCTTCATGTTTCTTAAAGCAGAGAAAAATAGGAAGCCCTTCAAGAAGATAGATTGACACAGTAGATTCAACAATAAGTTCAAATATAACAAATATTGTGAGGATGACAAAAGACAATAGTTTGTTCTGCTGTACATAGTTTCTCTATGTGTCAGAACTGATTTCAATCCACCCAATGGCATCATACATCAGATATAAGTTTGGAGATAATTTATGATTTTTAGATTAAGCATGATTTCCTCCAATTAAAAGAAATTAAATATATGACCAAGTGAAATTATATATATATGCATATATGCATTAAAATGTCTTTTGAGTGCTATTGTTTTTTTTAAAATCATTTTATTGGTGGCTTGTACAACTCATCACAATCCATACATATATCCATTGTGTCAAGCACATTTGTACATTTGTTCAACCATTCTCAAAACATTTGCTTTCTACTTGAGCCTTTGGTATCAGCTCCTCATTTTTCCCCTCCCTCCCTGTTCCCCACTCCCTCATGAACCCTTGATAATTTATAAATTATTATTATTATTTTGTCATGTCTTACACTGTCTGATGGGCTCTTCTTAAAAACTTATATCTTATTGTATTGATTTTTAAATTTTTATATCACTAATTTTGAACTTACGTTTGTATGTCTAAATGTCTATTTAATGGACACATATATATGTGTACATGAAAAGAAATTCTGGGATGAAGTTCATTTTGAAGAAGTCTTGTATGTATTGAAAAATGAGACTAATTTTTTTTAATTTGCCATTTTGATGTTTGGGACAATGAAAACAAGAAATTCTTCATTATAAACAATTTAAAATGTGAAAATTTATTCTTTGTTAATATAGTTTTATTCATTTTCTCATTAGAATGATTTAATTTCCCCCATCTTTTTCTTCTTCTTGCTCTAATTATCATTACTGTATTCTAACACTGTGCTAGCTTTGCTTATGATCAATTAGATTGTTGGATAATTAATGCAGATTAACATTAACTTTGAGGTTCTATTATTGCTTTTGATTTGTCCCATAATAGAAGTATAATATTCCCTAGGAAAATATCTAGACAAAGAAATGATTGGATTTAAAAATGCATAAAATATGGGTGGTACTCTTTATGTCAACTAGACTTACCTGGCTAAGGGCAGAGTTTAGCCTCTCCATTAAGTGGTCACGTGATGAGGCCTCCTTGGAGGTATGGCTTTTTTACAGGAATGAGAGAAACTGGAAAACTCCCTCTTTCTCTGCCCCTTCACCTTGACTGTCTGCTGAAATGTTACATGCCTCAAGGGGTAGCCCCATGTGGGCTGGTCACCAGAAGAGCTCCAGTTATTCCCCTGCCCCACTGGTCTTTCTACTGATCTTTTTGCATTACCAGATGGCTGTTACATGAGTCTGAAGAGAAACTATGGACTACCATTGGACTTATGGACTTCTTGATAAATAAACACTTCTTGAGATAAAGCTTTTTTTTTACACTTGTAAGAATGTCACTGGAATAGTTTCTCTCGGCAACCTGGCCAAACACAGTATGTAAATGTGTTGCTTCTGTTTGTAATTATTTTTATTTTCTTTAACTATACACCACTATCACTGATTTTCAAAAAAACTGAACTTTTGAGAAGTTTGCTTATTTGTGTTATATTTGGGTTAATTTTCTAATACATCATAAAAATATCATCAGAGACAATGCACTGTTTGTTCCATTAAGTCAATTTCAACTCCTGGTTGAACATAGTAGAACTTCTTGTGATTTCAAGGATGTGATCTTCTGAGGTGCCTCCTGGTAAGTTCAAACTGCCAGTCTTTTGGCTAGTGATTTAGTAGTACTTAAGGGTGCCCCACAAAAGAAATCTGTAGTACCCACAACTAGCTTTAAATCCCAAAATAATCTAAACACATAAACTATAAATGCACACACACACACACACACACACACACAATGTGTTGGGTTTCTTCCCTACGCTTTCCCATGGTGACATCCTTATTGACGTATAAAAGTAGTCCTTTTATCTTAGTTTTGGAGTTCAAACTTCATAATCAATCTTATTCATTATGTTGTGCTGAAAAGCCTTCGGTTATTTAACAACCTCTGGCACAGAGCTGCCCCTCTGTGCTATTGATCTAACTCATCGCTACTGATCCTGAAACAATACCTGACCTCTCATCAGATGCTTAAGGTGAAATGCTAACATCATTTCCTATTTGAACTCTCAGAAATCATTTTGTTTTGTTTGTTTTCCTAAACAGTCCAGCTCTCTAAGGAAGCACATCTATAAACTGCTATCTGATGTACTAAGAGTGTTTGCTTTAGAACTGGTTTGATTTCTGATTTTTCAACTCCACCATGTGAAAATCTCAGAATTCTTCTATCCTCTGTTCAATTTTGAGTATAAAACATTCGCAATTTTTAATTTTTCTTGTCAGTTCTAGCACAAGTCTATCATGCACATTTCTTTCTTGAGCCTAGTCACCCAGTGTTAGGTCACATTTCACAAAGGAAAATTCCAAGATGACTCATCCCAACTCATCCTGAGCAGGATTGGAACTGAGGAGAACCAGTGGGTTCCTGCCACCTTATCCACATCAAATCCAGTATCAGACTCTTAGACTTTGCTGACTGCCTCATATGGTGAGGCCACCCGCTGAGTGATTGGAGCATACTCTGCTTATTAAATCTTTATTGCACTTACACTCTTGTCCTGCTATCTTGTCTTGATGTCTTAACCGGTGTGGCTCCCTCTATTATGGTGATACACCACTGGGGAGCAACTTGATAGTTTTTCTCAGAGGAAGAAAATCCTGGCGATATAGACTTTCACACATCACAGACTGTCATACCCTGACCCTTCATGACAGAGTAGAACTGCCCCTGATCAATGCAGAGACTATAAGCCTTTATGGGATCCCTCTAGCAGTTGGTGGTTTAAAACTGCTGACCTTGCGATTAGCTGCCCAAAGTTAGATCCTTGTAACTAAGTTATCATGAGCCCCCTGGGACTGGCCTAGTTCTCACCAGGTAAAAGGACTTCGGACTGCCAAAAAACAGTATTAGTCACTGTAGTATTAAGTTAAAATGGAGATGGGGGTGAGGGGCCAGCCCCCACCTGCTGCTACTTATAATACTACCCACGGGTTCAGTAAGCACAATTGTATGGTTGAGATATATAAGTATTATATTAAAGTCATCGAGAGCATGAGAGATACAATAATGCAGTTTGACACATTACATGGTAGCATTGCTCACCTCAGCCCAGCTTGGTGGTCCACATGGAGAGAGGGGGAAGGGAAGGAGGGCAAGGGAACAAGGGAGAGAGGGGAGTGACCAGGTTGCACGACCAGGGGGGGAGAGGTCAGAGAGATCAGAGAGCTCTATATTGCTGACTCACACCTATATGCCTTTTGGGGGCATATCAGCCCACTAAGTACAGGTAGAGACATATGTCACAGGGAGGGGCTGCACTATAGGTTACACAGTAATGAGGGGGTGGTCTAAAGGGTGGTCTCTGTGTCTCCCTAGGAGCCATTATCAGTAGGGTGAAAACTCCGCCTATAGGAGCCTGTCCATTGTCCCCAGAGGCAGGGAGCAGGCCCACTCTTGTGGCAGGATGAGAAAGCAGTCTGGCAACTGATTGCCCTCAGGGCCGGAATGCCTGCACATCTGACCTCCCCCCCACAAGCCACCAGCTCAGGGAGTCCATCCTAGGCTCTCTCACTTTTGATTTGCTGATTCCCACCCTCCTTCTGGCTCAGTAACTCTCCAGAAGGTTCTCCCAGTGCTAAGGAAAGTGCTATTCTGATGATCACAGTTCTAGTACATCCAAAAAGGATACGAACTAAGACACCTAGGGTGAGGTCTTCAGGGCGTGGAGGTGAGCGGCATCTGAACACGGAACTTTCATATGTGAAAAGATGCCTGGATGCCTCTCACCAGCTAAGAAGCCCCTGGAGTTTCTGGGCACAGAACTTTCCTGGGTTTCATTAAGTTGCCATAGTTAAGGTGTGATATCAAAGACATAACTGAGGGTTCATAGCAAAAAAAACGATTGATAGAATCATATTTCCCTTCGTTCTTAAGATCAGCAGATATGAGCCTACTAGGTGATTTACATAGCCTCACCAGTGATCATGCATATGTACAAATTCTAAAATGTTGTTAGAATAACAAAACTCCTCAATTATTTGGATATCTGAGGATACAGAGTTAACCCCCAGGATCCAAGATCAAGTATCAAATTTCTTAAAGTAAAATTAGATTCTTCATCCCAGGAAAGCTTATATGATTTGAGGTGCTTAAAAAACAATTTAAAATAAAAAATACTCAAGTAAATTTATAAGTGAATATAAGGAATGAGAAAAGTAAATTATAGCAAATAGAAAATTTTAGAAAATCATAAACACCCTAAGATCATAACACCCAGAAAATTATATTGTTCTTTTTTCCAAATAACTGCATCACTCCTCTTTAGTAACTTTCTTATATTTTAATTGTATTTTTTCATACCACCTTGTCACATTACATTAATTCAGATATATCTTCCATGAAAAATACTAAATATAATCCTATGTTTCTTCTTGCTTGGTTGCTAAAGATGATTTTTACTTCATTACTGACAGGAATGGTTTCTTAAAACTTCAAACTTATTGTTGGAAATGTCATATGAATGCCAGGGTTGTTTTTAAATTTGGAACATGTTTTCCTCAAATTCTGATTTTGCTTGTATTCATTGTATAAGAGTGGGTCTTATTATTTTCTATTTTTGAAAATCCGCAATGTTAATACACACTTTAAACGGGTACTAGTGTGTGTTTTCTTTGTAGTCCCTGCTTTCCATACTGCAAGGGAAGGTGTGCCTTTGAAAACTAGGTATTAAACACTTTCAGTGCTATCACATATGTTTGTATGTATTGGAGACAAAACAGAGGAAATGGAGCAAATAAATACAATACAAAACAAACAAACAAATAAACAAAAAAAAAAGCCTTCCCTCATAATTCTTAGATTTTAGCGAAGAGTCACATAGCGTAGACTTAAATGAATACATAACATTACCAGGAAATACATGTCCCACGTGGTGACAGCACTTTGGAGGGGAAAGAATCAAAGAGGAAAGAGCCACTGCTAGGTATGCATTGCAACTTTATATGGCAAAGTCAAAGAAGGCCTCCCTGAGGAAATGATATTTAATCAAACACCAGAGTATGTATGTGAGGGGCATATTCTAGGAAAAAGATCAGAAAGTATAAATAAGTGGGTGGCTACAGTCTTCAGAATCAAGGAAGAAAACTAGCTCACATCTCAACTGTCTCAGTGCCTTGAGGCCAAGCTGTCTCATAGTGTCCGCTGCGGATTGGGGAGAGTGTTACCTGTTAACCAGATTAGAACGCCAAATCTTTCTCCAGGGAGCTGCAGTGGTTTCCAAATGTAGACCCTGTGAATTGCAGGCCAGCGCATCACCACAGCTACTTAGCTCAAAAGATAAAAGGGGATTATGTGAGCTTTATCAACAGATTAAATTGTAAAAAAGGCATGGCATTGAAACCATTTAGTCCATTTAATTTATATTCTGAGTGCCAAGATTAAATATCAAATCTAATTTGTTTGTGTAATAATTATTCTATCTAATGTGGTAGGAAGGAAGTACATTGGGAATGTTTGCAACACCAAGAGTACAAGATAATTCACCAGAACGATGTCAGTGCAGGTTATCAAAGGGTGGAATCAATGGATTTTCAGGATTATTTTATTGGAGTAGAAATAGAAGATGTAAGCATGACTACGTTTTTAGTCTATAAAACTGAAAAGACCAAGATTTTATATCTTGAAATAGAGAATATTTTAGGACAAAATGCCCAATTAGGGGTGTGACATGGCATTTGACTTAGATTGTGGGGTTGGTGATCTTTGCTCAGTGCTCATGTGGATATCTTGACTAGGTAGTGAGATATAAGTGTTCAGAAGAAATAATTAGGTTTCTGATATAATTTTGTAGGCTATATAAATGGATATTTATGCAGCATGTTGACATACGACCAGGAAGAAAATAATATAGAAGTTCAAAGTCCAAGACACAGAGTGGTTCATGTGTTTAGGCTGAAAATAGTAGGAGAATTAGCAATGCCTATAACATGGTAGCCAATGAGAGAATGAAAAAGCAGTGCATCGTTTTTGTGTGATGCTGTTGGCTGGTTCCTACTCAGAATGAAACGCTGCCTAGTCTTGCATCCTCCTCGCACTAGTTTGCTTCAGGCCAATATTAAACCACTGTGTTAATCCAAGTTGTTGACAATCTTGTCTGTTTTTTGCTAACCTTCTGTTTTACCAAGAATGATGTCTATAACTGTTAGGCTTTGTGTTAATTTAGCTAGACCAGGATTCTCAGAGGTTTGGCAATTAACAGTAATCCCACATGACCTCAACTAATACGATGTAATCATAACCAATGTGTTGTAGACCTTCCTAATTGAAGAGGCGGACGGAATGTAACATCAGTGTTCTCATCACAGTCCTGATGAACCAATTGATAGGACATTTCTTTGGGTGTGTTACATGCTTCCAACATAAGTCACTGTGAGTCACAGCAATTTAGAAGGCTTATAACAACATTCACAGTAAAGGAAATTAGATAGTCGGCATATTTTCACTATAAAATTGTCACCAACATTTATGGCTCTATGTTAGTGGTTCTCAACCTTCCTAATGCCCCTAATGCCGCAACCCTTTAATACATTTCTTCTTGTTGTGGTGACCTCCCAACCATAAAATTATTTTTGTTGCTACTTCATGACTGCAATTTTGCTGTTGTAATGAATCAGGCGACCCCTGTGAATGGGTCTTTCGACTCCAAAGGGGTCGCGACCCACAGGTTGAGAATGACTGCTCTCTATGGAACAAGACTATCCCTAAATTCTAAGCATAGAAGCATTCCAGTTCTGCTCTCTAAAAGCTCAACAACGCATCACTCCCCAAATGCTCCATATTGAACTAAGTCATTTTTACAATTTGTTAAAAAGTATTATATTAACTTCATACTTTGTCATTACTTTTTGTTTAATGTGCTTAAAATCTGACTACTTTTCTTTAATGTATAAAAACTGATTTTTATCTCAAGGGATTTTATCTCTTTTATACAAGTTTTACTTGGAAAATTTAAGGGAAATGGATATGTCAAGCATATTGACTAAGATATACATCTTCAACAGAATTATTCATTGTTACAGGTGTAGAGAAAGAAAGTGTTCATTTTATGTATTGATAGAAACTGTCATTTAAATCCTATTAGAATATTCTGTTCATCCCAAGTTGCAATCAGAGGGTCTAAAGAGCAACCTTATTATAAAAAATACATTTTAAAAGTTAGCAGTAGTATAACAGAATAATCAGTTATATGTTTTAACCATAATAATAGAAAAGATTGCTAAAATGTGTGACCCAAGTGAATTTTTAAAGGGATTTATATGAAAAAACTTCATACTATAATGCTACTATAAAGAAGGGGTGTGCTATAGTGTAATTAAAATATTATTATAAGAATTAGTATTAATTGTGTAATTGTAACTGTTACTTCCAGGCAATAAAACAGTGGGAATGATCATAACTCAATTTCATTCATTTATTTTTAATTAAGAGGCAATTTAGGAAATTTGGTTGGCTTTATTGTATCTACTATTTGTAAAACTCACAAGACTAAAACATGATCAGTGGCATTTTATTCCATAAATTGATCATTTCTTCTGGCAGTAGAAAGCGTTTAATTATTTTCTATCTTGATCTCTCTTTTCAGGTATGCAGAACACCATGTAGAGTGCTGCATAAGGAATTCAATGTGTAAATAATCTATTTGCATTAACCCTTTTTTTTTTAACCTAATGGGTAATTTAACACTTACAGCTTTTCTCCTAAAATACTATGGACTTTCTCAAGGGACTGGTGATGGCAAGAGGAAAGTCCCTGTCCCCAACAAATGCATTGAATGTTCCGGAAAGGTCTTCCAATAATGCCTTTGAACTCTTTGGTTCATGAAAAATCATTTTTTCAAGGGCCTCGGTTATTTTTCTATATGGATTCTCAGCTTAGTTATTGATTTTAAAATGTAGCAAGACAGAAAATACCTGAACTCAGTAACAGCTTCAGAATATTCAGATACTTCATTTGGCAAATGGAAATTAAATATAGAACTATAAAAAGAAATTGAAGAGGATATACACACTCATATCATATTTTTTATCCAAGATGCTTACTTAAAATTTGGAAGAAATATTGCACTTTGATATCAGAAACAGGTATTTTACTTTCCTTATGACTTATCTTATTAAGTGGACAAAATTGAAATTGCATGGAACTATTATTTTTATCTTTGTATTCACAACAAGCAGAAAATTATTTCAACCTAATATCCTTTTGTGTCTGTGCTCTCAAATGATAGGGATAAAATTTCTCACACTTCTGGAGAGCATAAACATGGTGGGTTAGACAGTATTGACTAGAGAAATGAGTTTTGTGATGCTCAGGTATATGTATAGGAATGGTCTTTATATCAAAAAGTAATTGTATATTAAGAAAGCCTCCCAGCCCAGTCTAGATGCAGTCCATAAGTCCAATACTAGCCCATAAAGACTGCTCCAGACTCATGTAGCACATGCAATAATGCAAAATTCAGGAAGATTATAGGTCAATTGATGCCAAGTCTTGTGGATCCAGTGGTGGTGGAAGCATATCCAGGGCTCTCACACAGGTCTCAGAGTGGCCCCATCTGGCTTGTCAACATAAAGGTGAAGTCAACATCATGGTCCACCTCAAGGTAGAAATTGAAAAAAAGGCTGGCCTCAGAAAGCCATTTATCTCAGTTGCCCTCCAATCAGGATACAATATGATAGATGGCCTAAACTCCACCCACATGTTCCTACAGGAGCCATGTTGACAAAATAAAAAAACCTATCACACATGGGTACCACAGATATGGTCATCAGATGCAATGACAAAAACTATGAAAGCACACCCGAGTCTATAGTACTTTCAATATTCCTCATCAACATCATAATTCAAATGCATCGATTTGTCTGTTGTATTCATTATTCATCCTCCAATTTTCACATGCATATGAGCAGATTGAAAATGCCATGCCTTTTTTCAGGTGTACTTTAGTCCTCAAAGTGAATGCGTGCTCTTCTAAACTTTAAAGTTGTTTTGTATGGAGGAGGATTTGCCCAATTCAATACATTGTTTGATGTTTTGACTGCTGCTCCTATGAGCGCTGACAGTGACTCCAAACAAATGAAATGCTTGATAAGTTCAGTTTTTCTCTGTTTATCTTGATGCTGTCTATTGGTTCACTTGTGAGTTAGGGCAAGTTAATTATGTAATGTGTCTCCACAAGCCCAAATCCCTAAGTTCCACCAAATGACCTATCACTTCTGGGTTTGGTAAGAAGGAGTCCCTGAAACGCAGTCCTACTCTTTGAAGTAAGTCGTTTGAGAAGCAGGAGGAGGATTGCATTACCAGCAAGAGCCAGGAGTGGACAGCATTCTTGGTTTCAAGGTTCTTGCATAGTGAGCCTCCTGGATGCAGAAGACAGCTAAAATATCAGAACAACCTCAGAGCAACAGCAGGAGCTGCAATGTGGAACAGAATAGATGGAGCAAGTAAAGCTGGTGCTTTTGTGAAGGAGGCTGGCTTAGATCTTGCAATGCTTCTGGACACTTAATTGGGGATTTGGAGCTTGCTGAGTGTCCATTGGTGGATGCTTACTGGGCACTTAATTTAGGGAGCTGGGTGAGCTGATTCATGGAGCTTGGGCTCAGTGCCTTCTGGATGAGGCTTACGGGTATTTATTAGTAGACCTGAAAGAACTTCGTAGCATGTCCTAAGAAACAGCCCAAACCTGAGCATTTCTCACCAACAGTCTGATTTGTTAGCTTCCTCTAATAAAGCCCTTAATAATGAGTTTTGTTTGTGAGTTCTGTGTATTCGTTGCAATGGACATTAATACCCAGAGAGGTAAAAAGTTGTTGCTGTTGCTGCTGTTGTTGTTTCTAGGTGCCATTGAATACTTTGCAACTCATAGTGACCTAGAACAAAACACTATTGGATCCTGTGTCATGATCACACATTTTCGTAAGGTTGAGTCCATGAATGCAGCCACTGAGTCAATACATCTCGTACCAGGTCTTCCTTTGTTTTACTGCCCTACTACTTTATGAAGTATGATGTCCTACTCCAAAGACTGGTCCCAACCTGACAACATGTTGAAAGTGTGTGAGATACAGTCTCGCCATCCTTGCCTTTAAGGAGCATTCTGACTCTACTTTTCCAAGACAAATTTGTTTGTTCTTTTGGCAGTCTGTGACATTTTCAATATCTTTTCCAGCACCGTAATTCAAATTAACTGATTTTTCTTCAGTCTTCCTTATTTAATGTCAACTTTCACACACAGATGAGGCTATTTAAAATACAATGGCTTGGGTCAGGCACACCTTGGTCTGCAAAGTACCCTCCTTGCTTTTCTTCACTTTGAAGAGGTCTTCTGCACAGATTTACTCAATGTAAAGCATCATTTGATCTCTGGACTGCTGCTTTCATGAGCATTTATCATGGATCCAAAGATATAATCCCTGACAATTTCAATCTTTTCTCCATTGATCATGATGTTACCCACTGGTCCCATTGTGAGAAGTTTGATTATATTTACATGGAACGGTAATGCAAGCTCAGAACTGCAGTCCTTGATCTTCAGCAGCAAGTGATTCAAGTCCTCCTCACATTGGTACGATGAAAGAACACTAATGGAGACATCAACTTGGAGATTTTTATTTTCTTTACATTAAGTTTCAATAGTATTGAAGGCTGTAGTCCTTGATCTTTATTAGCAAATGTTTAAAGTCCTTCTTGCTTTCACAAACCATAATTGTGATTTATATGTAATATTACCTTTGCAAGGGCCCAAATTTAATCTTAAACAGGTTTTCAGTTTTGGACGTGGGAGGGGGCATACTTTAGAGCTGGAGTATTATATTAATGTAGCACAGCTGTTTGTATGTAACATATAAAGGAGGACTATTATTCCAGTACACTGAGAACATCAGCAACCCTCCCTGTATTCATATGTTTGAAAGGCTATGTGAAATTTAACCTGAAAAAGAGAAAACTCCTTGGAAGGAGCATTGCAACTCTGCCAATATGCACAGTTATCCGGTGGACTGTCAGAAGTGGAGCACATCTGTCTGAAGAGAACTATACCCAGAATGCCCCTTGAAATCAAAGATGCTAAGACTTTGTCTCCTTTGCCCAATGTCTCTTGTATTATGAGTATATTATCAGAAAGTTCACATCTCTAGAGAAGGACTTTATGTCAATGGGTACCAACAACAACTAAAAGATTGCAATAATGGATTCAAAATGACAATGATTGTGAGCACAGAGGGTAACTGTGAGTCAGAACCAAATCCATAACACGTAGCAACTCAGACAGCACAGGAATAAAAGCAGAATCTAGGAACAAAGGCAGAAATTTCATTTTATTCACTTAGAATAGAAGACAGCAGATTTCTCCAGTATTCATACAGAACTTTTCATTAAAGTGTGCATATGCAACGATGAGCATTCTTACTGATGATTTCTGCTACTAGCTCAGCATAATATAATGTTCAAGTCATTTAAAATGATTATATTCTCTATAATATTCTATTAATACTATATAGACATTAGTTGGCCTAATATTTTAAAAAGTAATTTAGAGAGGATAATGAAAATAACAAGCGATCTCAAAGTTTTTTTGGTAGAAAATCAATTCACAATACCATAAATTATATATAGAGTCTTACTGGGTCACTCTGAGTCAGAATCAACCAGATGGCAGTGAGATAAGGTATAACAAAAAATGACAACATTATCTACAATTTTCACACGGGGTTATTCTGAAAATAAAACCTAGTTCATATTTCCTATAGGGCAATACATTTAAACATTATAAAGGGCATTCTGCTAGATAAGGCTGACTTACGGATTGGTCCATATTAATTATTAAAGCAGTGGTCTCACTAAGGGAAGCAGACTGCACCATTTGACATTGTCAAAGGGGTAGACACCAAAATCACTGCCTACGCAAGTTTTACATAGTGTTTTAGTAGATTTATTTTCATTAAAAAGTGTCTAATTAGAAAAACAAAACAATTTTGTAGTTCAGCTTACATGTACAAATGTACCTACAATACTAAAACTCTATGGGAATTAATGCTTTTATTGCATCTAAAAATTATTCTCTATTTCTATTTAATAATGTATTTAATTTACATTAATAATTAATATATATGATCTGGTGAAAATTTGTATCCTGCTCATTTAGTACACTGAACCACATGGCCTTGTCTACACTCCATAAATGCATCTGCTGGTGTTCCTGCTGCTGCTGGTGCTCCTACAGTCACTGGTTTTGTCAAATCGCCTAGTGTTGTACGTACAGATTGTGGAAAGTAGTATTTATGAACCTGTATCAATAACTTTTTTTGAATGATGTAGTAATTAAAGGAAACAAAGAAAAATAAAAATAGGCATCCACTCAAATACTAATAATGCTTAATAATGTATATGATGTAGAAAGATTTTACAATGTGATTTTGTTATTAATATTCATATAATCTAAGAAATATTGCATTTCGGAAATGTACAGCTTTACCACATATTATTATGTAATAAAAATTGGTGATTAAACTTATCCAGTATTCTGGATTGTCAGGTACACAAAGAGGCCCATGGGGGGTGAGTTAGTTAATTGTGCCAACCTGGCTGATAATCACTTGTGGGGCTAATTGAAAGGTGGAGGGATAAATGGGTGGTGAGCCTTGCCTTTCTAGTTCTTGGGTCTCTTGCTTTGTGATGGTCGCAACAGGGTGCAGCTGCCTTAGCAGTTCCTTGCTTCGGCTTGCAAGATTGACTTCCTACAAGACATCCCCAAGGAGAAGCTCCATGGACTTATCCCAATGCAGCCCTGGGTGCTGGAGCAGCCATGTGGAGACCCCTGCTAGTGCTGAGATGCTTATTCGTTCACTGACTCAGCTTTCCTCCTGAAGTCGGCATCATTGCCTCTGTTTTGTGAGGTGGAGGACTTTGTGGACTGGTGTTGGGTAAATGGGTTAATGTTGGACTCGTGGGCTTGGGCAGCATTGGGTTGGGATGTTTTCGTGATGCACATTTTCTTTACATAAAACTCTCTCTTATACATGAGTTGCTGTGGATTTGTTTCTCCAAAGTACCTAGACTAATACAGGGGGCAAGTGGTAACACCATGAAATACCCTACTCAGTGGCACCAAACCTGGTGATGCAACTGTATTAAGGCCTCGAAGGTTTTCAGAGCGGGAGTGTACAATCTCATTACAGGGATCTGTTATAATGGCACAGCATTTCTTTTGGGTGTTGTTGAAGTACACTTCGCTGTCTATATTTTAAATGGTGTAAAATACAAAATCAACATGAATTTTTCTCCCATGGCTAAAGCCTTTGAATTTTCACTCTTATATGCTATATTATCTTCCATCTCCCACTGTAATTTAAATACCCCCATTAAGAAGTAATCATTTTCACAACTTAATTGCACGACTTTTATTAGAGGCATGGGATTTTCATTTTCATAAGAGGCATGGAATTAAGAGTATTCTTGGCAAAGGGATCTTGGCTAGAAGTAGAGCATTCCAGAGGATGTTTACTTGTGCTTTGCTCTTACTATGCAAGAGAATTGGGCTCTGTGGACCACATCAAATTAGAGATAACATTTGGAAATATGGAAACTCATAGTGTTCAAACTTCACAGTGTTCAGGCAGAACCTGTGCATGGACAAGCTGTACTGTGTGATTGTGATTTCAAATCAGCAAAGTCACGTGTCTGACTTTCACCATACTTATTCATTCAGTACACTGATCTGAGAAACTGAAGGGTACAAAGTAGAACTCGTCATCAAGACAATAGGAAGGCTCACCAACAGTGTGAGATTGCAGATAGCACATCCTTCTTTCTGAATGGCCGGAAGCTCTTGCTGATGGAAACCAAAGACTGTTGTCTTCAGTATTGATTGTAATTCATTGGAAAGAAACCCCTTACAACTGGATTAACAGTCAACATTATGAAAATGTAGAAAAGATTGAAATCTTCAAAGATTTCATTTGGCTTGGATCCATAACCAATGCTCAAGTGAACATCAACCAAGAAATCAGAAGATGTAATACACTGTGCCAGGTTGCTACACAAGACTGTGAAAGTGCTGAAGAACAAAGCTCTGAATGCTAAGGTGTGCCAACCCAAACCATGGCATTTTCAATGGCCTCGTATGCATGTGAAAGCCAGATATAACAATGGGAGAATATATACCTTTGAATTATCCTGTTGGCAAAGTGACTATACTATGAATTTCCAGAGAGCAGGCAAATCTCTGT
This sequence comes from Echinops telfairi, assembly GCF_000313985.2. NCBI lineage: Eukaryota > Metazoa > Chordata > Mammalia > Afrosoricida > Tenrecidae > Echinops > Echinops telfairi. Next base: position 46,654,586 of record NW_022111373.1, on the reverse strand, counting down.
TGGGGTTTGCAATATGGTTCAGGTGAAGGATATTGAAAACACCATGCGCTGCCGAAAGGACAAACAGGTCTTGAGAGAAGTATAACCAGGATGCCCCTGAGAAGCAAGGATGGCGAAAATTTATCTCAGGTGTTTTGGAAGTGTTATCAGGAGGGAAAAAATCTCGGGAGAAGGAAATCATGCTTGGTAAATCCGAGGGTCAGTGAAGGAGGAAGACAATCGATGAGTCTGATTGGCATAGTACAGGCCGGGGAGTTTGAGTCTCTTGCACATGAGGTTGCTGTAACTTGGAACTCACTTGAGTGCACTAACAGCAGTAGCAAGAATGCTTTATTGGAACTCAAAATCCTCAAGAAAAAGAAGCAAAAAGTAAAGCCCGATGGTTTTTCTTATCCTTAAATAATGATTCATTGACATCTATTCAGCAATTTCTGCATACATTAGATGGGTAATAAGTTTCATGGACCATTGTTGTAGTTACATAATTTCATGTCACCTTGAAATGTAGAGGCGGAGTCTAGCCTGTCAATCAGACCACAGCCTGATGGGGCCTCCTGGTGGGTGTGACCTCCTCAGAAGGAGGTTCTGGAATCAATCTCTCTCTCTCTCTCTCTCTCTCTCTCTCTCTCTCTGTCTCTGTCCCCACCACCCCCCACATACACCCCCACCCCAGCTCTCTCTCTCTGCCTTCACCTTCCTGTGAGGAGTCACATGGGACCTATGCCATCCCTTTGATGCTTCTACCACGATTTGATCCAAAAGACTTTCCACCCACTGGCCCATGCTCTCCCTGCATTTCACACCCTTGCTTGTGGCTGCATGAGTTTGAAGAGGGATTTATGGACCAGTATCAGACTTAGGGACTTGAGTTGGATTATACTGGGATGGTTTCTTGCTATATAATTACTTCTTGATATAAAACTCTCTCTTACACATGTATGAGTGTCACTGAATTTATGTCTCTAGTCAAGTTGGCCTAACACAGCAATCATAATCACAAGAAAAATTTGGAGATTAGGAAACCTATCCATATATATTGATGACCCATTCAAAACTGAATTCAGCTAGTAATAAAAGAGACTGGACATCACATAAATAAACAAGTTTCTACAACGGAATTGAAAACTTCAAGGAAAACAATAGTATTTCAAGTTAGAATTTTGAGTTAGTCCAGAAGAAACTATTTCCTTAAGGTTGCATTATACTGAATATTTATAGCCATTGTAAATATGTACTTATAGCCATTCTTTTGCTTAATAGCAACAGAAATGCACAATCAATTCAATAAATAGTAATTAAGCTACTATTACATATAAAGGAATTATTATTATAATTACATATAAGGAATTGTTCATTTTTTCAGGAATATTCCTTAATTATTGCTCATAGTTTGAGGTCAAATTCAGATCTAAGAAGAAATTATTTCACTTACCAAAAAAAATAATAATAATAACAATATGATATTTACCTACATCATGTGCACCTTAAAAATATGATAAAAATATATGAAAATTATTTTAGCACAGAGACATAAGTGTATTTATAGTATTCCATTTGAATATAAAGCAATAAATAATTTAATTTGGAAAGTGGTCACATAAAATGAAAAATTGAAGGTAATGCAGATGATTGGCATAGAGGAATTTTTCAAAGTGTGGCTAGCTGAAACCATCCATTTTCCTAATAGACATATGTAGTTATGGTTTAAAAAACTTTTTAAAGAACATTCATAATGTAACTTCAAAAAATATGCTTTATGTTCAGTGCTCACTGAGCCATTAAATTGCATTGCCTCTTATGTTCCCATGACTTAGTTTTTCACAATTATACTTTGGAGAAATTTTCTGCAAACCCATAGACTATTATTATAGTCTTGGAAATGATGACCCCATGGAGAGTATTATAGCAGAAGGTGAGCAAATGATTCAGAGGTTGTGAACTTGCTTAATAGAAAAAGTCAACTCTCATAGTGAAAGATATATACCACTAAGTCATACCAAATGATCATATGAACTCTTTGTGGAACTGATTTTTTCTCTTTTAACATTTTACCATTGTGCACATTGACACAAAGACCTATGTCCATAAATTTAATTATTAATTCATGGGATGTAGTAGGTTAAAATTCCTCACAGAAATCTGATTCGATTCAACTTCAAGATTTATAAAGAACATCTCTATTACTTTTATTATCTTACCGCAACATAGTAATTTTTAAAATGTAAACTGCAATTACTATTCTAAGCTAAAAATGTTCTTAAAGCAGTATATTCATTTTTTAAAAGAGCAATGATAAAAAATATTTTACAAGTAAGGAACAAATAAAATATCAAAAAAGAATGTAATCTTAAAATGTAAAACTAAATAGATTAGAATTTTAAAACAACCAAACAATAATAAAATCAATGCAACTCTTTTAATGCTTTGTACAATGTACAAATGAAGTAATATGAAGTTCAAATGATTTTCAGATATTATGTAATTTTAATAAAAGGCAGTGATTTTTCTCCAAGTATTAAAATACTATAGGAGAGCAAGAATCTAAGGAAATAGTATCTATCCCATAAAAGCAAACCTACTGACATGGAGTCAGTTCTCACTCATAGCAAACTTGTCTGAGAAAGTAGAACTGCCCCACAGGGTTTATTAGTAGGAAACCCTAGGCTGTGATCCCTGGGGAAGAAACTACCACATATTTTTTTCTTAGAACAGCTAGTGAATTCAGACCTCAAACTTCCAGTTCGCCTCACTACTGTGACACCAGGGCTATTGACATCCGTTTGATGTTGATTTGCAGTAGCCCTATAGGGGAGAGTAGAAGTTCCTCCATATGTTCCCTTGGTGGTACCACATCTTTATCTTGGGAAATACCTGGTGGGTTCAAGCTGTAAACCTTGGGGTTAGCAGCCCCATTTAAACCACTACACTACCAAAGCAGCTTGTAGCCGATAGTGAACATAGATACAATGTACCTTTGGTTAAGTTCTACTTGGCTACATCCTTCCTAAGATGTGAGAGAAATGGCAGTAACCAGAGGCATGAACAAATTTAATATTCAACAAAAACATTTAATGACAATCAGATAGAAGATTTATGAGAACATAAATGTATTTACATGGGCCATACACATTAATAAAATGTTGAATTAATCAGAACTTTAACTTGACAATTTTTATAATTATAATGCACATGGGAATAAAAAGTGGTGCAAATGTTTTCTTTTGTAGAGGAGAAAGTCTATTGTCAACTATAATTTTGAGAGTAATTTAAACACAAATTCTAATGAGAGTTATTAATTTTTAAGCTCCTGTCTGTGATGAAATGGAGAAGAATCTCATCTAAAAGAAAGCATAGACTAATTTTCTTATTTTTATTTTTTATAAAATTGATAATGCTCTCAAATCTTTTGAAACTTTGAAAAATTGTTTTATGGTTGAAAATGGCTAATTAAAACTTAGTTTTGTAAATGTTTCTTTTCACATTATTTATTATCTATTTTGTCTTTATTTGAAGATGTCAGGCACCTTAAGCATATTTAACAATTCTTAGAGACTTTGGAACATTTCATAATGCTGCTTGTTATGACTACTGACCTTGTTTAACTAACCTCATCTCCATCTTTTCTAAGCTATAGAAACAGGATTTTCTTTTTCAAACATAATAGAAAATAAAGACGTCTTACAATAAAAAAGCACCACTTCCTTTTTTCTTATAGTTCGACTGTTACAAAAAGGAATGGAAAAGATTATGTTGTGTAAGAAAGGCATGCGGATCACCTCTGATCTCTGATTTCACAAGAGGGTAGGAGAGTCCAACTCAACATCAGTCCATGGCTGGAAGTGAAACATTCCTCCACCCTCCAGCCTTCTTTACCAATTCTGACTTTAACCTTTTCTCCCATATTCTCCCCTTTTCTCTTCTGGGTTTGATAATCCATTGCAAAGACCACGCAGAACCCACAGACCATACTGATAATTTTGCAGGTCCTCAGACAAACTAAAAGGTTGCAGTTCAGCTTTAGAAAGGCACAGGATACAGTGCTTCTTGTTGAGACAGTCTCTTCTCAACCATGCCCAAAGGCAGACCTCTCTCTCTGGTCTTAGTCCTCTCTGCCATGTTGCCCTTTGGTCTGTGCCCTACTCAAGAATTGCACTCCACAAATTTTGAGTCTTATGAATATTGGAACCTGTTAATAAATATCCTGCTAATCCTGAGGCTCTGTCTGTTCCTTCATATGATCCAGCTTCTTGAATTATTTGCTTTGCGTACAGATTGAATAAGTAGGGTGAAAAAATCCAACACTGAAACATACCATTCCTGATTTATAAATTCTGCATAAGCACAATAAATGTTCCAGAATTCTCATTCGTCTTTATGTCATCTCCCTGATGCATACAATTGAATGGCTTTTCATAGTCAATAAAATGCAAGTAAGCATCTTTCTGGTGTCCTCTGCTGTCATTCAACTTCATCTGATGTCAGCAATGTTATCCCTCTTGCCTTGTTCACTTCTGATTTCCAGTTCAATCTCTGGAAAACCCCTGTCTATGTACTACAGCAACTATTGCTGAATTATCTTGAGCAAAATGGTGGTAGTTAAATCATCTGGTGTCAATTTTAGACTTGAGTGAAGGGGTGGAATTTAGCCTGTCCATCAGGTTGCAGCTTGATAACCTTATTTGGAGGTGCCAAGGATACAAATAACTCACTAGAGGCATGACACATGCTCACTCCCTGGGAAACATTACAGCTGAGAAGACATATGGAGCTACACTAGTGCCCTAAGCTGGAGGAGCCATGTGGAGACCCCTGCCATTGCTAAGATGCTTATACCAGCGCTGGATCCAGAAGACTTTCCACCCACTGGCCTGTGACCTTCCTTCATTTGGCATCATTGCACGTATTGCCTGAGTCTGAGGAGGAATTTATAAATTGGTATTGGACATATGGGCTAATATTGGACTTTTGGACTTGATCTGGACTATGCTGTATTTTCTCAATATTAAATTGCTCTTGTATATAAAGTTCTTTCTTATACATATATCAGTGTCCACGAATTTGTTTCTCTAGTCTACCCAGACTAACACAAAGAATTTACTTATTTATGTGATCTCATTTTATTGTGTAATAACTTCGCCATTCTCTTGGAGTACCTTTCCTTTGAATAGGCCCAAATATAAATCTCTCCAGTTACTTGGTCAGGATACTCTCCTCCAAATTTCTTGAGATTGACAACTCTGTGCTTCCAGCCTCTCATCAGCCTTTTGAACTATTTCCATTTGCATTTCATCAATTCCTAGAATCTCATACTTTGCTAATGCTTTCAGTGCAGTTTGGATTTCTTCCTTTAATACCCTTGGTTCTTGATCATCTGTTATTTTTAAGTTGTTGACAGTCAACTAATTCTACATGGTACAGTGACTCTGTGTATTGCTCCCATCTTCATGCATCGTTCAATATATCTGGTAGAAATTTTCAGTGTTTCAACTGTAGGCTTTAAATTTTATCTTTAATGTTTTTTGCTATAGACATGTATGTTCTTTCTTTTTACCTTTCAAGCTCCAAGATTTTTCAGATTTAATCATAATAGTCTATTTTGTCTTTTTGTACCCTCCTTTGAAATTTCGTGTTTGTCTCTTGTATTTCATCAGTCCTTCCATTAATTTTAACTAATATTTCCATTAATTTTAACTAGTATAATTTCAAGAGAAATTTTCAGAGCTGCTCTATGTTCAAGTGCAAATTTGATCCTGAAATGATTAATTGAAATATAGGGATACATTTTTTATTTCATCAAGTTAATCTTATATTTCTTAGATAAATAAGAAATAGCACCTTGATGTGATTATTCTAATAGTAAGCAATTCTGAGAACCTGATGATTACCTTATTTATGACAGTCATACTCAATTCCTCCAGGGATTCCTAGTTAGTGTTTAATGTGAAAAAGAAAAAACAAAAAATAAACAAAACTCACTTCCATCTTAGCAATCCTGATTCAAAAGGACCCTATGGATATAGTAGAACATTCCCTAAGTGTTTCAGAGGCTGTAACATCAACCAGAGCAGAAAGCCTCATTTCTCTCCAACAGAGAAGCTGGTGGATTCAAACTGCTGACCTCTTGTTGTACAGCCTAACTTTTACCGTTACATCAGTACCACTATTTATATAGTTATATACAAAAATATTATGAGAAATTGAAGCTGGTGGTAAAACAACTAATAATAAAAATTATAAATAGGGTCAAATGGAGCCCTATCTCATGCTCAGAGATATATAATATTGATTGGTTTGTAATATTTTTTGTTTTGTTTTTAGTGTAAGAGAAAAAGTGTGTTTTTTTATGCATGATTTTTCCAACAGAGTATAAAATTTTAGGAATAAAACGGATGGAATCTGAATAAAACTTCAAATCAAGTACTTAGCAAATCTCTCTATGTTAAAATGGAATTAAAATATCTTGACTATGTGGAATTATACATTAAAATTCTCAAATGCTTTGCAGAGAAACTGACAATGTTTAGATGATATGTTCAATTTTATTCTACTGAGTATATAGTGCAGTAGATGTTTCAATTTATAAGTTTCAAGGTTTCCATGTGTGACAGTTACATAATCTCCTGCCAACTTGTGAAGGGGTGGAGTCTAGCCTGTCAATCAGGTCACAGGTTGATGACCTCATTTGGAGGCGCCAAGGAGAAAAAAAGCTCACTGAAGGCCACATTCAGACAGACTTTGCTTCGTCTTGATGACAAGACACATTGAGCTCCACTAGAGTCCTGGAGTTGGAGGAGCCATGGGAGATCCCTGCCAGCATTGAGATGTTACCACTGCCACTGGATCCACAAGACTTTCCACCCACTGGCCTGTGATCTTCTGACATTCGGCATCATTGCATGTGTTGCATGAGTCTGAAGAGGACTTTATAGATTGGTATCAGACATATGGGCTAATATCAGACTTATGGACTTGATCTGGTCTTGGCTGGGGTGTTTTCTCAATATATAATTGCTCTTTTATATAAATATCTTTCTTTTACACATATGAGTGTCTATAAATTTGTTTCTTTAGAAAACCCTAACACACCATGGAATTTGAAATTTTCATTTGGATTTTGTTTTTTGTCATGTGCTTATATGGGAAAAAAATCTGTAATATAAGGTAGAAATGAATGGTCATATGGAGGTAATTTTTGAGAAAGATGGGACTTATTCCCATAAGGAGCTATAGTCTCGGAAAACCCACGGGACAATTCTACCCATTGGGCTGGGTCGCTGTGGAGTCAACATTGACTCGATGGCAGTGTGAGAGAGAGACAAAAGTAATTTAAAATAATTTTTTTCTGCTTATAAGTCTGTTTTCAGTAACTTTTCTTAATTGAGGGTTTTGTGCATTTTAATATAAATGTAGTAGGAAAATAAAACATGGCTTTAGGAATCCCAATACCTAGTTGAGTGTCTTAGAGTATGTCAAATTGCTGATTTAAATCTCCTATATAAAGTACATGCTGATGTTATCATCTATGGTAACCAGTGGCCAAGTAGTCATATAGTCATATTGATGTGGCCCTTCTGGGTCTTTATGATAGTGTACTCCACAAACTGTTTGCCATTGCATAGAGCTGTCCTTATTTATATAACCTGACAACAGATTCCACCACTAGAATTTTCTCTCAATACTGACACATTATTTCATTGGTTGTATCAACTTTTCTCATAAAATATACTTTTTCTTCTATTTTGATTTTCCTATGATGAGTATTTATGTGTTAAAATCATTTAAGTTCATGCAGATATTATTATAGTAATAATGTAACAACAAAGTCATCACAACTGTACTAATAGACTTCAATGGAGTAAATGTTGAAATTGTGAAGTAATTTATTTTACTTGGATGCAGAACCAAAGTTCTTGGAAGTAACAGTCAAGAAATCAAACAATGTACTACAAAGCCATTGTACAAGAACTCTTTAAAGTTTGAAAGTCAGAGAGGTTACTGTGAGGACCAAACTGCTCCCAACCCAAGTACTGTTGTTTTCGATTGCTTCACATGCATGGGAAAGCTGGACACTGAATGAAGACCAAGAAAGGGTTGATGCATTTGAATTATGGTGTTGATGAAGACTATTAAAAATACCATAAACTGCAGAAGCATCAACAAATCTGTCTTGGAAGAGGTAAAATCAGAATGCAACTTAGAAGTGAGAATAGCAAAAATGTGTCTCTTGTACACTGGACATGTCATCTATCACTGAAATTGGTGTATGGTCGGTGAACAAGAGGGAAACCCTCAATAATATGTATTGACCCCATGGCTACAACATGAGCAAAGCATAGTAACAATTTCAAGGATGATGGGGATAAGGCAGTGTTTTGTCTTATTGTACACAGTTTCTATACGTCAGAGCAGACTCTATCGCCCTTAACAATAACACCATAAGTTTATATGTATTATACCTTGGAAGAAAAACTCAAAATCACTTCCATCAAGTTGATTCTGATTTATAGCACTCACCTATGAGAGTAGAAATGTCCTTGTGGGTTTCTGAGACTGTAACTTTTTAAAGAAGTAGAATGCCTCCTCCTTATCTGAGGACCATTTCATATATATATCCTCACTGTCCTAGAGTCAATTCCAACTAATAGTGACCAAAGGACAGGGGAGGACTTCCTCTGTGGGCTCAGCACAATAGTTGTTATTAATTCTCAATTTCGAAAAAAGTAATTAATGCCTGGAAAATTTGCTAATTTTTCTTTTGATACACATACAACAATACTTAGGAAGAGAGAATACATTATTTGATGTTTACCTGATCCAAATATCCAGATTGAATGATGACTCTATGCTTTCATATAGTATACAGGATTTCACTTGCTCATAACTGAAATAATGCGTCATATAGATTCAATCTTCACAAACAGATGTGAAATTTTTGGCCCTAGAGATCTGAAGTCTATTTTTGTCTATCACAGTTTTTTAAGTGCTAGAAGAGGGATTTAACCCCAAGCTCTTTTGACACAAGTACTTCAGCTTGTTACATCCGCTCTCTTAGTGCCTCTGGAGACATGATTAAACAGCTTCTGTGTAAACAGATGAATGTAACTGAAACTCATCAAGATCAAAATAGAAGCTTTCTCCAATTTAAAAGAAAAAAGATATATATATTTCAAGGAATTTGGGGTGTTATCCAATATTGCATCAAACCACAGTTAATTCATTACTTTTCAACTTACATTCTTTTCTGTAGTCATAAAATGGGTCAATATATTTTTCCTTAAGAAATCTTAAATACTTTAACTTTATCTCATTCCTATTTTCATTTATGTACTGAGCACTAGATAAATAGAAAATATGTAAGTATGCATATTTTGATGAATCTTACTACTCATATGTTTAGGAATCTTACTACTATAACCCCACATTTCATTGTCATTTATTAATTCATTATTTATAAAATGAATTATATAATTGTATAATTGAATTACATAATTATATAGGAATTATATAATTCATTAATTATAAAACATTCTTGAACAGAGAGCCAAAGCAAATGGAAGAATTGATGAAGTAAAAGAGCTGAATAGGAAATTTCAAAAGGCAGCCCAAGAAGCAAAGTAAAGTATAACAATGTAATGTGAAAAAACCTGGTGAGAAAATTCGAAAGTAAAAAAGAAAAGAAACATTGACCATATCTCAAATTGAAATAACTGAAGGAAAACAATCCAAGGCTCAGGATTGAATATTGAACAATTGTATGCTAATGCAAAATCTGTACATAGATTTAGAGGCAGGTGTTTAAACAGAATAAGGCAATATTGATGATTTAAAATGAGGAAATATATGTAACAGACTTGTATATCCTTTCACCATACTTATTCAATCTGTATGCTGAGCATATAATACAACAAGCTGAAATATGTGCAGAAAAATGCTTCATTGGGGTTAACAAAAGACTTTCTAAAAGTATTTGTATGTATATAGCACAAAAATGCTTATGAGTGCAAGAAATTTTAACACTTGATGAAAATTAAAGCCTCCAACCTTCTGTATAAATGACGACTCAGTGTAAAGAAAATCAAAATCCTCAAAACTGGACTAGAAGATAACATCATAATAAATGACGGTAAGATTGAAAATCTCATATATTTGATCTTAATTGAATGAACAATCAATGTTCATAGATGAAATCAAAGTATTGCATTAGACAAATCTGCTGCACAAGACCTTATCAAAATGTTGAACAGCCTTCCTTTTGAAGACAAAGGTGCACCTGATCCAATACATGTCATTTTCCATCACCTCATATTCATGAGGTGAAAGTTGGACAGAGATTAAGGAATACCATAGAATAATTAATACATTGTAATTATAGTGTTGGTGAAGAAGATTGGTAGTACTGTGTATTGCCAGAAGAATAAGCAAATCTGCCTTGGAAGCAGTGTGCATACTCATTAGAATCAAGGATGGTGAGACTCTCTCACATATCTTAAACATATTATCAGACAACTTTCTGGAGAAGAACATCATGCTTGTTGAAATCGAGGGTCAGTGGCAAGGAAGAAGCACTTAAATGTGATTAACTTACATACTGACTGAAACAATTAGCTCAAACATAACAAACATATTAAGGATATGGTGTTACTATGTAATGTTTGCTTCTGCTCTATACATAAATGTATGTGTATGTGTATATATTTACACACATGTCTAATATAGATTTACTTGTATATCTGTCCATGTATATACAGAAAATATGAATGAGAAAGAATAAATAGATTTGTTCAGCCCTCTTAATTAAATCCATACTGTAGTAGATTTCGGGAACCCTGGTGATGGAGTGGGTTAGGCCTTGAGCTGCTTAGCTAAAGGTTATCGGTGCTATGAGTCAGCATCATACACCACTCAAAAACTCAATTGCTAAATGGTCTGCGATGATTGCTTGTGGGAGAGTGTCTCTGATATGCGTGGTCTTTCATTAGCAGCTGGTCACATGGAATTGTTTAGATGGCAACTGGGCAGAACTCCAAAAAAGAAAATGCTGCTAGAGCTTACTTAGATAAAGAGTAATGTCTTCCTAAGGGGAAAAGTAGGTCACATTAACTGTCCACTTAAGGAATCTAAACACATTTTTACCCTATATGAAATATGTTTGACTGGCACTTTACTCAAGTATAAGATGAAGTTCTTTTCACCAAAATGGATTAGGAGAATCAGCAAAGCCAGTTCTGCTTCTTTAGAATCTATCTTAAAGTAAACATCTATTCATCTACATGAAGTCCCGGCTTTATGTTCCTGCCATATGAAACCCAGGAGGCTTTGTAAATTGTCTGGTTCACTTATGAAATAATCACTGGGAAAATCTTCTGTATTTTTAGATAATTTTGCATTATAAAATCACATATTTAAGTGTTTAGGAAAAGAAATAAATTCTACTATATAATACTGTTTATGCGTAGGGACATGTGCAAGTTTAGATTGAGAGATTTTGCAGTATCTTCACATAGTTTCCTGCCTGTGTGCAAGACATGCTGAATAGTGAATTGTAATATAAATGGTGAATTGTAATATAAAGCAAATTGCTTTTCTTATGGTCTAATGTTAATTAAAACCAAATGTCCCTTTCACAATGCAGCTAATGTACTTTAATTAGTCTGTCTTGTGCAGATGTGACAAAAGAGAACAAGCAATTATTAAGAAGAGAAAAAAAGCACACACACTATGAATAATTGTCCACAGTGTAAAGTACTATTGCTTTTCCCCTGTGAATAATTTGAATACTTGCCAAATAATCCCCTCAACACTATTTAAGTAATAAAATTACCCTATCAAAATAATATATATATTTAAAATGACATTTCTATTCAGTTAACTGAAATAGGTTTCTATTTACCTTCCTTCTACAGATTTAAATAATGCATAATCACACATGTTTTTAATGTGTTCTACTCACCAAACTGTGAACATCTGAAGAGCTTTGGAGGCAGTCAGACTTACATTGGGATGCTGATTTATTTTGCTTAAATGTGGACAAATATATTTACTATAACTAGGTTTCTTCATGTATTAAGTGTCCATAAAAATAATTATATGATTGTTTAATTCAAATGCTTGATTAGATTAAGTGACTATAAAGTGGTTAGGTAAAAAATTATATCATCTATAGCTTACAGTTATTAGACTCTCAATGAAGTGTTACATACCAGAACTTTGAACTAGCCATTGAGAGATGCCAATCCCTGGAAAAGAACAACCTGCTTGGCAAGTGTCAGTGAAAAACAGTAAGAGATGCATCAAAAAGGATTGACACAGTGGCCACATCCACAGGCTCAAGCAGAACAAATTGTGAGGATGGAGTTGCACCAGATAGTATTTTTCTATTGTATCTGGACTCTAGGAGTCAGAATCAAATTAACAGCATTTAATGCAAACAAATATGTCAGAAAAAAATTTCTAAGAGACTAACCATAGTTTTTCTAAAAACAACCACTATCTTCCTAAAATTCATGAGAATCCAAGTTGTTGTTTATAATTAAGTGGCTCCAGTTCAAAGTGACCCCATGTACAGCAGAAGGAAGCATTGCCTGGTCCTTTGATATCTTTACCTGTTCTTTTATTTTTTATTTTTTTCAATTGTCTTATTCGGGGCTCATACAACTCTTATCACAATCCATACATGCATCAATTGTGTAAAGCACATTGTACATTCATTGTCCTCATCATTCTCAAAACATTTGCTCTCCACTTAAGCCCCTGGCATGAGGTCTTCATCTTTCCCCTCCCTCCGCAGTCCTCCCTCCCTCATGAACCCTTGATAATTTATAAATTATTATTTTAGCATATCTTGCCCTGTCCCAAGTCTCCCTTCACCCACTTTCCTGCTGTCCATCCCCCAGGGAGGAGGTCACATGTAGATCCTTGTAATCAGTTCTCCCTTTCCAACCCACCCTCCTCTACCCTCCCAGTATAGCCACTCACACCACTGGTCCTGAAGGGGTCATCCACCCTGGATTCCCTGTGTTTCCAATTCCTACCTATGCCAGTGTACATCCTCTGGTCTAGCCAAACTTGCAAGGTAGAATTGGGATCATGGTAGTGGGGGGCAAAGGAAGCATTGAGGAACTAGAGCAAAGTTGTATGTTTCATCATTGCTACATTGCACCCTGACTGGCTCATCTCTTCCCTGAGACCCTTCTGTAAGGGAATGTCCCATGCCCGGCTATCAAAAGATATAGTGTCTGGGGTCTTAAAGGCTTGAAGGTAAACAAGCGGCCATCTAGCTCAGAAGCAACAAAGCCCACATGGAAGAACACACCAGCCTGTGTGTTCACGAGGTGCCAAAGGGATCAATTATCAGGCATCAAAGAACAAAAAGTCATATCATTGCATGCTCACCTCCCTGATATGATCACTGAAGACAAACGGATGCATAAGCAAATATGACGAAGAAAGCTGATGGTGCCCGGCTATCAAAAGATATAGAGTCTGGGGTCTTAAAGGCTTGAAGGTAAACAAACGGCCACCTAGCTCTGAAGCAACAAAGCCCACATGGAAGAAGCACACCAGCCTGTGCAATCACAAAGTGTCGAAGGGATCAGGCATCATCGGAACAAAAAATGTTATAATTGTGAATGAGGGCGGGGCGTGCGGAATGGAGACCCAAAGGCCATTTACCTGTTCTTTTAGATAAGTCTATGGAATCCACCACTATTTCAACCCAGTTGATAGAAGGACTTCTGCTACTTTACCGAACATGATGTCCAAATCCAGGGATTGGTCTCTTCTAACAACCTTGGTCTCTTCAAAGTACATGAGAGATAAAAACTCTCCATTCTTTCTTCTAGGGAGCACTCTGGTGGTACTTTTTCCATGAGAGATTTGTTTGTTCTCTTGGCAGTTCATGGTACCTTCAATATTGTTTGCCAGAACTGCAATTAAAATGCATTGATTGTTTTTCAGTTTTCCTTATTAATGACCAATTTTCACATGCCCATAAAGTATTGAAAATACCATGGCTTGGGTCTTACACACCTTAGTGTTCAAAGTAGCCAAGAGAGGCTTTCAAATACATAAGTAAAACGTTTATGATAAATTTTAGAAGTTAATTGTGAAATTCATATGTAGAGTAGATAGAATAATGCCAGACAGGAAATAAGAAGCCATTTGTTAGTTGTTGAATCCTCTAAGAGAATGTTCTTACAATATGCATAATATTGTTTACAGTGTTTTTAGGAAAACTTGGAACCTTCTTAATATTTTCCTGTTACAGTTAACAGCTGTCCTTTTGTTAAACAAAAAGATTTAAAGCAGAATTATAGCAATGTCTATAACAATTTAAAAAAAGGAATACATGCTGATGTTCTGAGATGAACAAAGGAGTTTCTAGACTGAAATTTTGGCTAAGGAAATATGTAGGTGAGTGAGCAATGTAGTGTATACAGTAATTGCTGTTTTTTTTATACAGTGAGCCTGACAAATATCCGAGTTTTTAAATTATTTGAAAACATTTGAAGAAATGAAAAAAATTCCCAGTAATGAGATCAAATCATAACTATGGGGTCAGTTTAACTTTGAAGATTACGTAGTCGTAGGTGTTTTTTTTAAATTTTAGCATCTATTTGTTATATAAGAGATGAACAGAACAAATCTTTTTTTACAGACTATTGATCTTTTCAAGATCAATAATAGAAAACTAACCAAAATGATACTCTGATATAAAGGGTCTATCTGAAATGCATTATTAACATCTAGTGACATTTTCAACCTTCAAATCCTTTCAAAGTAGTAATAATAATAAATAAAACAGACAAACACAATTCATTGCAATTGAATCCTTTTTGATTCATGGTAACCCTCCCAATAGGGTAGGATAGAATGGCCCTGTGGGTCAATGAGGCTATAAATCACTGTGGGGACAGAGAGCTTCATTCTTCTCCCATGCAGCAGCAAATAAAGCCTGATATGTAAGCTAGTATTCCACCCAGGCTCCTTATTAATAGGATTAATAATAATAGATTGTTAATATTGATCATATTAATAATAAAGGATCAATAAAATGAATTAATTATGTAATCATGAATAATTTTATAAAGTTACTGAAGTTTGATGTATAAAAATAGTCTAGTAATTAAACAACTCCCATACCTTGAAAATTTCTACTATATATTGTATATAGTGGTACAGAGAAACTATTTTGTGTAATTCATATACACACTAATCCATCATTAAACACCAGAAAATAGCAATAAAACCAACTGCTATTGCACTGGGGGCTGAGGGGTATCTTCAAAAATTCTTGGGAAAGTTCATTGGTTTTCATTCTATTTGTCCATAAATATATCAAAGACCCATACTATATAGTAACAGTTATGAAACACACATTTAAGAGAGTAAAATATTTCTAGATCTCTGACATTTCTGATTATTTGGGATGAAGTTCAAAAATAAGCTACAATAAACCCATTTACTAGTATGTGTATATATATATGTGTGTGTGTGTGTACACAAATACATATATAAATATATGTTCCAAGTTACAATTAATAATAGATCTTTAACATTGAATAAGGAAGACCAAAAATAGTTAAATTTGAATTATGACACTGGTGAAAAGTATTAAAAGTTCCATGATATACCATAGGAACAAACAAATTGGTCTTGGAAGAAGTAGAGACAAAATGCTCATTAAAAACAAAAACGAGGAGCTTTCATGTCCCTTATTTTGCACATTATCAGGAGACAAGCAGTCCCTAAAACAGGACATCATGTTTGATGAATAGAGGAGCAGTGAAGAAGAAGACCTTCTATAAGATAGATGGACACGGTGGCTGCAACAGTGGGCTCGAGCATAAGAACAACTGTGAGGGTGGTAATGGGCCCGGTCCTGTTTCATTCTGTTGTATTTAGGGTCACTATGAACTGACTCAATGGCACCAAATAGCAACAACCTCTCTCTCTGTAGATAGATAGATGATAGATAGATGATAGATAGATAGATAGATAAATAGATGATAGATAGATAGATAGATAGATAGATAGATAGATAGATAGATAGATAGATAGATAGATAGTTTCAGAATTATTATGGTATTTTTAAACTTATAAATTACTTTTCCAAAATCATATATCCTTTGTTTTCCTTTCTTCCCAGCCTCATGTGCTAAATTCTATATTAGATATCAGATATCAAAATATGAGGGGGTACCCAAAATTAAATTGAATTTTTTTCAAAGCTATATTTATTTATTTACATAACAACCTTATCACTTTCAAAGTACTCTCTGTTACACTTAACACATTTGTCAAATCTTCTATTCCATTCTTGGAAACATTTTCCAAACTCTTCTGATTGGATAGCTGACAGCACCTTCCTCATTTTTTTTTTCTTTGTCTTTTCTACAGCTTCACATTGCTGTCCTTTCATGCCTCTCTTCTTTCACGGACACAAAGAGACGTCACATGGACCAAGGTCAGGTGAGTAAGGTGCATAGGGCAAGAAAGGCATGGTCTTTTTGCCAAAAACCAGTGTACTGAGATGGCTGCAGGAGCAGATGCACTGTAGTGGCAAAACCAGTCCCCCATCTTCCAAAATCTGAACGTTTTTTTGTCACACACAGTTGCACAATCTCTTTACAACCTCCAAATAAAGAGGTTGATTAGCAGTCTGACCTGGTGGAATGAACTCCAAATGCACTACTGGTTGACATTTTCATCTAGTCAGACTGTTGACGGAAGTTGACAGGCATCCAGAATCAGGTTTGTCATAAATCAACATTTCATCATTTTTGAAACAAGAAAACGACTTGTACACTTGAGCTTTTCACATAACACTGTCCTTGTAAACTGTATTCAACATCACAACAGTTTCTGCAGCATTTTTCCTGAGCAGGAAACAAAATTTCACAGCCGCACGCTGTTCTCTTAAATCAGTCACCACAAAAAAAGAGATTCTAGTGCAGTGGTTATCAACCTTTCTAATGCTAAAAATCTTTAATACAGTTCCTCATATTGTGGTGACCCCCAAC
>NW_022111373.1:46616441-46636581 GCF_000313985.2 Echinops telfairi | reverse complement strand
GGAGTACTTGAGTAAAGGCCCAATCTCCATTTGCTACCTTAATAATAAAACTATAAGTATATGCACATTTATCTATTCCCCCATCATCATAAGTAAATATATTTACATATACACCTGCCTGTATTTAGACCTGCATAAATGCCCTTTGCCTCCTAATTCTTTCCTCTATTTCCTTTTACTTTCCTCTTGACCCACTATCATGTTCCCTTCATTTGGATTTCAGTAATTCCTTTCATTTACATTACCCTTGATCAAGCCCTACCAGGTCTCTTCCACCCTCCTCACCATCGATTTTTGGATAACTTGCTCCCTTGTTTCTGGATTGGTTAACACCACTTCCTTTAACCCCCACTCCTCTTCTCTCATGTCCCCGCAGAACAATCGGTCCTGTTGTTTTCTCCTCCATCTTGTTTATCCCTCCTATCTTATCTAGATAGACCTGCAGAGATAATAATATGCACACAAAAAACAAGACAGAACAAAACAAAGCAACAAAACAACAACAACAACAAGATGACAAAAAAAGAAAAGCCTATAAATAGTTCAAGGTCTGTTGATTGACCTGTAAGAGAGTTTTCTGGTCGAATCTGATGGGATTCCATGCCCTGATCCCAAAGTCTATTTTTTATATTCCCTGGGGACTTTCATTGCTCTCTTCTCCTTGCTGTTCTGTTGCACACCCTTAGTGTTTCCCCTCAATGTGTGCGGTCAGACTGGGCTCAATTCCCGCACTGAGTCTCCAGTGTTGTCTCTCATGGTGCTATGGGTCAGCAAGGGATGTCATGTCTTGTTGTGGGGCCGGCCCTATGGTCTTCTCTGCGCTTTGGCTGCTCTGAGTGGGGATATCATCTTCAGGGCTTGGTGGGCCAGGATGTGTTCCACTCTCTCTTCCTCCCCCTTCATTTGCTCCTGTGCGTTCTCATCAGACATGTCCCTCTCCCTGAGCTGGAGATTCAGTGTTGTCCTCTGAAGTGAACTCTTCTCTGGGGAGGGGTGGCTGTCCACATAGTTGGGACTGCGGCCAGCCCCTCAGACCTCTCTATTGGCTCCTTGCTTCATGCCGGTATGTTGTATTCATGTCTTGGAGCACCGGGTTGACATCTGATCCCGCTCTCCCTGTGGAGATATAAATACCTTCCTCCTGTAAAGGATGTATTTTTATTGTTACAAATTGAAAATAATTAAATTATAGTGATTAATCACAAAAACAATATGTAAGTATACATTGTGAAATATTTATTTCTAATTACAAGTAAATGAAATTTTGTCTTGAAGCATGGTGTAACTTGGGTACTAGTCTTCACACCAGGTGCTCATATTTGGGCATATCTGCCTGCGGGCAGACCCACCAGGAGACAGATAGAGGAGCGGTCTCAATTCCTAAAACCATTGGAAATATGTGTTTTCTGATGGTCATAGGTGACCCCTGTGAACGGCTCATTTGATGCCCAAAGGGGTCATGACCCCAAGGTTGAGGACCGCTGTTCGAGGGAAACTGCTTTCATGAAAATATTCATTGTGACCAGAGAAAACCTTCCCAGGAGAAGCCATGTTTCACTGCTTCATGCTCACCTAGCAGGAAAAAAAATGCATCTATGAAAGCTCTGCCCTAAAGAGCTTTTTCTGTTTGTTTTTTTTTTGGGGGGGCACCCACTCATACAAGTTCCTAGTCTAGTAGCCAAGACAAGGTGTAGTAGAAAGGAACCTTGACTATGAAGTCAAATGGAGCTCTCTTTGAATTCACAAATACTATTTCTGTTGATCTTAAAATATTAAGTATTAAGGTAGCAGACAGTCATTGGGCCTCTACTCAAGTACTCCCTCACTGCAAGAACACTTTGTTCTAATAACCTGGCATTCTGAGACACTCAGCTTCCCAATGGGTACATAAGCAAATATGGTAAAGAAGGTTGATGGTGCATGACTATCATAAGCTATAGCATCTGGGGTCTTAAAGTCTTGAAGGTAAACAAGCAGTCATCTAGCTGAGAAGCAACAAAGTTCACATGGAAGAAGCACACCACACCAGCCTATGTGGTCATGAGGTGTCAGTGGGATCAGGTATTAGGCATCAAAGACCCAGAATTTTAAAAATAATATCATTGTGAATGAGGGGGAATGCAGACTAGGGACCCAAAGCCTGTCTGTAGGAAACTAGACATCCCCTTACACAAGGGTCAAGGGGAGGAGAAGAGCCAGTCAGGGTGCAGTATAGCACCGATGAAGCACACAACTTTCCTCTAGTTCTTTAATGCTTCCTCCCCTCCAGTATCATGACCCCAAATCTACCTTACGAATCTGGCTAGACCAGAGCATGTACACAGATATAGATAAGATCAGGAAACACAGGGAATCCAGGACAAATAAACCCCTTGGTACGAGTATTGATACCATGAGGGTAGGGGAAAGGTGGGGTAAGAAGTGGGAAAAAGGGGGAACCAATCACAAGAATGAACATATAATCCCCCTACCCAGGGGGACGAACAACAGTAATGTGGGTGAAGGAAGACAGTGGACTAGACAGTGTACAATATGAAAATAATAATAATTTATCACTTATCATGGAGTCACCAGTGTGGGAAGGTGGAAGGGTGAGGGAGGGAGGGAGGGGCAAAAGAGGAGCTGATATCAAGGGCTCAAGTAGAGAGAAAATGTTTCAGAAATGATGATGGCAACGTATGTACAAAAGTGCTTGATACTATTGATGTATGGATTTATTTTAATTTAATAAATCTTATTTAATAAATAAACATATTTATTAAATTCATTTAATAAATAAAAGTAGTTATTAATTATTTATTTTATTGGAATTTATTAAATTTTATTCCATAAATAAAATCGTTTATTAATTATTTATTAAAATAAATAAATGAATAGAAAATTTTATTGCTCTGGATTTTATTTCCCTTTTCCCTATAATAGAGCTAAGGATATTCATAGATTTGGTGAAGAAATAATTGAGATAAAATATGTAACCATTTTTATGGTGCCTGTCACATTTACTGTACTTCCTTCCTCTTATACTCAGAAAACTAAAATAATCTATAGGTCTAGGTATTTTTCCCTATGGACTAAATACATGACTTTATACCCATTGAGAAAACTGACGTATAATATGAGAAAATAAATATTTTCTGATTCTTCAAATAAGTTATCAATACCAGGGCTAGAATTAGGAATAAGAATAAGAATTAAAGTTTTGAGCACTAGTATTTGGCATTGATCTTGAAACAAGCAAAAAATGGAAGAATAGGCTGAATAAAGATGGTATAATTAAAAGCATGAAAGTTATTAACTAACCATATATAGAGAGAAATATAAGAATACAAGAGAGCTTGGACATATCTTTAGAGGGTATGAGATAGCATGCTGAAAGATCTCTACTTAATTTAATGGGCAGTAGATTTTGAATCATAAGCTGATCAGGTAAATAAGTGATAACATCAACATCTATCTAAAGGCCTCATTTTCAATTCTGCAGAAAGACTTGCAAAATATATAGGGTTGTTCTATGAAAAGTTTTCAAAATTAATTTGTACTGGTGTTTCAAAATGTGTAAATATCACAATCACAAATTTCAGATTTGGTCTTTCTTTTAACAAAACCAGAAGGCATATTTTAAAAAGGCATTGATTTATAGTCAGGTATTATAGTGAGACTACTGGTAAGGATTTAATTGATGCAATATTTGAAAACTGTGAAAACATAGATTTTCAGCTATGATTCCCTTTGCATTGCGTTGAACTTTGAATCAGGATATTTCACACCTGCATGGTCTTTTGATGCTTCAGAGGCTATAATGGAGCATCATTTATGTGCACTTGTATTGCATTTTGGCTATTGTTTTAATTTTCTTCTGCTTTATCTTGAATTTGCATATGAGTAATTGATGGGCTGTTCCAGAGTCAGATCCTGGTCTGGTTTAAGTTGCTGATACTGGGCTTCTCCATCCTGTCTTCCCATAAATGTCGTCAATTTGATTTCTGTGTGTTCCATCTGGGGAAGTCCATGTGTATAGTCGCCTTCTCTATTGTTAAAAAATGGTATTTGCTGTGAAGTAGTCATTGGTTTGGCAAAATTCTGTCGTCCAATCTCCAGCTTCATTTCTAGCACCATGACCATATTCTCCAATGACCGGTCCTTTCTTTTTCCAACCTTTGCATTCCATGTGCCAGTAATCATCTATGCATCTCTATTCCATGTTTGATCAATATCAGAATGAAGTTGGTGGTAGGATTTCTCAATTTCTTCATCACTAGAAAACTCCTTTTTCTAGAATATTTCCTACCCAATGAGAAAGAAAAAGAAATTTCACTTTGGGGAATAGAAGTAATATAATCATCAAAACTAAATTTTATATTTGACTATGAGTTTATATTTCTTATATCTGAAAACATTCATTATGTACATTGATTTCCCACATAATAAAAGTAAAAGAAAAATCTGGATTCAAAAATAGTGTACTCAAGAATAATAATTTTTTGCATTCAATAGTTTATAATGAATTGTGGCTGCCTGTTCGTTTCATTTCATATTAAAATATTATATGAATCTCTAGAATTTTAGTACTATTGCACACATTTTTGCATTAAAATAATTACTTTTTGTTACAACATCCAATTGTCTTGCTAAATGAGTGCTCTTGGGAAAAGTAACTGTATTAAGCGTATATAGGCCCTTGCTCTGAAGAACAGTGAGCACAATCTTGGAAGTTTGGAGTTTCATAGCAAAGACATTTATAATACTACAATTTTGACACTGTTGAGCTTGGGTGATTGCTTTCTAACAAGCTGCAAGAAAAAGGTAAAAATGAGAAAGGACATGAGTGGGCATGATATACTTCTTGGCTGCAAAATCAATTTTAGGTACCTGAGGAAGCAGAGGAGAAGATATTTCCATGTCTTAGAGACATGCTGGGTCAAGTATAAGCTGAAGCAAACACCCATGAAATAAATGTAACTCTTTCTTATTGTGTGGCTTTCAAGCTATATTTTGAGATATTTGGATATACTGCAGATCCATTGATTCTTACGTTTGTGCTTAAGACTAATTAATTGCTAGCAGAAATATATATTTTAAATAATCCAAATCCTCAACTATCAAATCAGGAAATGATTTTGTGTTAAAATAATGCTATTGCTGAGTATCTCTGTATCAATAGCAATATATACCAGGATGCCAGTACTGCTGGGTCAATTCTGATTTTTGGCAATGCAACGTGTGTCCAAGTAGAAGTGTGCTCCCTAGGGATTTCAGGGCTGATTTTTAAGAAGTAGACTCCCTGGATTTTCTTTGGAGACACCTCTGACTGGACTTGAACCTCCAATCTTTTGTTTGGTATCTAAACATAGTAGTTGTTTACACGAGGCACTATGTGTATGTATAATCAGTAACATTAAACATTTCCTTGTGGTAGCTTTATGCTAGTTTGGCCCAGGATATTCTGGTCAAACACTTTTGATAATGCTTAAAAAGTAAAATAAAAATTACATTCTATGAGACAGAACTAGGTGAAAGGAACAATAACCAAATAAAAAGTCCACATTATTAGCAGTTGTGTTAATAACTTATCATGAAACAGGCTTGGTAAAGGAACTCAAACAGTACATATTTAAATATAAATCTTTACTTGATATGTGTGTGTTTGTTGTTTGATTTTAATTTGACTTTAATCTCTATCTGCTTCTGTAAAGGGAATCAAAACAAGAGAAAAATCAAGTTAAACAGATCTACTTTGCCACATTTGACCCATTTTATCATATGAATGATTCACAAAGGAACTGGAAAGGAGGGAAAAAGAGAGATGGAAAATAAAAGAACAGTTGTTTTAACACACTGTCTCCACCTTCTAGAAAGAGTAACCTTACTAGTGCTGTGGATAAGCAATTCAATTAGCAGCTATTCCTCTGGAGGAAATGCTAGAAGAGAAGTGGAGGAAGGACATATAAATGTTATTTTATGCCCTCATTTTGCATTTTCAATTTACTTCCCTTTCCCTCATTATATTGCACATTTATGTTTATTTTACAATTTCTGCTTATACCTTATTTGATAAAATTGATTTACTCATAAGAATGAGCACATAGACCATTTCAATTAGATCTATTGATTAAAAATATATTCTCTGAAAGCATATTGCTTCACACACAGACAAAAAATATTAGATTTCAGAAAAAGTCCCTCAGTGACGTGAGGGAACAATCCAGCACTTAACCATGTGATGCAGCTCTGACTCTGGAATTTTAAATTATTTCTCTGATTCGCAGACAAAGCAAAGCTCAGTGAGGCAGTATTCTTTATTAAGAAACATTTAACTCAGTAATGGTTTGGGCAAACTGGAAAATGAAAAAAAGCAATTTTAAAAAGAACAGGATCTGTTTTAAGAATAATCACTTGTTCACCACATAAAATGAATAATTTAGATGGCCATTAGTGACAATTTTGATAGGTGAGCAAAGGCAAGTGGAAAATTGTATCATTTCATGGATGCTAACTGTATCTTGGTTGACAAGAAATCCATGACTTGCGGGATTGAACTATAATATTAAAGAGAAATAATTTTCTCTTTTTCTTATTAAGTCATCAGAGTTTTAAATTGCATATTGACCTATCTTGTTTTCTAATTTTAACATATTTGTTATTGAGTTATAGAACATATACATACATTTCTGTAATTCCATAGTATCAAGCTTTAGCAATGATTAAGTCCTGTCTTACCTTGTTTCACCCAAACTCCTATACAATAATTCTAGATACCTAGCATACACTATAAAATACACATTGTACCATTCATCTATAATTACTTTTATGTTGATTAATAAAAGGGTTCAATTTTTGTCTCAGTACTTTTCAAATACATGCAACAAAGTAATTCACATTTTCCTATATACATTTTTTCTTTTATGAATATAATTGGTATTATTGCTTTTATAGAAACTACCTGATCCTTAAGAATGTCCACACTAAGGGTTTCCTGGCACACTTAGAACTATTTTTAATGTACTTATATGTATAAAGGGCTGAATATATATTTTTTAATTGACAAAAATCTATATTTTATGATCAAACACTTAAAAATATGTGCCAATGTCACACATAATCAAACTGCCATTATATGGAAGGTATAAAATTACCTATTACACATGATCAAATAAAATGTAATTATGTATGTAAAGTATTTAGTCCAGAGCCTAGTACATAGTAAACCACTAAATATTTGAGTTATTTTTCCTGGCTTTGATTAGCAGTACTCCTATTGAAAGCGATTTTATAATTGTTCCACAGAGGAATAAAGCTCCCACAACCTATTCTGGGGCAGAATTATTTGACCAATAATTTTTGGAGGAAAACTTTTGATAACCACAAAAATAGTAGAGCTTGGACTTATTTCCTCTTTACTCACTGGTATCAAAAACAGATTTCTGTCTTTTATATCTACAGTGATATAGCTCCATTTTCATCCAAGTCCATGGTCTTCCAGAAGAACGAACAAATCTGTCTTGGAGGAAGCACAGCTAGAGCGCTCCATAGAGAGGAGGCGGCAGGACCAGTCTCAAGTTCTTTGGATTTGTTATAAGGAAAGACTGCTGTTGTTAAGTGCAACCGAGTCAGATCTAGCTCATAGCAACCCTGTGTATAACAGAACAAAATGCTGCCTTGTCTTGGAACATCATGTTTAGTAAAGTAGAAGGCCAGTGGACAAAAGGAAGACCTTAAAGAGCTGAATTGACAGAGTAGCTTTCACAATACAATCAAACACAGCAACTGTGAGAATGGTGCAGGACCTGATAGTGTTTCATTGTTTCATTTTCTTGTACTTAACGTCTCTATGAGTTGTAGCATATTAGAGGCCATGTACCAACAACATACTATTTCTCTTACCTTGTGAAAGGGTAGGAACATGGAAAACGCTGGGTAGAGGATTCTAACTCTGGGATTGGTCAATTTTGATATTCAGCTGGGTATACAATTAGTCAATTCAGAAGGACAAAGAGGAATCCCATAACCATCAATAAAGCATGTTCCTCCCTGAAGTGGGGAAAGCAGCAGACCCACCCGAGATGGTGTCACTAAAGCATCCGACAGAGCAGAGGGGCAGTGACAGTGACAGTAAGTCCCCCAAATATTTTCTATGATTTTTCTCTCATCTCCCTGAATATTTGGCTAGTGTCTCACTAGCCAGACTTCTCTTGTACTCTAAAGCATTTAGTCTATGCCTAAAGATGTCAAATTAGAGAAGATGGAAAATGTTGATGAAGAGCAGTAGGACAGTGAGAACAATTTATTATTGAGGAAAATCATAGGGGCCATATCTAACATCCTTTGGCTACAGAAAGGAGGGGAATCCAATTCGACCCTAGGCCAAGGCCAAGTGCCACAAAGCAGATGTCAGACAGGCCTCTGCCTCTATTCTACTTTATTCTGGTCTGACACTAACCTTCGTCCTGTGGCACTCTGCTGCTCTGCTCGGTCCACTGCTATTTTCTGGCCACACAAAATTCCAAAAAAATACTCAGATTATGGGGATTATTAGGGAAGCTAGCAGGTTAAAAAATACTAAGACACTACCATTTTGTCCACAGGGTCTCTTTTCAAGCATTCTGCCAGGGTCCTCAGCGTCTCTGGTCCTCAGTCACTCAGCCCCATGATACCCTGACCTCTGCCTCCTTGTGCCAGGAAGCCTGCCTGCTGTTCTGCCTCATGATGCTGTCACTGCCCCTCTGCTCTGTCGGATGCTTTAGTGACACCATCTCGGGTGGGTCTGCTGCTTTCCCCACTTCAGGGAGGGACATGCTTTATTGATGGTTATGGGATTCCTCTTTGTCCTTCTGAATTGACTAATTGTATACCCAGCTGAATATCAAAATTGACCAATCCCAGAGTTAGAATCCTCTACCCAGCGTTTTCCATGTTCCTACCCTTTCACAAGGTAAGAGAAATAGTATGTTGTTGGTACATGGCCTCTAATATGTTACAACTCATAGAGACGTTAAGTACAAGAAAATGAAACAATGAAGCACTATCAGGTCCTGCACCATTCTCACAGTTGCTGTGTTTGATTGTATTGTGAAAGCTACTCTGTCAATTCAGCTCTTTAAGGTCTTCCTTTTGTCCACTGGCCTTCTACTTTACTAAACATGATGTTCCAAGACAAGGCAGCATTTTGTTCTGTTATACACAGGGTTGCTATGAGCTAGATCTGACTCGGTTGCACTTAACAACAGCAGTCTTTCCTTATAACAAATCCAAAGAAGTTGAGACTGGTCCTGCCGCCTCCTCTCTATGGAGCGCTCTAGCTGTGCTTCCTCCAAGACAGATTTGTTCGTTCTTCTGGAAGACCATGGATTGCCAATATTGATCCCCGACACCATTATTTAAATAGAGGAGCCATATTAAGCAAATCCACTTGGCCACAATGATTAAGAAGAGTGCATCAGTAAATTAAAAAAAAAAAATTGGGAGAATTTGATGGAAAAGCTCTTGTTAGATATTCCACTGAGTGTTCCATACCATAAAGAGCCCTAGAGGATCAATAGTTAAAAAGCATTGGTTAAAGAAGTTGTCTGGTAACCAAAACATGTGCAGTTCAAATAGACTAGCAACTCAAGGGGAGAAGCCCCAGTGCGTTGCTTTTGTAAATATTACAGCTAGGAAACTCTATGGTTATGTTCTATTCTATTCAGATTCCAGGCAGAGCCTCTACGTCTGAATTAATAGCACTTAACAATATAGCATAGCATTAGACCATTGTTGCCTCTACAAGACCCTGATAGTCTAATTAAGTAAGAAAATAGCACACAAGACATAACTAGACAACAATGCATTATTACTTATTTAGATTCAGAATATAAATTATATATAAAACTGAATAAATTATTAATTTGATAAATATATATCCAAAATCTATAGAAAATATGTAAGTAACTACATATTACAAAATTACAAAAGGATTCATAATTAAAAATGAAGTCCTGGCTGAAGTATACCCGGGACTCAATTCCATAGATTGTGGTAATGCAGCTAAGAACGATGTCCGAATTAATGTAAACTTTGATAAAACTACGGGAAATGTTGGCATGCACCCATTGGTGGATGTATTTTAAGACCACAATGTCAGTTGCATATATAATATGTAGAATACAATATGTCTACCACATTATCTCTTTAAGAGAAGGGATGCCATCTTGTATATTTATAGATTCCTTATTTCCATCAACACTACTGGCATCCCCAAACTAAGGTAGTGCATAGCATATATCAAGCACTTCAATTTCAATTGATTGTTTTGTATATGATCAATGAAAGAAATAAGATAATTTCTAATGCATGTATGAAGTAGAAAATTGGTAAGAACTTTTAGCATGTATTTTACATGTTAAAAACAGCAATAGTAAGAAAGTAGGAGAACAAAGTGTAAGTGTGATGTATGGAGAAAATACGAATTCAAGTGAGATCTAGAGCACGCTGACTGAGGCAGATCAGAACGGATACAAGAGTGCGTTCCATGAATTGATATGTAGTATTTTAAAGATATTTTAGAAGCATTGTTTTTAAAAGTTAATCAGGATAATGACTTTTCCTAATCAGATTGGAATAAATTATTTATTGTGCACTTAAACTCAATCTTTGTCTCAACATATTTATAAAAGAGTATGTTGACAAGGGGGGACAAGGGTAGCTGTGAGTTAAGAACTGTCCACTGGTCCTGAAGCGGCAGAGCAGCCTCTGAGAATGAATCAGGACCACCTAGCAGTGTCACTCCAATGGAGCCACAGAAGCCACCCACTTAGCTTTGCCAACCTATCAAGGGACTATCTTATCAATACAAAACCAGGCTTTTCTCTCAGAAAACAATGATTCTGAAAATAGAAGTTTAAATGATAAAAACTTTCATTGATCAATAATGTGTCTGAGAATTCCCAAGTGAGAATGGCCTCTTCTAAACTATTTTTTAAAATCTGCTTTAATGATCCTTAAGTTTTCCTCAATCTACTACAATACCCTCGCTAAACCATTGACCTGATATCTTAGGATAACCCAGCCTACACAATCCTTACCTCTTCCTCTCCTAGCACTTAATGCCTGAGTGTCTAGTGAACTTGACCTTTTCTAGGGACATCTGCCTTGTCCCATGCACCTAACTATAAGAAATACATGGTAGTCACGCAGCCAAGTGGCGTGTTTGGGGCAGAGGTGGTACTTCGGAGTTCTTTCTTCACCTACCCCACTTCCTCACAGAAAATCCCAAAGGATTCAAGCGAGATTCCTTCATGGAAGCAGCAAGATGGGACTAGAATGTAAGGTTTGCACAGTGATTGTATACATCGAATAGAAAACACCAGACTATATAACCAGAGTTTTTCATAAACCCTCAATGCCTGAAAGCAATTATAGCACCCTAAAATTGATCAAGGTATCAATTGAGATATTAGTATACTCAAATTAATATTCAAATTATTGTCACAAAGCCTAGAAAAGAACAATTCCCATTGCCGTAAACTTAATTAGCACAAAGTCAAAAAAAAGAAGCTATTCTTGGTTTGTGTAAATTTAGCTAGGAAAAGCTAGTCAAAATATTATTCATAATTTCCACTTTATTTACCATACAGGTTCACATAGAACATAAATATTCTTTCTGCTAAGGGAGATTTATCATTACATGTCAGTTTTCATAATAGAATCCTCTGTCTGGGATCACTGGGAAGGAGAACACTGGCAGTGACTGATTTGGTAGTTCACACGGCAGAAACTTAATAGCTCACAACACAGGTGGGGAAGTTACAGGTGACATGCTGTGCTGCCAAGTCCTCAAAAGAAAGTCAGAATTGTTTGCATTTGGACAGTGTAAATACACAGTATCAGAAGAAACAATATCTGCTTGGTTACAGTGGTACCAACACCTACGGCCACAGTTGTGCAAAACTACTGTTTGGTTTTTTTTTTAATCATTTAAAGAACACAAAGAATACAAACTATTAAAAATGTTGCCACACACACACACAAACATTTTAAAGGACCCAAACACGTTAGGATGATAAATTAAGGTCTCAACCATTTATGTAAAAATAAAACTTTATTTCTCCTATTGCAGTCATATTGGGGCGGGATTTGTTTGTCATGTTTTCTAATGACTACAGTAACTGACAGTATAATACCACTTGCCAGTTACAGGCAAGTAACAGTAATCCAGACCCAATATTCTTACAAATCATGCAATAATAGCTCATTTGGATAGTTTACATGTCTTATTAATGTTTCCAAATAAATAGACAGTTGCCATACAATCATTTTAGACTCGTGATGACCAGTGCTCTGAAAATTAGAACTGCGCTTCAAAGATTTTCAAGGATGGAATCTTTTAAAAGATCAGAATAGGCCTGTCCTCTGAGCTGATTTTGGGTTTGCTTAATCGGGCAACTTTTCAGTTGGAAGTCAAATGCTTAGCTATTTGCAACACCCAGGGACACTCCATGTTACTGTGAGGTCAGTATTTTTAGTGCCAAAATTTGAGACAAATTGTTCAGTAGGTTCTTGGGTGTCAATTTGCCCTTGAAAAATAACCTAGAGTTTGAGCCTACGCATTGGTGCTACACAAGAAACTTCTGGGAATCTGCTTCCATAAAGATTGTAGACAAGGAATCCCAATGGAGCTGCTGGAAATGGGATCACAATGAATCCCAATCTGTTATTAACAGGGAGTTCAGTTTTAATAATTCCATTTTTATATTGAAATGTAAGTACAATAGAAATTAATATTCTATAATTAGAGAAAATGTTCATATTCTATAATTAGAGAAAATACAAAATATTATATTTTTTGTTTCTGTCTAACACACTAATTAAAGTCTTTAATTATTCTGTCACTGCACAACACACCCTTAGACTGAGGCAAGATGGCTTCCAAACAAATGTATTTCACACATGTCTAATTTTTGTTTTCCATTTCTGTTGCAGCAGCATTAGAAAAACTTTCCTAAAATTGCTGATATTTTTATTGCTATTCACTAGTAAGAAGTGTGTGTTTTAGCTTACTTTTGCTTTGGAATGTACAAATAAATTTGAACAGAGTAAGATCGTTTATGAAGCAAGACCATTAGTTAATGTTAAATGTGAATAAATGACCATACAGTCAGGAAAATTCATCTTTAGATTTGCTGGTTATCCCTGGCTATTTCAGCTTTTTCTTTAAAAGTTAATAAATTAAATTGTTTAGTTTATATTTTTCCCATGTCATTTTGTTCCCTGCTGCCTTCTTCTAGTTTATCTTAATTTTCTCAAGAAAATGTTTTTAACATTTATAGACTAGGTCAAAATTCAAGCACTGGCATTTTCTTTAAGAAATTTGGGTTAGCTTATTTAAGAATGTCAGTCTTTTCAATATTTCTCAAAATTTAAACATTGCTTTAAAGGTTAAACCTTCTGCCTATTAATTCTTAAACTGTATATTACCTGTCCTAAATTGAAATAGATGCAAATATTAAGTGTGTCCCATTGATTATTATAAGTTTGTGTTTGAAAACAAATGAAATAGATTCTTCTTAGTATTTTCTACTACTAAGTTACCTTTCCTAGTCCTGAGATAATGTGGTCCATTCATTAACATCATCTTCACTTTTATATATAATTTTATTTTATTTTATTGAATATCATGATATATACATATGTTCTAAAGTAAGATTTACTATGCTTTCTCATATATGCATTATTTAATTTTATTGGAATACATTTAGTTTTCAAGATATTTATAATGTAAAGATGAGCAATCATCATGAAGATAATTCAAAAAGTATTGCTACTAGAATTCCAGGTCATAAAAACATAGATTCATTATAAACGAAATGTGTTTAAACATGTCCCTATAATCAATGAATAGCTGCAGCAAGTTCTCTAACTAATACAGTAGCATTATTTAAATATATACCAAAGATTACTTCTGACTGGATCTGCAGGCCCAGATAAATTCTAGGCAAACTGATTAATTGAGGAGCTTATGACTCCAAAGGGGCACGCTTGCTAGACTTACTCAAAAGACAGAACCATCATGGGGACTTAGGAAGGAAAACATAATTAAAAGCTGTATTGATGATTAAAAACCATGAAAATTGCACTGAGGAATTTTGTTTTCCTTCCCATCATGACAATACACCTGCTCAGTTTTTGAATGTGGCAAAAACTGTCGTAAGATCATTTTCTGGGAAATCCCCTCCACCCCACACCACCTGAGAGTCTTCGATTTGCTTCCTTTACTCTGAAAAGCTTTTAACAGAGGAACACAGTTGAGCCTTTGATTATACCAAAATTGCCATTTTGATAATGTGAATCAAAGAATGAAGAATCCTTCAGAGAAGGGCTATCACTGTTAGATGACAATCATAGAAACCTTTATTAAATAAAAAAATAGTTTCCAACTGAGAAGGACACTCTGAAGAAAGCACTGCCCTGTCTTGCGCCATCTTGAGTAACTGCTTGTTGCAGCCGCTACGTCAATCCATCTTATTGAGGGGCTTCCTCTTTTTCTATGACCTTCTACACAAACCTGAGGTCCTTCTCCAAGGAGGCTTGAATTCTCCTCATAACATCGGACAAAAGTCTTGACTTCCTCAATCCTAGGGAGAACTTTCAACGAGATATGGGAAAGCTGAACTCACTGCCTTCAGAAAGGTGGAGACTTGGATAAAGGATGTGTTGAGATAGTAGACTCACAATTTGAATTTTTATTTAATAAAGGTTTCTATGATTTTGCATCCATATTTTTAAATTTCGTTTTAATCTGTTTATTCATTAGTAACTGCTATAATATAGGTGATATACTGTTTTCTTAAAAATAAAAATTGTGTTTCTTATTATTAGATAGCATAGAGCCCTTTCCACCTCATTGTAGCCTTGGGTACTACACAATGAACACCTCAAAACCCTGCTAAATCCTCACAATTGTTCTAACTTCATTATTGAAGTCACAATGTAATTCAATCTCATTAAGGGTTTTCCTGCTTTAGGATGAGCTTGTATTCAGTAAGCATAATGCTCTTTGGAAGGACTGGTCTTCTCTGACTAAAATGTCCACAGGACATGAGATTAAACCTTGCCATACTTGCTTCTAAGGTACATTCTGGTAGCACCTCTTCCAAGGCTGATTTTATCTTCTTTGTATTCTTCACTACTACCTTAATTCAAGTGCATCAGTTCTTTTGGGATCTTCCTTATTCACTGTCCAACATTCACATGCATATGATGTCATTGAAAATACCAATGACTTGAGCCAAGCATACCTTGGCCCTCAAATAGATATCCTTGCTCATTAGCACTTCCCAGAGGTCTTGTGCAGCAGATTTTAATAAAAGCAGAACTTCATTTGAGTTTTCTTGACTCCTACATCTGTGAGCAATGGTTTACTTTATCATCCTGTTGTCTATGTATGTGTTTTTTTAGTGTTTTCACTTTTCTTTCATTGAGTTTCAATTCACATGAAAAATGGTAGACTTAGATTTTCATCACTAAATGCTACAAGTCCTGAATGATTTCAGCAAGCAAAGTTGTGTCTTCTGTATATTAAAGGTTGCTAATGAGTTTTTTGAAATTCCTGACTCCATTCTCTTCTTCATATATTACAACTTCTTAGATTATTTGCTCAGTATACAGATTAAATAATGATGAAAGGATACAATGGTGACACCTTTGCTAGTTTTAAACAGTATGCCCTTGTAATTGAACAAATGCCCTTGGTCTATATGCAGGATCTTCATTATCATAATGAAGGTTTATAGAATTATCATACTTCTCCATTATTCAAAGTTTGTTGTGGTCCCCACAGTGTAGTGGTTTTTCATTATCAATGAATCATGAGTAAACATCTTTCTGAAGTTCTCAACTTTCAATCAAGGCCCATCTGACATCAGCAGTGATATCCCACGTACCAGGTCAGACTTGAATGTATGGCAGCTCCATCTCAATATACTGCTACAACCATTTTTAAAATATTTGCAAGCAAAATTCCACCACATGTCTCAGTTTGTTGTACCATAGTAGCTTGTGTGATGCTGAAAGCTTTGACACTGCTATTTCAAATGCCACCCAAAGTAAACATATTTCTTTTTTTTCTTTTTTTTTAATTTTATTTTTTATTTTATTTTATTTTATTTTTTTCCGTGTTATTGGATTCTTTTTTTTTTTTTTTTAAACATTTTATTAGGGGCTCATACAACTGTTATCCCAATCCATACACACATCAATTGTGTAAAGCATATTTGTACATCATTTCTCAAAACATTTTCTCTCCATTTAAACCCCCGACATTAGGTCCTCATTTTTCCCCTCCCTCCCCGCTCCCCGCTCCCACATGAGCCCTTGATAGTTTATAAATGGGTATTTTGTCATATCTTGCCCTGTCCGACTTCTCCCTTCATCCACTTTTCGGTTGTCTGTCCCCCAGGGAGGAGGTCACACACAGTTCCATGTAATCGGTTCCCTCTTCCCTACCCATTCTCCCTTTACCCTCCCTGTTTTGCCACTCACACCACTGGTCATATTTCAACAGAACTTCAAGACTAGGAAGAGACTGCAAAGAAGAAATTAATAAAAGCAGCTAAAACTAGATCAGGGGCTAACTGTGAAACATGATCACTTGATCATGCATTAAGATAGGTTGAAGCAGAAGAAAATTTAAACAAGCCTATGATAGCAAAGTAAACCT
This sequence comes from Echinops telfairi, assembly GCF_000313985.2. Taxonomy (NCBI): domain Eukaryota; kingdom Metazoa; phylum Chordata; class Mammalia; order Afrosoricida; family Tenrecidae; genus Echinops; species Echinops telfairi. The sequence goes on along the minus strand of NW_022111373.1, from coordinate 46,619,891 downwards.
TGAGTATATTCCACCTGTAATTCAAGAACAGATCTGAAGCATTGAACCCAAAACAGAAAACCTGATAAGCTGTGGGATGAAGTGAAGAACATGATGCATGAAGAAAGCAAAAAATCATTTAAAAAGATAGGGGAAAAAATCTCCCTTTGATCCATGTGAATTAGCTCTAGCTTTTAATATTTTGGGTTTTTTTTATTAAGATTTAATCTGTTTTATTATGTTATTGTTGATATTTTTAATTAACATTTTTCTGTATATGAGGACAGTTAAATCTATAGCGACAGTAACTAGATTACTGGTTCCTTGGGGTTATGGTAGGCAAGGCTGGGGGAAAGGAGAGCTAAAATAATGTGCGTACAAATGAAGAAAATGTTCTAAAATTGGTGATTATTGTACAACTTTTCGTGATGGTACTGAACTATTGAATTATATAATATGTGAATTATATACCAATAAAACTGCTAAAGCAAGAGAACAGGAAAGAAATCAAAGTTCAGAGTGGATGCCAGAAGAAACTACGAAATTTTCTCTTAATCATAGAGTAACTAGGAAAATGGAAGTAATTATTAAGTCATTGAGCTGAATATAAATCTACAAAGGACAGTTGCAGAAGACAAAGTTAGGTTATATCAAATGTTCAAAAACCTTGAGTTAGAAAGCCAAAAAAAAAAGCATGCTCAGCATTTTGGAAATTGAAAAAATTCAAGCCACAGGTTGCAGTACTGAAAAATTCCATAAGCAAAATATTGAATGAGGTTGAAGCATGAAATAAATAGTCACTACACCAAAAAGACCTAATTGATATTCTGCCATTTCAGGAGATAATATATGAACAAGAACTAAAGGTGCTAAAGGAAGAACTTCAAACTTCAATGAAAGAATTAGCCAAAAATAAGACTCCAAGATTGATGCAAAAACCATTGAAATGTTTCAACAAGCTGATAAAGTACTGAGAGCACTTACTCATTTATGCCAGGAAATCTGGAAGAGAGCTAGATGGCCAACTGACTGGAAGTGATCCATATTAGAACCCATTTCAAAGAAAGGAGACCAAAAGAAACTCTCAATTGCAGAATAATATCACGTTCAAGTAAAATTCTACCGACGATCATCCAACAGCAGTTGTAGCAATGCATTGAAATGGAGCTGCCAGATGTTCAGACTGGATTCAGAAGAGGTCATGGAACAAGGGATATCATTGCTGATGTCAACTGGACTTAGCTGAAAGCAGAGAATATCAGGAATACATTGGCTGTTTTATTAACTATATAAAGCATTCAACTTTGGGTCATTCCAAACAATGAATACCCTTAAAAAAGACAGCCATTGCAGAACACTTCACTGTGCTCCTGCAGACCTGTGCATGGATGAAAAGGCAGTCGTGGGAACAGAACTAGAGTACTGCATGATTTAAAATCAGGAAAAGTATGAGTCAGTGTTGTGTTCTCTTACCATATTTGTCCACGCAAGACACTGGGTGGAGCTCATTGTTCAGAGACTTCTTTGCAAGCATGTCCCAAACCTATTTAAAGATTCAATTTTTAATGGCTGAAAACAAGGCTTACCAACTCTATTTTCATACTTCCCAATAATCATTTCTATCAATCATTATATCAACAATAATAAGCAGAAGAAATAAGTACAAAGTAGAATCAGATACTAAACTCAATTCATAAAACAGTCAAGTTCAACCCTATCTAACTTACCTTAATCCTTATCTAAACTATTCAATTGGTAAAAAGTATAGCCTTAGGCCTCTGGCTGAATCAAGCTAGAGACAGGCTTTCTATCAGCCATTTTGACTTTCTGTCATCTATTTTCATTAAGTAGCATGCATGGTCTCTGAGTAATTCAAGAAGCGAATTTTCCCCGTTAGCTCTAAATATACATTAATCACATTCATTTTCACAATTTCAAACAGGAATAATCAACGACAACAACTAAAGAAAAGAATCAAAACTTTAACTTCCCATATTCTTTCCAGTAAACTGCATGGACATATCTGACGATTGCCTAGCCAAAGAAGAAAAGCTACCATGAGGCAGAAGTCAAACAAGCATCCACTCTTCAGCTTTGTGATTTTACCCCACTCCTGGTACCAATTGTGTTAGGCATGATTCTCTAGAGCAGTGGTTCTCAACCTTCCAAATGCCGGGACCCTTTAATACAGTTCTTCATGTTGTGGTGACACCCACAACCATAAAATTATTTTCATTGCTACTTCATAACAGTAATTTTGAAACTGTTATGAATCGGGTGACCCCTGTGAAAGGGTCATTCAACCACCAAAGGGTTGTGATCCATAGGTTTAGAATCACTACTCTAGAGAAACAAAACCAGGACACTTATGAATATATATATATGATGAAGGAATATAACAGCTAATTAGTACACACAGCAGTACAGAGGGCTCAGTTCAACTCACTTCCATGGAACAGTTAATATACTGGAAGTCCTTCAAATCATGAGGACTGCCAGGTCCAACGTCAAGGAAGCAGACAGCTGAGTCTTCCCTTGAGCATTGCAGGCAGTCTGCCCACAGGCAGCAAACAGCAGGACTGGTCACCAACAGTCATCAGCTCAGGAGCTTACCAGCTTCAAACACCAGCATGGCATCCCATATAGCATTCCTTCAGATCAAGGAACTCACTTCACAGCAAATGATTCAGTGTGTTTTCATTTATATGTAAGCTGTTAAGTATAACTGATCTCATTAATATCTGGACATTTTATATGGGTAAAGAATTGTGTACTGGTGCCAAACTGGCCAGGGGTAGACTGTGATAGGTAGGTTTATCGTACCAACCTGGCCAATAGGAACATGTGGGATATCAGGTTGCAGCTTGATTGGAGGGCACAGAGATAAATGGCTTGGAAAGCTCCCCCCCCTCCCCCTCTTGCTCTCTGGTGATTGGAGCCAGAATGCGGCTGCTTTAGCTAGTTCACTGCCTCAACTTGTGAACTACATTACCTGTGAGACAAGCCAACCCGTGGATTGGTGGATTGAGTAGCTAGAGTTTGAGATTCCATTGAGACCTTATTTGTTACGCTGCTGATGTGTACATGGCTTGAGCTTGAGGCTTGTGGATCCTGACATCTTGCATTGCCTGGGTTTCATATCCTATGCGGGCCTGCTTTGCTAAGCTCCTGAGCTGGTGATTGTTGGTGACCTGCCCTGCTGTTTGCTGCCTGTGGCAGCATTGCCCAAGGGAAGACTCAGCTGTTTGCTTCCTTTACCTTGGACCCAGCAGCCTTCATGAATTGAAGGACTTCCAGTATACTAAGTGTTCCATCGAATTGGGTTGAACTGAGCTCTTTGTACTGCTGTATGAACTGTTAGCTGTTATATTCCTTCATGCTATATAAATCTATCCATATAGAATAGATAGATAGATGATAGATAGATAGATAGATAGATAGATAGATAGATAGATAGATAGATAGATAGAT
>NW_022111373.1:46610728-46616125 GCF_000313985.2 Echinops telfairi | reverse complement strand
TTTCAATTGGTACTCCACCAGTCCCTGGAGTTTTGTTTTTCTTTAATTATTACAGTGGAATTTTGACTTATTCCTTCAATACCATTGGTTCTTGATCTTTGCTACCTCTTGAAATGGTTGAATGTTGACCAATTCTTATTGGCACTCTGACTCTGTGTATTATTTTCATCTTAGTTTGATGCTTTCTGCATTGTTCAATAATCTTATGGAATTCCTCAATATTCTAGCTGCAGGCTTGAAATTTTCCTTCAATCATCTCAGCTTGATATATGCTGAACATTTTCTTCCTGTTTTGGTTTCAAACTAATCTTTGCACATTTCATTATAATATTTTATCTTATTGAGTTTCATGTTTTATATTCAGCTTTTTTACTTAATCATTTATTCCATCTGCTTTAGCTATTCTGCATTCAAGAGTGAGTTTGTCTCTTCTTACACTTTGGCCTTTTCTTTCATTCTTTTTTAAAATGATCTTTAGTTATCTTCATGTATTCTGTCATTAATGTTCTGTCATTAATGTTCAGTGAAACAAATCTGTTCATTAGATGTTTTCTGAATTCTGGTGTGATATATTCAAAGCTATATTTTAGCTTCTATGGTATTGCTTCAATTATCTTCAGTGTGCACATGATAAGGACTCCAGTGCAGAGTGGAATATTTCCTTCAATACCATCCGTCCTTGATTCTGAAATGTTTGAAGATTGATCTGTTCTTTTTGGTAAAAAAACACTGCACTCCTTCCATTCCTTATGATATTTTTTTGTGTTGTTTAGTATTTACCCTAAGCTCTTTCTACATTACAACTCAAGACCTGACTTAAGTATGTTTTTACTGTGTCAGTTTTAACACAGACTGAGTACATGTTCCCTTTTGATGTTCTAACTCCACAGTTTTCCCGTTTCATTGTAATACTATACACTGCTTGAATTGTCTTTTGACATCTTCTGTTCAGCTCTTTCACTCCATTGCCTTTTGGCTTGAGTTGCTCTATGTGTGTAAACAAAGTTTTGAATCTCTTGTGACATCCATCTTTATATTTTCTGTCCTTAAATTAACTTTTGCATTCTTTATATATGATATCTTGATATCATCCCATAAACCACCTGATCTTCCATCATTAGTGTTCAATATATCACATTTATTGTTGAGATGATGAGATGTATTCAAACTTCTAATTTAATCTTTATGGAGTTTATATTTTAAATTATCTTCTAATAGACCCTAAGCAACAACACACTACCTGCTGTAAGTACCCCTAACATCCAAGCCATCATTTGAGAGTATGACTTTCCAGTTGAAGCATGCAGGCAAGCATTCATCTCCAGAAGAAATCTCTGATTACTGGGTAGCATTAGGAAAGTACAAGATAATTCTGTAATAGCTTGTGTCATTAAATTAAGAAGTACCCCAAATTTAAGTGTCTGTGTGGTATCAAATTAGTTTGTATTCATAGGACAGAATAGAACTGCTTCGTAGAGTTCTTGAGGTTTAACTCCATGGAAGCCTGTTACCAGCACTTTTTTTTTTTTTACCTTCACGGTTGCTAAGGGTTTCTAAATATTGATCTTTTAGCTAAACACAGCATTTAAACATTGTGGCACAAGAATTCATAAAATTGATATGGGTTAAAAAAAGAAAACTAGAGCGAACGTTATGTTGGCTCCCTATGTTCAAATCTGGGAAATGTATGAAATGATATAAATAATAGCAATAGCTTATCAAGTATGGTCCATACAATAAATACTTCATGATTTTTCTGGTTTAATTTAATTCTTAAAAAAAAAATGAGATGGACAATTTTTCTCATAGAAGTAAAGAAGTAAATGGATTAGAAGTAAAGCTGAAAAATGGATACAGAAAATTATCACCAGAGAGATAAATATTATAAGCAATATCTTTAATTGATGGTAATTCTTAGGTAAAAGTATTATGTGCAAAGATGATGCATGCTACATTGTTGAGAGAATGATGATGCAGGGAGTCACATGTTTAAAATGGCCACTTCAGGAGAGCAGGGGGAAAAACACATGAAAAAATACCGAAAAGGGGGTGCTAACTCAAGTGCAGAACCAGGAGCAGGAAATCTCCAGAGGCCAAGAGAGAGAGTGGCTTAAGACAGCTTGGGCTACAGGCGTGTGAGCTCCACCCTCTGGCCTGTAAGAGCGCACCGACCAAGAGAAAGAGTTGCCCTGCCTTCAGCATGTGTTATTTATCCCCACTGGTTTGGGAGGCATAGGTGAGGGTATTGACAGATCTTACTGGCTGAGTTAAAGCGCACCCATGTGATATAATATTGCTCGTGACTAGCATTGTGTGTGGGCCCAGGCTTTCCTTTACCTGGGCTTAGGTGTCTTGTCTCTGAGCATGCTCAGATCTGGGTTTTCCCAGGAGAGTCTAATTAGTATGCCTGATTTCATTCCAACCCCTTTATTGTGGTCCTGTCAGCCAATTTCCACTAGGGCAGGCATTTAGGGGATATAAGTCCCCTTTATCCCTAATCTATCTACCTGTCAAAATTAGCCAAATAAAAAGTAAAAGATTCAGAAGTTGATGGTTGATAGAAAAAGGTATTTGTCATGCTTTGGAATTTAGATTATAGTGAACTTTTGCCAAGAAGTGTATGTCAGTCAAAATAATAGAAAAACAAAGTCATTGCATGCTAATAAACACAGGGATAAATTGTTCAGAATAATTTAAATATGAAAACAAGTAACTGATTTCATCATCTATGATTTTTCAATTATGCTTACACAATAAGAATATTAATATGGAGTAAGAGTAATATTTTATCAAACCACTGACAGAAGGAATTAATGCTGTTACAAAATTTCAATTATTTTTTCAAAATTAATGAGTCGTAGGAGTTTATTTTTTGATTTAAATAAATATGTGAAGCATAACTTTTTAGTTTGTGATTACTTATAAATCCAACTGCAATATCTCTAATGAATTAATGGAAGAGAGGTTTAATTACTAAAATATGAGTATTAAAATATGAAACAAAAAACTATATATATATATATGGGGATGTCAAAAATTCATGGACAATGGAATTAAAATATAATGGAATATTTTCATGAACTTTTTGAACAACATTATAAATGTTAGAAAACTGTACCCTAATTGATTATAAAATACCTGCAACTATAGGTGTATACACTCTAAGCAAAAAAGTAGGACATATTATGAGACCTCTAAAAATAAACATATAAATAATAGCACAAGTGCATGGGCTATATTAGTATAGTAGCTTTTTGTTTGTTTTTTAGCTTTTCATTGTGAATTAAGTGAAAGTTTGCAAAGCATATCAGTTTTCCATTCAAGAATTCCCATTTGTTTGTTTTCTTTTATTAATGGTAATCCCCTCATTGTAATATCCCTTATTTTACTTCCTCTTTGAATGTCCAGTTTCCATTATTATTCTTTCCTAACTGTGTTAGTCTGGGTAGACTAGAGAATCAAATTCATAAACACACATATGTATATAAGAGAGAGGTTTATATACAAGAGGAATTGAACATTGAGAAAACATTCCAATCCAGTCCAGTCCAAGGCCATAAGTCTGATATTAGCCCATATATCCAATACCAAGCTATAAAGTCTTCAGACTCATGAAACACAAGCAATGAAGTCAAATGTAGGATGATCACAAGCCAGTGGGTAGAAAGTCTTTGGGTCCAGTGGCATTGGAAGCATCTCAGTGCTGGCAGGGATCTCTCTGTGGCTTCTACAGCTTCTGAGATCTGGTTGCATCCATGTGGCTTGTCTTCTGCAATGTCTCCAAGGGAGCAGCAGAGAGAGAGAGGTGTCTTCTGCCTCCAAGGAGGAAGTACCAGATTTCCCAGAACCTCAGGAGAAGGCCATGCCCACAGAAGTCTCATTGGCTATCCAGATTGACAACCTAGACTCCACCCCTACACTCTTAATCCTTAAATTGACACCAGATTAGGTGACTACTACACTAACCATTTGAATTGTGTATGTGATAAATGCTGTTCTTATGATTTCCACTAGTTGATTATTCTAAGTGCTTTTTGTCTTTTGCTATTATTCTAAGTGATATTGTTCCTCTATATAACTGTGAGGGGAGATCAGCCCCTAACAACTACGATGGCTTTTTAGGAGCAATTTTACAGTTATGATATATAAAGAGTAAAGTCATAGAGAATAAGAGAGATAGGAGAGAGAGTGAAATAAAGAAGTCAGACACATTTATGGTAGCATGCTCACCTCCGAGACCGCCATGATTTCAGCATCCAGGTCCACTCAGACAGGAGGAAGACACAGAGGGAGAAGAGAACATCTGCTCTTTATTTCTAACCAAGGCCTATATATACCTAGGGGCGTGATTACAGGTAACCACATATGTCACAGGAAGTGGCTGAGCAATAGACATACATGTGACAGGAAGGGGATAAGCTAGGGGTGCACACACAATAGGAAGGGGAGGAATTAGGGGTACACATATGACAAGATGGGCGGGCCCTAGACACAATATGGCAGCCAAACCTTGGTCACCCTTGAGTGGACTTGACCTCTCTGGGCAATCCTTCAGGGAAACAATCTACTCTCCTTATCAGAAGGGAGTTGGTGTTACTTAGGGTCGGACAGACTATAAGTCTGATTGCTCTGGATGACTGATAACCCTTAGGGAGAATAACCTCTGACCTGTTTGCAATGACCTCCAAGTGTACAGTCGTTTTACCATGTGTAGCAAGCAGCATCTTAGGTTTGGCATATATTTTGGGGAGACAATCTGGGGAAAGCCTCTTTATATCCCACATATACCCATGTTTTATTTGACTGAAAAATGAGCCATGGGCATGAATTAATTTTCAGACCTGGCAGGTGACTAATGGCCAAAAATCTCAAAATTCCACCCACTCTACAGAATTCATAAGCTCAGCCTTTTTTGATGATTTTGAGTTTGGTTCTATATTTTTCTTTCACTCTCTATAACCTTCTGTGATCCGTCTCACAGCAGTTGGTAGTAGTAGTTGGGCACCATCTAGTTTTTTAGTCGTAAGATCACTCAGACTAATGTTTGGGTGGTCAATTAGTTGTGTTTGTTTGGTGCCTTTAATCTCTTTTTCTTAACTCTTAGTGTTACAAAGCACATCTCTAATCCAAGTGAGTTTTATGAGGAAAAGGGAAGTGTCAGGTATTACAGTCTCAAAGAGTACACACTGTTTCAGGAAAGCATCCAAGGCTGCGTGAGAACTGTGCAGGAGTTCATGGCTGAACGTGAAAACCCACGTGGAAAGAAGACAGGAACGGGGGCCACAAAACCATGCGTTGGGAAACCAGAATAACCAGGACCAAGAGGGCATGTGGAGCTGTACACCCTGCTTTGATTCCCTCCTGCCTTCCTGGCTTGGGGAGTCATGGTTGAGGATA
>NW_022111373.1:46607404-46608806 GCF_000313985.2 Echinops telfairi | reverse complement strand
ACTAATTTTGCTCTCCCCCATGACATGACTATTCTCATTAGGCCCAATAACTCATTCCCAAAAAGGTGTTTGGTTTTGTTGAAGTAGCTTTCATAACTTTACACCTTTTATGCTCAACTATGTTTATGGGTAAATTTACAAAAAGACAAATTTTGTTTAATAACTTACCTGAAGGCTTTGCCTCATAATGGATCTATTTAATATAAGACAAAATGGTGCCAGGCCCTTTTGTAACTTCACAGTGACGTTTGAGTCACTGTGTCAGTCCGTCTCACGTGGGTCTATTTTCCATGGACACTCTGCATTACCAAGTGCGATGCACCTTCCAGGTACTTGTCATTCCCACTGTACTTGCTTCAAGTAAGTTCTTCATTGTTATTGTTCTTTTGAAATTCAATAATCAATTCATTGTACTTCACCAACATTATAATTCAAAGGCATCCAATTTTATACAGTCTTTCTTAATCATTGTCCAGCTTTCACATGCAGACGAATCCATTAAAAATACCATGGCTTGGTTCAGGTAACCTCTAGTCTTCAAAGTGACATCTTGCTCTTTACCACTTTAAAGAGGTTTTGTGCAACAGATTTGCCCAATGCAATATGTAGTTGCATGTATTGGCTGCTGTTTCCATGATCATTAATTATGAATCCAAGTAAAATGAAATCCTTGACCACTTCAATCATGATGTTGTCTATTGCTTCCATTGAGATGTGCTGCATTCTTTACATTGTGTTGCAATCCATACTGAATACTGTAATCTTCATCAGTAAGTGTGTGAACCGTCTTTCAATCCCATGTTCTTCTCCATGTAGTTCAGTATTTGAGATTTCTTGCTCATCATACAGATTGAATATATTTGGGAAAAGGATGTAACCATGATACAAACTTTCCTAATTTTAAACCCTGCAATATCCCCTTGTTCTTTCCCAGGGACTGCTTCTTGGTCTGTGTAAAGTTTCCACTTGAGCACAATTGAGTGTTCAGGGATTCACATTCATCACAAGGTGATCCCCATTCTTTACAATGTTATTCTATCACAATGTTACCCATAGTTTGTTATGATCCACATAGTAAAAATGCATTTACATGGTCTAGAAATAAACAAATAAAATGTGTTTACATAATCTGGAAAAAAATAAAGATTTTTTTTCTGGTGCTCTCTGCTTTCATTTAAGATCCATCTGGTTTAAGTAATTAAATCTCTCATACACCGTCTTCTGGATCTGATTTGAATTTATGGCTGACTATATAAGTTAGAGTATGAATCATTTAGAACAGATGCCATTGGAATTTTTTAAATTACATTTTAAATGGCTAAATAAAAATTATTTGGTAAGAAACAAGTCTATAAATTTGGAAACTGGAATTAACATTCTGATAGACAGGGCTCACAGTCTG
>NW_022111373.1:46594147-46606224 GCF_000313985.2 Echinops telfairi | reverse complement strand
TTTTTGTTATATAATTAATTTCCATATCCATACATACAAACAAAACCAATAATTCAAATTCAACTAAAATGTGATTCCCATAGGATGTTATGTGTATGTATAGATATTCATATATTTTCATAGACTCATAACTTTTACACAATCCTAATTAAATATAAAAGTCAAATGTCATTGCTATGTGATGTCGAGCCAGTTCCAACACATAAGAACACGCGTGCTAGCCTCACAATTCTTCCTGTGTTTGAGCTCACTGGTAGAAGGCAGCACTTCCTCAGCCATATTGTGAGTACCTTCCAATCTTAGGGACTCCTCTTCTGACAATGTCTCTGACAATTATCTATTCACAAAGGTTCCAGCATCTGACAGTGCTTAGTGACAATCCATAAGGTTTCCAGTGGCTAAATTTTCTGAAGTGGACACCTTATTTGTTCTTCGTAGTCTGTTTTTAGTCTGGAAACTGCTGAAACCCGTTCACTCTGGGAGACCATGCTGATATTTAAAATTCCATTGGCGTAGCTCCCAGCACCACAGCAACACACAAGCCACCCCAGTAGGATAAAATGACAGGCAAGTGATGGAAAATCCACAATAAGAAGGTAAAAGATTACTTAATTAGTAAGGAAATACTTGAGCTCAGTATCTTTTGATATCAATGACAGGCATGGAAATAATATAGGATAACTGTTGAAATGGCAGCTTTTAATACGATACATAAAATAAAATTAAACAAATACTGGAATCATATATAAATTCATAGTTGTATTCGATTTTTAATTGTTAAAAAATTGACCTTTTATGAACCTTTGATTGACTCTAGCCCCAATTTCTCAATTTTAAGAAGTGAAACATTGTATCTACTTCCTGGCAGACCATATCCTAGTCGCAAAGTGCCGTCTTCTTTCATTAGACTGAATGGAATATAGCTGAGGCAAGGACAAAGCCCTCCTCCAGAGCAAAAGAAGACTAGGGCATGTGTAAAACCCCTGGCAGTCATTAACTCACTTGCTTCCATTTCTTTAGCCCATCCACCTGCTTCTGTTTCTGTAACCTTGCTAACCTCCAGCCAGCCAGTCGCTGACAGCTCTGTGAGAGAAATCCCTTCCCTTTATAAATCCTCAAGATCCTAGGTATGGGGCTTAGTCTCTGGATGTGAATCCACTGAGCCTCCTGCCAGCACAATAACCATTTTCCTTTGACTTTGGCTCGCTTGGCATTGGCTACTTCTTCCATGCCACTCTGGCAACATTTCCAGTGCATTGACCAAGAAACCCCTCCATCGCCCAGGGACCTGCTGTCTCTCCGGAGCCGGATCTCCAAGCAGGCCCTAGCTCCAGGGAGATTATCTGCTGAAGGTGCTCACATGGGGATTGCCTGCTGAGTGGATCCCCCTCACCTTGGCGCAGAGAGGCCCCTTACACTACTCCCAGGGGAACCAAGCTAGTGAAGGAACAACTCAGGCTGGTCTTCTGAATCCGCGGGCCCAGCGACAGACAGTTCCGTCCTGGTCCTTGACCAGGAAGGGAGACTGATCCACTCCTGATCACCTTCCAGTACCAGGTAGCGGGAAACCACGGTGAATTTCAGACAGTATAGGGGAGGAAGGATTTGTGTGTGCCTGTATGCTATCGTGCGTATGTGACAGAGAGGACCCAGACAGCAGAACAAGCTGTGGGCCCGTAGTTCAGACAAGGGCATTTTGTCCAGACAACTGGATGGAGTAGCAAGTGGATGGCTCCTGTACCCAAGATGCCTTTTTACGCCCCACATTCATGGAACTACCCAGTTTCCCTGAAAATAAGACAGTGTCTTATATTAATTTTTGCTCCCAAAAGATGCGCTAGGTCTTATTTTCAGGGGATGTCTTATTTTTCCATCAAGAAGAATACGTTACACATGTATTGTTGAACAACAAAAAAATGGAAATGTATTACCTGTATACGGTATGGTAGTAGTTGTCATCATAAACCAGCATAACCTGACAAACTGTGAATCCTACAGTATCAAGAATTTCTTGTTACTACCATTATTTCCATGGACAACGATCTATGGTATAGTTACTCATTTATTCAATGACAGTCATGTCATCATCTTCTGGAACATCATCATAACAATCCAAACCTTTGTTTTCGGGGAGGTCTTATTTTCGAGGGGGATGCCTTATATTTCAGAAAGAGGCAAAACTGTAAGTAGGTCTTATTTGCAGGGGATGTCTTACTTTTGGGGAAACAAGGTATATGCAAGGAAAGGGGACTGCTGACGTCAGGGGGAGGATAAGTAAAGCATCAGCCTGAGATTATGGTCCTTCAATATGGGGAGTGAGAACCAACAGAAATAGCCAACAGGCACTGCAGAGGTCACCAGATGGGATCATCGAAAGAGGCCCAAAGACATAAACGAGCAGACTAAGAGGCAGAAGAGCAGCAACAGAAATGCTAGTCCCAGCTGTCACCACACAGCTTCCACCACGGATACCTGAGGGTCCTCCCTGGCATTTCCCTGGAAAACAGCAATGGATGTGGCCGGAGGGAAGTAAGAGCATTGCTGGGGAATGGCAACAGCTGCCAGGCAGCAGGATCACTATCTGGAGACTGTTAGCTCCTGCCCTTGTCGCTGACTTTGACACTGCAGCACACCTAAAGTCGGAAGCTACTGAACAATAGAGAAGAAAAGACTTCAATATACCACATTAGGCCACCCTAGCCAGTACAACCCACCAAAGTTGTTGTGTGGCTGGCAGCAAAGACCCAGCCTGCAAGCAGTAATGCATGCAGTTGGAGGAACTCTGAAAACATGGTCCTCGACTACAATGAGCTTCCAAAGAGCTGAGGTATCGCTGTCTCCTAGAACTAGCCTGCACCTACTCCAAGTGGGTAGAAGTGTTTCCTATTCAAACTGAAAAATCCCGAGAAGTAACCTGGATCCTACTGTGAGAATAACCCCAAATTATGAGCTGCTTTTAACCATGGAGTCTGACAATGGACTAGTTTTCAGAGCAGACTTCATGCAAGAAATACCCAAAATACTGGGCATCAATTTGAAACTACACGCAGTATAAAGACCTAAGCAGTCCAACAAAGTCGAATATATGAAGCCATCATAAAGAATGAGTAAATGATGCGAAGAAGTGTATTTAATATGGCCCCATGCTCTTCTCTTAGTTCTGTTGAAAATCAGGTGCACCTTCCAAAAAGCCACTGGTACTTTCCTTTGAAATTCTTTTTTGCTAGGCTGCCACCATCCTTATTCCTTACCTGGGACCCCTTAGGAGAGAGGAGAAATTGAAGTCAGCTCACAGTTCAGTGCATTAGAGAGGGTAGGAATCAGCTATCTAAGTGAATGACCAAATGACCACATGTGATCCTATTTTCTCCTATACACCCATTCGATCCAGGGAACCAAGTATGAGTAAAGAACTAGAACTTGGCCTAATTGAAACCTAAGTGGAAAGGGCCATTAACTGTTACTCTAACCACTCTCACTGCAGTAAAAGTAGAAGGAATCTCAGCCTGTGTCCATCAGTGCCAATTTAAGAGCCGCACTTCTCCTCCAGATTGGCAGTACCGCATAGATCCAGTTCACCCAGCTAGAGCCACCCTGCACTGACAGACCAGATGACATGCCCTGCTCCTGTTGCCTGGGAAGCTGCCAGGTCTAAGCATGGCCGGGGCTTGAGGAGAACCTGGGTAAGAGTGATGGCACCTGCCAAGATTTCTCTGTGCTGGACCCTCCTTATTCCATTCACCTGCATACTCCAACCAGGGCGCCCAGTGACACAGACCCTGCTTTTACATACTTCAAAGAATCTTAAAAGGGACTTGTCTCCATAACCGAACCCAGTACTCCCTGTGTAGGTACAGATCCTTGAGCCAGACCCTTGAACAAATGACCAATGAAGAAGATGGGGTTCTTTTAGATTGGGAGCCATACAGAAAGCCTCAAAGAGGGAAATAAGACAGGGTAATGCCCTATTCCAGAAAAAAGAAGCCTAAGGTATGTGAAAAGCCTCTAGCATCATTAACCTGACAGCTTCTGCTTCTGTATTCTCCTTGCTAGCCTCTAGCTAGCCAATCCTTTCAAGTCCCTGGGAGAAATCCCTTCCCTACATAAGGCTTCAAGACCCCAAGTACACTGTTTGGTCTCTGGATGTGAATCCACTGTGCCGCGTGCCAGCACAATACATGACTTGACTCGCTTGGGGTAGGCAACTCCTTTGGGTGGATAACTCCAGTAATATAATCAACTGATCTAACCAATACAAACTATTAATAAATGAAAGCCCCAAAAGCAAAAATCTTGAATATTGTCCTCGATAAAATCCATTAATTTTAGGATTCATCCATATGGTTTGCATCTGAATATTGTCAGTGTGATAAAGAGGTAAGATCATGATATCTGAAAAGAGAGAATCTGGTTTGCTCAATAGAGTGATTTTTTTTTGTATGAGCTATTTCATTCATTCAAAACCATTCATTAAACATTTCCTGTGTACCAAACCCTGTGGTGGGTGCTGTCGCACTCATAGCAACCCTGTGTACAACAGAACATGATCCCTACAGGTCCTGCTTCACCCTCACAGTCGTTCCTATGCTTCAACCCCTGTTGCAGTCACTGTGTCAGTGCAGTTTTTGAGGGTCTTCCACTGTTTCACGTCCCATCTACTTTATCAAGGATGCTGTCCTTTTCCAGGGACAGAACTCGCCTGATAGCAGGTCTAAAGTACGTGAGATGAAGTCTTGCCATCCTTGCTTTTCAGTAGTATCCTTGCACAGGATAATGAAGGCATGGTTCTTGACATTAAGAAGCTTAATTTGTTTGGTATCCTACGAAACATTTATGAGCAAGTAAATACATTTGGGAACTGTGACTTATTTACTGAATCATGCTATTCAGAAATTTGTTACTAAAGATACATGTTAATGTGAGAAGTCTCTTATGCAAGGGAAGTGCTTGATCCCTTGACTGACTTTCAGGGTTTCCTAAATATAATTTGAAAACAATCAATAGATAAAGCAACTTTTTTTTTTGAGCATCAAGTAAATAACATGTAAAAATATGGGTACAAGAACAGAAAGGATTTAGTTGTGCTCTTGGATGTGGATTTAAGTGGATGCCAATAAATAAATAAATAAATAAATAGGTAAAATCCAAACAAACTTACTGCCATCTAATTATTCCAACTCATATCAAACTGACCCTGTGGGTGTCCCAGAGATGGCAGCTCTTTATGGGAGTGCAAGTCCCATCCTTCTCCCATGGAGTGGTTGGTGGTTAGGAATTGATGACCTTGAAGTTAGCAACTGCTGACCTTGAGGCAGGATTGACCTTCCAGTAACCACTACTCCACCAGAACTGATTATATGACTCTTATCAAGATGAGGAAGTCAGAGAAAGGAAGAAAGGAGCAATTTGATGTTAAAAATATTACCTCCCTATGATTTAGGGACCTACTTGTGTACTAAGTCAAGGTTTTAAGGTGATATTGGGCATTTTAAAGTGTATTCAAGTAGTAGACAAAGTGTTGTTAGAACGATAAAGAACATAGACTTAGGAATGGATAGTTAGTGAACATGTTATGGTGGTGGTTGTTAGAAGCTGCTCAGGAGGCCCCTGACTCACATTGACAGAGCACAGGAAATGAAATATTATGGAGTCCTATGCCACCCTTACTGTGAGAGCCAAGTTATTGCTATCACTGTTTCCACTATAAGAAGGTGGGCACTTCACATATGAATGGACAATATCTCAGTGAAATTCTACTACTGTTGAGAACAAAGACAGAATATTATTAAGATGATGAACTGGTATCCAGGGGAAATTTTTAAAGTTTTATATAAACTGCTCTATTCCAAATGACTTTCAAAACTACTTAAGATTTATTTATGTTGTTGGAGATTATTTTACTTATTAGTATAGTTGACACAATATATAAAGTACTTACTAGCTAATGCTCATCAATAATGCAACATATTTTCTACAAATATTACACAGTTCAATTAATATTGCAGCTGAAAAGTTATCCTAGATTATTATCTGGTAGTCTTGGGCTTTCAAAATTTGCCACCTTCAATTTTAATGGACTCTAGAAATTAATTAGGCTTCCACAAATATAAAAATAATGGATTTCTATTGCTTCTTTTGGTTTTTCCTTATTACTTTTTTCTTTATGTATCGTTTCAAATCCACCATCTGCTTCACTTAATATTACAAAAGCTATCTGTTTTCCCTTCTAATCTCACTCAAAATCCAATCATAATCTCAGTTTCATTAAGCCAGAATTAATTTTTAAAAATATTGTCATGAGAACAAAATGGTAGATTCCTTGGTCTATATATACTTCACTTGAGTAAGACCATTTATTTCCAAAATAAATTGCTCTTTACATAAATATATTTGTGTAAAATAGATTGATCAGATTATTCTGAGTAACACCTATTAATGAATTACTAATGACTAATTTACAATATGATTATGTGGAAGATGCAGGTTGTATAGAACTCATCTGCTTTGTTGAGTGATACATTTAAGGTAACCAACCAGCCAGGTTGGAGTGCTAAAAATTGCTAGCACAGTCCAAATTTGAGCACTAAAAACCTAGTTCTGAGGAACTTCTCAGGCCCAGGCAAATCAAGACAATTTGGTCATTATATCATTTGCCCTGCTGGAGCTTTTGGCTAGGCATTAGATTCTAACCACAAGATCTATGGTTCAAACCCTTCAGCTGCTCCACAGGGGAGCAAGGAGGTTAATTTGCTCCCATAAAGATTTACAGGATTGGAAACACTGTAGAGGGCACTATGAGTTAAGATTGACATGATGACAGAGGATTTGGTTTTAGTATCTATATAATACTATATATATAATATTTATAGAATACTGTATATTCTATAATGTGTTTTTATTTTGAATTGGAATCATATATTGCTACAAATAATAATTTAAATGCTCCCTATAAGCATCAGTAATCTCTTCAGAATAATGCATCATGCCATCATTTTGAGAAAAGATGAGTCTCTGGAATCTATATTAATATTTTTTGTTGGGTCTGAGTATTGGCTCAGAGTGTATTGGTTCAAAAAATTACTGCTTTACCACAAAGATGTAAGATGCAACTGTATGGTTTATTTCCTAAAGCTACTCTTAAATCTGGACTGAATCAATTCTTCTCAATTTGCTCTCAATTTAGAGGCTTTTGCAACTAATGCACATGAGAGTGAAAATGAAGGAGAACTATACTTCTAAATTTTTAAAATTTTTAATATACAATGTATACTATAGTCTTTACTTTAGAGAAACAGAAAAGCCTTTTTTTCTTCTCAAAGAGCAAGCAGAAAATTTAGTGAATGTTGCCTACAGCTTCTCTCAAGAATGTGTCTTCCATCTCTGATGCGATGAGAGTTTTCCAAAAATTTGCACTCAGCTTTCTATACTTGATTTTAAAATTAATAAAAAAGGTCCCATTTCACAAAACGCTGTTCTTGTTGTAGGTGAATGCCATCCAAATGGTTAGGAGTGATGTGCAACAGAACAAACCCCTGCCCTGCCCTGCCCTGCCCTGCCCTGCCCTGCCCTGCCCCATCTTCACAACTCTTGTATTGGAGTCCACTGTTGCAGCCACGGTACGAATCCATCTCATTGAAAATCTTCTTCTTGCTTACCCGATACTTTATGAAGCATGCTGTCTTTTTCTAAGAACAGGTCCCTCTTAATAACATATCCAAAGTCTGACCATTCTTTGCTTCATTTATAGGGTAGCTTTGGAAATTCCCCAGAATCTTCATGAAGCTAGCCCTAAATTCCTTTTAAAAATCTTGAAAGTCCTTCATGTTCCCTGGAACAAGCATAATCAGAAATAGCAATAATTACATAGTTGCATAATTTGAAGATAAATACACATATTTTGTGAGTATATATTTACATATATCATATAGAATTAGTAAAAGAAATACCCCAATAGAGAGAAGACCATCATAAAAATGTAGTGACTGTGCTGTTACATAGGGCATTGGTCACATGGAAATGGCATAAAAATAACTATAAACCACATAAAAAGGAAAATTACGGTGTGTTTAAGGAACACCACAAATGCAGCATTATTAAAAGACTGCTTGGAGCATTTTTTCCCCCTTTGCTTTCTAACCTTGACCAAGAGCACCAATTTAATTTAACTTCAGTTTTTATTCGGGGAAGCAATAAGCTGACTGTAAAACCCTTGCATAATATATTTTCTTGCATATATGTAAGTAATAGCCATAGGAAAGTGTATGTTTCTTTGAGTTCTATTTTCTCACTCCTCCTCTGAGAATATATAAAATAGCTTATATGTTTGTCATTTTATTTCTTTGAGATTTCAAATACTCTTAAAATATCACCTTTATTCTAAAATGCATAGAAATCCAACTATCCTGTACTTTCATTGCTTTGTTTTTTGTTTTGTGCATATGTTAAAAATAAAAGACTTGCTTGAATTTATTTCCTTTTGATATATGAATATTAGTTTCCTTCAGACTGCTAGTGTTGCTTTTGATTTTTATTTAGTGTGCACACATTCATAATATTCCTTCTTAATAAGTTTTCATATACACCTCTTTGTCATTTTCATTCTCTTTGTGTGTTTGTCCTCTCTGCCAGCAGTCTCCTCATACCCCACACTCTTTCTCTCTGCTGGCTAGTGTTCCTCCGAGGACTTTTATTTCCTATTTGTATAGAATCTATTTCTCCTAAAGCAATTTGTAATTCCCTACAAAACTGAAATCCATTGCATCTGTGCCTCGAGCTAAGATTTTAGTTTTATGAGCCTCTTTGCCTGTGCCTAAATGAAGCACAAGCAGCATAATGAACTCTGACCGAATTTCAGGGGTAGCTTTATGTTATGAAGCAAAGGGATTGTGTTTCCATGGGGGAACAGTAATTTCACATGGTGACCGTAGTCAGGAGAATCTTCACTAGGATTATATAAGACAAAGGATGACAGTCATTCATATGAAAGCATTGCCCATAAAAGATGAACAAAATTCTGCTTGAGAGACTTTCTCCTCTCTGGGAGACTATGCTGATTACAATGCATCGTAAACACACTTAAAACCTCTTCTCAGAGAAACAAAGACTTCAAAACCACACTTACTTCTATATATGTTTTTCACTTTCACTGTCATAACATGTTTTAATCTTACTGCATATATGAAGCCAGATTAGAAACAAAATTGCAATGATAGTGATCAGACTTGCTCTTTCTTTTATTCTTCCTGAAACATCCTCACAAATAAAAACTGTACCTGCTCAGGGATATAAATCAGTCTCCATCTTTATTTAGAGTAAAAAGATTAATAAGAAGTTGACACTTGTAGGGAATGCCAAGAACAGTTAACAGTGTTAGATTAGAAACTGCATGCAGAATAATAAAAGTGTTATAAATACAAGATGGTGTCAGTACAGAATGCTGAAAGCTTATTAGTGCTTATTATTGACTATATGAATATTAATGCAAATTCACAAATCATTATGAGTTTTGTTTTAGATTTTCTCAGGAATTCCCAAGAAGTCTCTACTCTTTGATATTTAATTCCATTCCATGCAGTCTGAGCTAAATATCAGAGACTTTAAGGATATTACTATAAAATCTAGAAAAGATTAAGGAGCACTTAAAACTTACTTTTCCCTTAACCTATATCCTTAACAATTTGATATCAGATTAATTTGGTTCAATAACATAGCTATTTGTATCACACTGTACATTGATGGGGACTAAAACATCAAGATAAATGATGCAAATATAATCTGTCACAATCAGAAGAAATATATATTTCATAAGTTAGGAAGTATGAGTGACTTATTCTTCAGATCTCTCTATTGTTATTATTCCCATTTACTAGATTGGATTTCCTGAATTTAATTTATAATCACTTAACAAATACTGGTAACTTCCGTGTATGCCACAGTATAAACCAATGTTCATGCAGGAACATGTGCAAGGCACTAAAGAGAACTGTCCACTTGGTGACCTGAGACTGGAACTTCTCTGATGGCAGTCCTAATCACTTTTCCTGGCTGCATGTTCAGATTGACACATTAAAAAGCCACAAAGCTATATAAAATAATCTGCCTTCTCTGAAATAACATTAGCCATGTGGGACCCAAGCAAGACTAGGACAAGATCTAAAAGTGAGTATCCTGAATATTTATCGGTAAACTTCATTACTAGTAGAAACAGGTTTTAGTTTGAAAATTGAAAATTAGGTAACCTCTTGTCTACTAAAATTAGAATATTTATTTCTTCAATTTTGCTATTAATCAACATATTATTTTATACACAAAAGTTTAGATCTTATTTAAACATGTATAATATGCATATATTTAATTTGGCCAAAATAATTTTTATTTGCATCTACATAAAATATGTTAATTTCCTTTTTAAATTTTTTCAAAATCTGGATGAAAGAAGAGTTAAATCTGCATTAAAAAGTGCTTCAAACACATATGAAAAATTTTATAGCATAGAGAAAATGGAAAACTGTATGTTTTTGTCTTTTAGCCACATATATCATCAAAGCAATTCACTGCCATGGAGTAGATGCTGACCCATAGTGACGCCAGGACCAGGGTAAAACTGTCCCTGTGAGCTTCCAAGACTTTAACTGAAAAGGAGTAGAAAGCCTCGTCCTTCTCCCTCTGAGTAGCTGGTGGTTTCAAAAAGCTGACATTGCAGATCACAGCACAATGCATAACCCATACACCATGGCTCAGTAGGCCACACCCCCAAAGAAACATCACCTAGCTGTGACGTGAGTAAGGGCTATAGCCCACCCTAATCTTCCCACAACTGCTTAGCTTCACAGCACTCCTGTCGTGGAGTAGGTTTATTATGCTAGGTCATGTCAGGGGAAAGGCCACGACTGCCCTGTTCCTGTCAAGTTGACAAAATATCCAAGTCTCACAACTCTACAAATATCAAGTCCATTATCAAAGTAGAATTGTTCACCCATGAGAGAGACTGCAGTAAGTCCTCAAAATGGCCACGACTTTTGAACAGTGACTTAATTTAATATTCATCCATTTTGTCTTATTTTGCACCCTAATTTATAATAATAATAATAATAATAATAATAAGGTCAATCTAGGAGATTCTAGGACAAGATCATAGAGGATGAAATGTGAGCAAAGATGTGTCAGTACTTAATATAATATCATTCTTGTTAAAAAAAAAAAATATATATATATATACACATGCTGATTATGGATTTGCATTATACTCATTTTCAGTATTCCTGGCTTCCTGTAATATATCACAAATCTAAGGACATGAATTTAAATTTATTTTTAATATATTAAATCAATAATGTTGAATGTTCGCCTGCCTTTCCTGTACTTTCTTGCTTTAAATATAGAGCTAAGATTAAAGTAGATGATGGATGAGTGAAGATAACAAAATAATGCTATTATATCTTTGAAAACAAATAATAAAAAAGTGCATTTTTATATGCTTTTATTTTCTCTCTCCACTCAATTTTTCTTATTTATTATTTTATGAATGATAAATTCCTGAGGACATATTTCTCAGAAAGATGTATGCAAGAAAGTTCTACATATCAGAACAGGCCAAATAAATCAAGATCAAGTATATCAATAAAATTCTGGGTTTGGATTTGATCTCACCAATCTCAACTCCTATCTCTTTCTTTAATCATTTGCTACAGTGACTTATGAGAAGCTCAAAAAGAAAATAACAAAGAGAAAGAGCATTATAAAAATAAGTTATTCTGCAATATTTTTGACAGGCCTTGCTCACCTCATCTTTCTTCGTTAATAGATCTATCTTCCTGGATAAAATGTGCGTATTCCTTTGCACAGGGGAATGTGGCTAAAATGATGATCTAGTAGGGAGCTACTGATAAATTCATTTTTGAAAGAACTCTCCTTAGAGCTTAAGTATTAATTAAACATATAGTGCCATATATGATTTGGCCATAAAATTGCTTAAATTTTAGTAATTGCATCAGTTGACACACATACACACTCACACACACACCCGAGATCATCTAAAATATTCTTAGTTGAATTTGAACTATAATGGATTTTTTTTT
>NW_022111373.1:46590966-46591957 GCF_000313985.2 Echinops telfairi | reverse complement strand
TGGTGGGCCAGGATGTGCTCCACTCTCTCCTCCACTTCATCTGCTCCCATGTGCTCCGATCAGATATGTTCTTCTTCCGGAGCTGCAGATTCAGTGCTGTCCTTTGAAATAAATTCGGCTGTGGGGAGAGGCAGGCGTCCACATAGTAGTTGGGGTTGGGGCCAGCCCCTGAAGCTTTAAGACTATTTTATTGTGTGCTGTTAAAAATTTTAAGTACATTATAAATGTACTTTAAAACTTTAACTTATCCTCTCTGAATGGCATAGTGCATCAAGAATTGGGTGGCTGACCTAAAAAGATGAAGATTTCTCCTGTAAAGAGTTACAGTCTCAGAAACCCACAATGTCAGTTCTAGTATGTCCAGTAGGGACTCTATGAGTTCAAATCTACTCAAGGGCAATGAATACAAGCACATTTATAATATGAACAATAGAGCCAATCCCTAGGTCTCTTTTGACTCAGAAGGAAACAAATGTTTCATGTTCCATATTCCTTTCTTAAATCAAGAATATCTTCTTAACAACCTTTTCTAGACAATATGATTCTTTGTTAACAATAAGATAAATGGACTGACTACCTACATAAGCAAAATGGGTGTATGACTATGGGGATGCTAAAGTAAAAGCTGATGATTTTCATAAAATATAGATACTGTGAAACAGTAAATCATGGACAGAACTCTGAGTGGTCACTAGTGGAAATGCCTTAAGATTCCCATCGGTTGCACTACCATGCAAAGAGTTTTAGGGGTGAATCAGATCAGACGACACAGAGTGACTCTGTCACATTTCATAACAAAGGACATATAGGAATTTTTTTGTGTAGCTCCTCTGAAGTCTCTCCTGAGAGAACAAGAAGGAAGTTCCCCAGAAGGCAACTTGGGCTTTTGCTACTAGAAGAGAAAATAATAGTGAAGAGATCAAAATAAAAATAACCTTCCATCACTTTAGCTAATAGTATTCTAAGACACAATATAAGAAAATAACAATGA
>NW_022111373.1:46586864-46589873 GCF_000313985.2 Echinops telfairi | reverse complement strand
ATTTTTAAAATAGTTTCATTGGTATATACTTCTCATAACATACAAGTCAATCACTCACTCCCATGAAGAAGAGTAGTGCAATCGTCACTACAATCAATTTTAGGACATGTTTTTCTTTACTCATTGTTAGCTCATTTCCACCCAGACCTCTGCAGCCATGCCCTTAGGTAGCTACTAAATCAGTTACTGTTACTATAGATTTATTTATCTATCGTGGGTGTCATATAGATGAACATAGGGTAAAATGTAATACTTTTTCATTTGATTCTCTTTATACCCATTTTAAAGTATTAATTTTTAATAGTCTCAGCTTTCTTTTTTATTGATATTTTTCTCTGTTTTATCCAGTTGTTAGTTGTCTTCAGAGAAAGTCATGGCTTCTCAATCAATTCCCAGAAATGTGCCATTTTACAAACCCACACCACTGATTGAAGTGTTGGCCGGGTGTCTTTAAGGACAGACCACACAACACCACCAAAGTTTATACTATTAACCTTGAGCCTATCCTCCTCTGTGATAAGTAGGTTTTTTGCGCCAACATGGCCAGCGAACACATGTGAGATTAACTGAAGGGCGGAGAGATAAATGGCTCCACGAGCCTCACCTTTCTTGTCTCTTGCTCTTTGATCATCAGACCAGTGTGCGGCTGCCTTGCTTGTTCTTTGCCTCAGTTTGCAAGCTACACTACCTGTGGGACACCTAACCCGTGGACTGTGTTGCTATAACTTGAGGTTCCTTCAAGACCCGCTTTGCCACACTACTGGAACTTATATCTCTTGAACTGGGGACTGTCGGACCCTGTCATCTGACTGACTGTTGGTGACCTGCCTTGCTGTTTCCTGCCTGTGCCCGGATAGCCTGAATTGCTCTACAGAGGACTACCTAGCAGCCCTAAAGACTTGAAGGACTACCGGTGTCTCACAGCTGTCTCACGGGAGTGAATTTGAGCTATTTTATAGATTGATTAACTGTTCATTTCTTATGTTATCTATCTATCTATATAAACATATATAAAATTATTAGTGTCCTGGTTTTGTTTCTCCAGAGAACCCTGTCTAACATAATTGGTACCGAGAATGGTTATAGAGAAAGAAAATCATAAATATGGGCTTCTTAAATTGCCTCTTCAGTCTGATTAGTCTTAACAGCACTTTTCTACACCCAAAGGCATGGATAAGTCTGCCACTTTTACTAATCCATGTTGTGAAATAGCAAAACTAATCACCACTGATAGATGAGGTGCTGGTTAAAGGAGAGGCTCTGGGTGATCACATGTTGGATATTTTCCACCAGTTTTATCAGGATGACAGGTATAGGGAAGCTGGTTGGCTAGTCCTTCTTACAATGGAAAGTGTGATTAAGGAGAGGGATGGTCTCAGAGCCTCAGAAGTAGGCCTCGGGTGCCTACTAGCAGATTTAAAATCTTCCGCCTGTGCTACAAAGAAGAGCCTTCTCTCCCCTAATAATAGAGTTGACATTGCTGAGAAGCCGGTCCAGAATCCCATTATGTAAGTGGCTGAATTACAACGGCAGCTGAATTGCAGGTCTAGTGCAGTGTCTGATACCAAAGTGAGGGCATTGATTGGGAAAAGTTGGGACTCCGAAACATGGGATGGGAACACATATGGGCTGATAATCCAGAGGAGGAAGATATTGAGCCCCTAGAAAAAATTGACCCACCCCAGTCAATAGATCCACCCCTCAGCTGAAGGTGTTAATCCACTATCAATAAAACAATCCACACCTGAGCATATTAGCCAAACTGTTCAAGCTGAAAAGCCAGGTGGGGCTGTATGGGTAGTATTGCCTGAGGGAGATGCCTTACAATATATTGCTGATAGCACTCAGGAAACACCCTCACCACCCATTATTTCCTCTAGACCTATAACTAAAATTAAGTCTCAGAAAGCTCCTAAAGTTGAGGTTGAGATGATTACCTAAGAAGCACACTATGCTCACAAAGATCTGCTTGAGTTTTCAAATACATACAAGCAGAAGCCTGGGGGATAACCCTGGGAATGGTTACTAAGGGTGTGGGATACTGGTGCATGCAATATAATATTAGACTGGTCTGAGTTTCTGGTTATGGGACCCCAAAGCACAGACTCTTCTTTCAATGTCCCCAGGTGACCCAATGGTGCTGGAGGTGTAAGTTATAGATAAAGATGCAGACCTCTATTGGTGAATCACAGCGTAGACTGTTGAGATTTTGGAGTAAAGTCCTGCCATTCTCTGCAGACAACTACTTCCCCTTTGAAAAAGAGCTATTGGCCTGGTACTGGGCCTTGGTGGAGACTGAATGCCTCACCATGGGACACCAAGTAACCATGAGGCCTGAACTACCCATCATGAACTGGATATTGTCTAAACCACAGAGTCATAAAGTTTGACATGCACAGAACACTCCATTGTTAAATGGAAGTGGTATATACGAGATTTGACCAAAGCAGGAACTGAACGGACAAGTAAGCTGCTTGAAGAAGTGGCCCAAATGCCCACAGTCTCCACTCCTGTCACATTACCTCCTTTCTCCCCATCTGCATGTGTGGCCTCCTGGGGAGTTCCATACTTTAACTGAAGACCAAAAAAGTCATGCTTGGTTTATGGATGGCTCTGCACAATATGCAGGTGCCACTCATAGTTGGACAGCAGCAGCACTATAGCCCCTTTCTGGGATTTCCCTAAAGGACAGTGGTGAAGGGAAATCTTCCCAATGGGCAGAACTTCGAGCAGTGCACCTGGCTGTTCAGTTTGCATATAAGGAAAAATGGCCAGATGTGAGACTGTATACTGATTCATGGGCTGTGGCTAATGGCTTGGCTGGATGGTCAGTGAATTGGAAGGAACATGATTGGAAAATTGGTGACAAGGAGGTGTGGGGAAGAGGTATGTGGATGGACCTCTCTGAATGGGCCAAGAATGTAAAGGTAATTGTATCTCACCTGAACCCTCACCAAAGGATTACCCCTGAAGAGGAGGACTTTAATAATCAAGTGGATAAGATGACAC
>NW_022111373.1:46547926-46585532 GCF_000313985.2 Echinops telfairi | reverse complement strand
ATTGGGATAACAGTTGTATGAGCCCCTAATAAAATGTTTAAAAAAAAAAGAAAAAAGAAAGAGCTTTATATACAAGAGCAGTTTAATATTGAGAAAACATCCCAACCCAGTTCAGATCAAGTCCATAAATCCCAGATTAGCCCATATGCCTAATACCAATCTATAAAGTCTTATTCAGATTCATGGAACACATGCGATGATGCAGGAAGAGCACAGGCCAGTGGGTGCAAAGTCTTGTGGATCCAGTGGTGGTAGAAACATCTCAGCACTTGCAGGGGTCTCCCCATGGCTCCTCCAGTACCCAAGGCACAGGGTCTATCAGCATAGTGCCATTTGTCTTGTCAGTAGAGTGTCTCTCGGGCAGTGAGCAGAGAGAGAGAGTATCTCTGACCTCCAAGGATGAAATACAGCAATTCCCAGAATCCTCAGGGGAAGGCCATGCCCACACCAAGGCCTCATTGGCTATCACCTGATTGACAGGTTAGACTCCACCCCTTTAATCATATTCCTCCCAAATTGACAAAGGATTATAAAACTACCACATAGTGCCACCATGAAGGACTCGAACAATGATGATTGTTCAAGGCATGATGATTCACACCACGTCCTCATTTGACTCACCTATTTCACCTGTGCATAAATCAGATGGATCTTGAATAATGACAGTAGAAACCATAAGCTTAATCAGATGTTAACTCCAACCGCAGCTGGTGCTACAGATGTGGTTTTGTTGCTTGAGAAAACTAGTACTTCTCCACGTACCTAGTATGTAGCTCTTGAGCTAGTCAGAGCCTTTTTTGCCATTCCTGTTTCGATGAATCATAAGAAACAGTTTGCCTTCAGCTGTCAAGGACATGCTCTTTCTCAACTCTTCTTTGGAGGTATATAAAATCTTGATCCCTGTTCTATAAATTAGTCCACAGTGAACTTAATCACCTTTTCTCTTCCCCAAATGTCACACTGGTCCATTGCATTGGTGACTTTATGCTGTGAAGTCAGTAAGGAAGACATAGCAATGACTTTCAATTTATTGGTAAAACACTGCATATGAGAGAGTGGGAAATCAATGCAAGAAAAATTCCGTCAACATTTACCTCAGTGATATTTATAGGGGTACAGTGGGCACGTGAAAATATTTCTACTAAAGGGAAGGTCATATTATTGTAACTTAAAAAGAGGCACATTAGCTGGTGGGCTCTTTGGATTTTGGAGGCACTATATCCCTCATTTGGGCATGACTCTGGACTATTTAACAAGTGATTTGCAAAGTTGCCAGTTCTGATCAAAGTCCACAAGACAGGCTTTGCCAAGGTTCAGGCTGCAGTGCAAGCTGCTCTGACATTTAGGCTATAGGATATAGCTTGAGGTGCCCATGACAGATTACAGTTTGCAATCTTGAAGAAGTCCTACTGGTGAATCACAGCACAGATCCTTAGAACTTTGGAGCACTGCCATCCTGTACAGACAATGAGTCCCCTTTTCAGAAACAGGTTTTGGTTTGTTACTGGGCATTAGTGGAGACTGAACACCTCACCATAGGCCACCAGGTCATCGTG
Organism: Echinops telfairi; assembly: GCF_000313985.2. NCBI lineage: Eukaryota > Metazoa > Chordata > Mammalia > Afrosoricida > Tenrecidae > Echinops > Echinops telfairi. The sequence goes on along the minus strand of NW_022111373.1, from coordinate 46,583,976 downwards.
TGGCTTGAGCTGCCCAAGATAAACCGGGTGTTGTCTGACCCCCAGAAGAGTAAAGTCAGATGTGCACAACAGGCTTCCATCATGAATGTACAAGGAAGCTGCATGAAAAGTGCTCCAAATACATATGGTCTCCACTCCTCTTAAATAACTGTCTTTCTGACTTTCTACAACTTTCTACAATCCCTCATGAGGGATTCCTTATGATAAGTTGACTTAGAAATAGAAAACTCGTGTTTGGTTTTCTGATAATTCTGTGTAATATGCAGGCACCACTCTAAAGTGGACAACAACACACTAAAGCCCCTTTCTGGGACCTCTAGGGAAGATGGTGGTGATGGAAAACCTCCCATCGGCCAAAACTTTGAGTAGTATACCTGGTCATTCAGTTTGCTTGGAAGGAAAAATGGCCAAATGTGTGACTATATACCGATTCTTGAACTGTGGCTAATAGTTTGGCTGGATATCAGTGACTTAAAGGATCATTATTAGAAAATTAATGTCAAGGAGATGGAGGGCAGAGATATGTGGATAGGCCTCTCATAATGGGCCAAAAAGTGAATATATTTGTTTCATGTGAATGTTGAGCTAAGAGTTACCTCTGCAGAGGATGAAATTAACAGTCAGATAGGCTGACAAGTTCTCTGAAGACCAGTCCTCCTCTTTCTCCCGTACTGTTCTTGCTGTCCAGTGGGCCATGAACAAATGACCGTGCTGGCAGGGACGGCGATTAGATGGGGAGTCTGCAACATGGACTTCCACGCATCCAGGCTAATTTGGCTACTGCCCTTGCTGTACGTCCCATCTACTAGCAACAAAGAGCAGCATTAAGTTGAAGAAATTAAACCATTCCTCAAGGAGAGGAGAACCGGTAGCAGGTTCAAGATATAGAACTATTTCCATCACAGAAGGAGTAGTGTTTGGTTCTTATTGGCATAGACACATACTCTGTAAATGGGTTTGCCTCCCCTACACACAATGATTTTGCCAAAAACTACCATATGTCAACATAGAGAATGTCTTATCCACTGGAAAAGTATCCTGTACAGAATCACTGGATTAGGGGAATCATTCCCAGCAAATAAAGTATGGCAATGGGCCTATGCTCATGGAATTCATGAGTCTTACCATGTTCGCCATTACCCTGAAGCAGTTGGCTTGATAGAATGATGGAGTGGACTTCTAAAGACACAGCTGTGGTTCCAGGTAGGTGGAAACACCTTGCAAAGTGGGGACAATGTTCTTCAGGAGGCTACATATGCTCTCAAGCAGCATCCAATATACGATGCTATTGTCAGAAATGGTAGAGAAAATTGGAGGGCAGAGGCCTGACTGGCTTCTGCCTCACAGCAATCAGCCTTGGCTGATGCTAAGTTTGCTTTTCCTTCTCCCCCTGTGAAGTCTGAGTTAGCCAAATGTCCCCAAAGTACTGCTAACCTCAGCAGCACCATTATTACGATATATATATAATATATCATCTTTTGTTTATGCATTTATCTGTTAATAAACATTAGAATGCATGTTTATATTTGTACTGTTGCTTTGAATCTCCTAAGTATATACGGCAGTGGAATTGCCAAGTCATATTTTAATGACAGGCATCTTATTGTGACATTTGATTGGCACACATGGATTCACAAACATGGGAATCCACTTGACAACAACAATTTAATGAATGAGGATGTAGAGCAAATTTTCGTGTGCTTTTTGGCCATTTGTATTTTTTCTTTGGTAAAATGTCTTTTAAAATCCTTTTTCCAAAATAAATAAATTGATCAATCCTGGTTACTTTTTACAGTTTCAGTGTGCATGTATTCAATCATGCAGAGAACAAGCACATTGAGCAATGTTGTCTATCTGTGTCTATCTGTGAGGAAATTCGCTTTGCCATGAAGCGTAGCTGTAAAAGTAAATGCCCAAGGAAGACTAGAGTGTCAAGTCTGGAGCTTGAGGTCTGGCTAGTTCGGGCATTTGAACTTTGTTGAAAAATAAGCTATTTTACATTAATTTAGAAGAAAGAATTTGAACAAATCTATTTTTACCTATTTTATTATCTTTAATTTTCCACTTAAATAATATTGTCATCTGTTATTCAAATTGTAGTTTCCTCTTTCAGCCATTTTAGAACCATTATTTCTTTAACTTTCTGCTTTGATCTAAAACTTGTTTGCAGTCTGCGCCGTCAACTGAGCCTGTTCCAAGCCGTGGTGTTTTCAATGGCCTCGTATCCATGTGGAAGTTGTCCACAGAATAAGGAAGACTGAGGAAGACTTGGTGCATTTGAATAGTGGTGCTAGAGACAGATATGGAAAGTACCTTTGACTGCTGAAAGGACACACAGATCTCTCTTGGATGAAGTATAGCCAGAGTTCTCCTTAGAGACAAGGATGGTGAGACTTCGTCTTACATTTTTTGGACATGTTGTCCGGAGACCATTTCCTGGAAAAGGACAGCAGTTTGGTAGAGCGGAAGAGCAGTGAGGGAGAGGTGTCAACAAAGGACTCAAACAGGAAACATTGGGATGGCACAGCATCCAACCATCTTTCCTTCTCTTGTGCATAGGATCACTATGGATTGAAATCAACACGCTGTCACCTAACAATAACAACAACAGCTCATTCAACTGCTTGTATAACTTAGTATTTCTAAAATGTGATTTATCAACTGACACTAAACACTGTAAAAGATAGTTTTAAGATAAACAAAAGCAGTGCTATGGGAGAAACAATGCACAGATCTTAAATTTTCAACTGGAACCTAATTCTATCAACCATGTGTTTTACCTCTTTAAATATTAATTAATTATACTTCAATTTAATTATAAAAGATTTATATATTCCAATACGCCTAAGGTATATGGGATAAAAATCATTCTGAATGAAGATACTGCCAAATATTGAATGATGCTGATATATACATATTTTTATTGAGTACACACACTGATGAAAGAGCCATATGTTAATTTTCCTTGAAAATAAGAATAACTAGAATTATTTTATTTCTAACCTTTAAAAAGTACTATCCTTTAATATATTTCATAACAAATAATATCAAATTCATCTTGTAAATCAAGATGATATTTTATTAATATGATCAATGTTGCTCTCATATTTTCCTTGGGTATGCCTAATAATAAGAATGTAATTAATATTTACTAATTGTATGTGCATTTATGTAGGAAGAATATTAAAGTTTGTAGGTGTAATGTGAATAAAGGTTCCAGAAGAAATTATTTTAAACATCTCCTTTGGAAAAGTAGAAGTTTCTTTATATTTGTTTTCCAATAAAATGCTCTAGTGCTATAGCATGTCAACCCATTCCAGGCTGGAACAATCTTAGCAAGGGAATGTGGCACTGAAAATGATTGATGGGTTACATTTTGTAGTTAATAGGACTGCCTTCAAGATCAATTGCACAGGCACAATGAGTTTTGCACATCCACCAGTGTTCTGAGACATGTAGTTATTGGGTATCAATAAATGAATTAGATAATAAGTACTCTAATTATCCTTAATAATATAATCTCATTATCTGGGTGCCCCCTCCAAAAAAAATATAATCTCATTAAGAAATGTATAACTGTGGAGAACTACTTTTCACCTTCTACTTTGTCTCTTCATATTTAGAATAAGTAAGTTATTTTTATAATGTAATTTTAACATTTAAAAAATTTTAAGGAGCTTTACAAATTATCAGGCACTCATGAAAACAGAATATGTGATTTAGGTTATGTAAATCTTTCTCTTTGCCTAAACTCAAATGCACATCAATAAAAGAGAAAACTTTGAAACTAATTTTAAAATCTGAGGGGGTTCTGAAAGAGTTGTGAGGGAGAAGGCTGTTTTCAGGCATGAAACCTCTGCATCCACCTTCTAACTCTAAGTAGATAGACTACCCTTGGCTACAATCCATGCGATTATGGAAGTACCCAATAGAAATATCAACATTATCAACTACCGTCTTGTTATCAGAAGAGGCTTCCCAAAGGCACACTCTCTACCTGATGGGCACAAGAGGAGTTTAATTGCTTATCCATATGGAGCTTCCTGGTAAAGTGTAAGCTCATTTTAAAGACATTCTTATTATGCACATTTAAGGAGGAAATTCAACTATATTTTGTCCCATAGAACACACCTTTGCAATTTCAGCAGCTGCACCTACTTCGAGTGTGGGGATAAGGATGATCTACCAACCATCAAATTGATACATAAATATATCATGTCCAAAAAACATATTGACCATAACTAAATTTACATATAAAAAGTAGACAAATTTAAAGAAACAAAGAGAATAAAATACAGAGAAACAGGAATAGTAAAAATTTAATGAGGGAAAAGTTATTTTTAAATGCATCACCTATATTTTAAAAGACCATGCTATTAAAAAGAAGGGTAAATTTTAATGAACAAAATATTTGGAAAAGGAAAAATTTTGTCAGGCAAAAGAGCATGATTACTTATATTTAAAAGGTGACAACAAATGACAGCAGATATGAATAATGAAATAAATTAATAGGGTTTAAGATTAATTAAAATAATATAAACAGGAAGTACAGAAAAAAGAATTTATGTTCAGAAAGAGAATGAGCAAAGACAAAGAACTAAGTAGAGAGAAAATATTACCCATAATAGAAATTGAGTAAATCCAAAATGGCTAATATACCTAGAACACTATATATTTGAAGAATATAAACTTATTTTGTTTAACTGAGTAGAAAAGAAACTTTGTAAGAAAGTCATTGCATGGCCAGGGGAAAAAGATCCTGTGGCAAAATTTATCTATGCATAACATTATTTGTGGGTATTTGTAGTAAAGTGAAATGAACAGGTCCCATCTCTTAAAATTAAGAGGAATAGAAGACCCTGTAGTCCTTCACTTTTTCGATCTTTTAATTTTTATTCAAATTCATAGACAATAAATTTCAAGAAAATATCAAATTAGTAAAACTAAGTCATGTAATTTTTCCCTGATTCAGTGTAGAAATAAGAACAAAAAGGGGTCCTTTAGATACTGTACTCAATTGATTTGTTGATATCTTAACTACTCTACCTGTGAATCTTGTTATTATAGATCCTGTCTTAAAAGATGCTATGTGAGCAATATCATACTGGAGTAGGGTGGATCCCATCCCTTTTGAGTAATATCTAATAAAATGAAAAGAAGAGGGGAACAGACATGACCAAGAGTCCCCCGGGAAACCAGGGGGGAGATGCAGCTAACAGGCAAGGAACATCAGGGGATGACTGGGTGTACCAGGAAGAGGCATGAAGAAGTTATCTAGACACTCTGCCCTTAGACCAATCAGAAAACAACGACCCTTGCAGAAGCCTGAATTTGCATTCCAAGGCTCCAATACTATAAACAGATTTTATTTTGTTATAACTGTCCTAGGAAACCAAGATAGATGTCATGGCATAGAATGAGTGCCTGGAGGCACCTCACCACCAGTTGTACAAAATGCATGATGGAGACGCTCTTCTGATTAAATTTAAAAGGTACGTAAAAAGGAAATTAATTTTTCAAAGGAAAATATTGACACATTCACCTATAAAGTAACATAAGATGAATGAATCTGTTAGTGCATGAACAAAATTTTCAATCTGCTACAACAAAAATTGTCATGCTATGATTATTATACCATTTGGAAAGTATCCATTTCCTATAACTAACTTAAGTAATCAAGGAAGGTGTGTGTCAGGGTTGTATACGTTTGCCATGAGTATTCAAATTCTATGCTGAGGAAATCATCCTGGAAACTGGACTGTACCAGCAAAAATGTAGTATCTGAATATAAGGAAAGCTTATTAAAACCCTGCCATGCAAGTGACGTAACTTTGCGAAAGGAAGAAGTTGAAATAGTTGTCTATGAAAATCAAATACTGGAACCTTCATTATGGATTGCAACAATGTAAAAAATAAAAATAAATAACCCTAATTTTGATCACTTCATATATGCGTGAAAGTTGTGCCATAAATATGGAAAGTGACAGAAAAAATGGTTCAGTTAATTATGGTGTTGGCTCAGAATATTGAAAGAACCATGGACTGCGAGAAGAATAAATCAATCTGTCTTGGAAAGAGTACAACTAGAATGCTCCTTGGAAGCAAAGATGGCAACACCTCATCTCATGGGTCTTGGATATTTCATCAAGTGAGACCAATCCCTGGACAAAGACATCACCTTGGCGGAGGGGCACCGAAAAAGAGAGAGACCGTGAATGCAGTGGATTACTGCGGTGACCACAGCAGTGGGCTAACCTTGCACAATAGTGAGGATGCTGCAGAACTCTGCAATGCTCCCTTCCTTTTTATATAAGATTGCCTGGAGTCAAAACTGACGAGAAGGCAAACAACAAGAAGTACAACATACTATATGATCAACAAGATAGTTGAAAATGTAAAGAAAAAGGAAAAGTGTGTGAATGAGAGATCTGTTTTGTTCTGTTGTTCATAGGGTTGGGATGAGTCAGAACTGATTCAATCACACCTAACAATAAACAAGAACTTAACTGAAGAATTACAGGGTGTTTCTTTATTACAACAATATTTTCAAAGGTACTATTATATAAACATTCTGTTTTTAGTCTGGAGAAAAACTATATATGCAAGTGGTGGTAGATGATTGAGTACACTTATAAATTTCATCTTAGGAGAATTACATTTATGGCAGGAGTAATTTTTGCTCATTCTGTTTGTAAATATTTAATACACATCCTCTTGGAAACAACAGAGCCACAGGGAGTTTCTTATAGTAAGTGCCTATGAACACTAATGCATCTTTAAATAACAGTAGTCAGGCACAGAGATAGTAGCATTTTAAATTTTAAAAAGTACAAATGGATTGAAAGAAGGCTTGGGGGTTGATTTATTACAGGACTCCCACTCTATCAACTCATGGTCACCAGCTCCACTCTAATTTAAGCCATCCATCATTGACATATTTACCAGTTTGTGGAAATGAAATGAAATACGTTACTCCCTCAAAGTGCATTTCTATCAAAATCCAATGATGGCTCAGGGTTCATAGGACAGGTTCTTACAGTCATGAGGATTCAATTAGTAAAGGATACTCAGAACCTCTGTGCTGCGTAGGGTCATCAGGAGTCACAACCACCTGATGACCCCTCACAAGAATGAAAACCAGTGTGCCTAGGCAGCTGCAGCAACATGCGTCAGTGCCGACCTAGATCCAACTGATTCACTTTAGACTTTTATATTTAATTATTGAGAGGTATTTATTTGCCCTTGAATGCAGTTTATGTCATTAATAACAATAGTAAGGCATTGTATATTGAAAAAGTTTGTTATGCTTCACTATAAATTTCAATATAAGTGATTACTGCTGTGTATCCTAGTACAAGCCTGACATCATTTGAATCTACTTAAAATAGTTGGTAAGGATAATGTAGCTCATGTCCAATATGCACAAAAGGTAAACTATATACACAGAATCTAAAGCCTCCCAGAAGCACATGCTGACTGGTAGCTGATAGCTCAGGGTCAGAATAGGTCTCTTGAATTCTGGCTCACTGTTGTTACAATTTGAGGCTTTATGATGCCAGAAATTATCACCATAAGTGGAAAGATGAAAGCTGACTAGAAAATGCTCCATGTGGTCCCCCTCTTTGGATCATTTCATCTAAAATCATTCTCGGTGTGTTGTTCTGTGACATGGAGTGACTTCTCAACCACAGAGTGACACACCATCTTCCTATGCCAGCCTCACAAATGTGGATGAGATGTGTCATCTGCATATCAAAGGTTCCTAATGTTTCTTCTTCTATTTCAGATGCCTCTGTCTTTATCTTCTCACATTTACTCAGAATATAGATTGAATAAATGTGATCAAAAGATACAATGCTGACACACACACCTTTGCTGATTTTAAGGCTTTCAGTGTACACTTGCTGTTTTCCTATGACTATCCCTTGGTACCATTTCCATTTGTATGTAATTCCCTTAATTTTCATAAATCTTAATTTATAACTCCTCAACAAGGTGAATTTTTTTCCTGATATATTGTGTGTGCTGTGTATACAGCTTTGAAGTCTAATCCAATATGCCTTAATATCTAAGTCAAGGCTCTCAATGTGAGGTGTAGAAAGCCACTCACATTAGAGTTGTCCAGTTTTAATGATGAAATGACAGAAGGAAAAACATGTAAATCCAGTAGAAAATCATATCCAATCATTTTTTCTTGTAGTTTACAAACTTTATTTTATAGTACAGACCATTTTTTAGTTAACAAAATCATAATGCCTTTCTAAGCTAATTAATTTTAATGGAAATCAAAATTCATATAAAGAAAATAGTATGTGGCACATAGTAAGAATAAAATAAAAATTGGAAGGAACCTTTTTAATTATTTTGCAAACAAGTGTATTTTATGAAAAACTGAAATAGAGCATGTTGTTAAATAAATCAAGCTTAACTAAAAATTACAAATCATTCCATAAGAAATGATAGGCATACCTATTATTAAATATATAAGTGGTCTTCCAAAAGGTCTCAAAAAAATTCTATTATATTTTACTCCATTTTACTTTTTCCATGAAATTTTTGATGTCCAGTTTTATTGAATAAATGTTGAGAATGTCAATTAAAAATAATATTCTGCAATCTAATTTTAATAACTTAAAGTTATGAGCTGTAAAAATTATCAGGCTTGTCTTATGATTTATTATTGTAAGCAGAGATTTTGTTACTATTTTTCCTTATCATTCATAGTGCCCCATTGACATTTGTCATCTAGCAAACTAGATAAAAAATAAATTTTAATAAATGTGACATATCCTCTTCAACACTATCCTTCACATCAGCAGTAATGTAGTATACTTTATTATAAACAAGTCTTCCTCAGGAATCATTTAAATATTGCAGTATTACTGAAATTCTTGTTTGTGAGAAGCGACACAAGTATGACAGATTTATAAATTGTAGAAATTATCCATTTTTAATGCCTTGATTAAATCTCTTCAGTATTAATCTAGTGATTGTATTATAATTAAATCATTTTGTATGTTTTTGTTATTAACTAAAACACTAGGAAAAATAGAATGAATAATTAATAATAAGAGACTATGTGAAACAAGCAAATTTATATTGGCACCACAAATATTTTAAAAGAGGAGAGTGAATATAGAAACTGAAGGCAGAGAGAGGTAATATGAAATTGATCTAGAAACATTGAGTTCCTATTTACTTTGCCCACTTCCAAGCATCGATTGAACGACCACACATCCTTCAAAGAGACTCCCATAGTTGGCTCGGTTCAGACCCATGGCAACTCCATGAGTGTGGAGTAGACTTGGCCCCTTGTATTTTCATGGACGCAGCCTCTCAAAATCAGTCTGTCTTCAAACTGTCAACCTCACAACTGGTAGTTGCATACTTAACTATTCATACTGTACAAGGACCCCATTCCATGAGACCAGGGTTTGACAATCTTGTGTATGACAGAAAAAAAATTGCTAAGAATTCGTAGAAAATTTAATGAAAATAAATAGCAAAATTCAAAGCTATTATTTCTCAATATACCTTCCAGTTAGGTCTAAATACTTCTGACACAATGGTATCATATTAACTCTTCACTGAAGAATTCTGTAGTATTCAACTTGTTTTTAGATGTCAACAAATCTCTACCAATCCATAGCTATCCTGTGTACAACACAAGGAAACTGCTCTCTCCTTTGTCATCCTCACAATGTTTCCTTTGCTGTCGCCCATTGTGATGCCTACTGTGTCAATCCATCTCCTTTAAGAACTTCCTCTTTTTAACCATCCCTCTACTTTACCAAGCATGATACCCTGTTTCCCCGAAAGTAAGACATCCCCCGAAAATAAGACCTACCTACAGTTTTGCCTGTCGCTGAAATATAAGGCATCCCCCCAAAATAATACCTCCCCAAAGTAAAGCCCCTCAAAGCTACCATAACTCTGGACTCTGGACCGTAGAGGTGGGCACCGCCGCCCAGCTCACTGTTGGCCGCAGCGCAGCCAGAGCAGACAGGAAGTGCAAGATCTCTTTTAATAAAATAAGAAACAATAAATGTGTACCATATTTTTCTTCATGGAAAAATAAGACATCCCCTGAAAATAAGACCTAGCGCATCTTTGGGAGCAAAAATTAATATAAGACACTGTCTTATTTTCGGGGAAGCAGGGCATCTTTCTACATGTGGCAACATTGGCAAAGTATGTAAGATGAAGTCCCCATCCTTGTCTCTGAGGAGCACTCTGGTTGAACGTCTTCCAAGGTAAATCTGTGTTTCCTTTTGGTAGCCCATGGTTCCTTTAATATTCTTAACAAGAACCACAATTCAAAGCCATCGATTTTTGTTCAATGTCCTGTTTACATATGTATGAGGAAAATGAAAATACCTGAGTCAGCAACACATTAGTCTTCAAAGTAAGTTCCCTGTTTTCCAAAACTTTAAAAAGATCTCCTACATCAGTGTGTTAGTCTTGGTAGACTAGAGAAACAAATACATGGACACACACGTGTATTAAAAAGAGATTTATATACAAGAGAAATTGAACATTGAGAAAACATCCCAGCCCCATCCAGATCAAGTCCATAGGTCCAATACTGGCCCATATGTCCGATACCAATCTATAAAGTCCTCTTCAGATTCACGAAACACATGCAATGACGCTGAATGCTGAAAGATCACAGGCCAGTGGGTAGAAGCTCTTTGGAAGCAGTGGCGTTGTAAGCATCTCAGTGCCGGCAGGGGCCTCTACATGGCTTTTCTGGCTTCAGAGGTCTGGTTGCATCAGGGCAGGTCCATGTGGCTTCTCCAACTTCGGGCACTAGCATAGTTCCATGTGTCTTGTCAGCTGCAATGTGTCCCAGGGAGTGGAAAAGAGAAATATCCCCCACCTCACAAGGAGGAAGTACCGGATTTCCCAGAATTCTCAGGAGAAGGCCATGCCCACATAGAGGCCTCATTGGCTATGATCTGATTGACAAGCTAGACTCTACCTCTACACACTTAATGCAAAAATTGACCAATGATTATATATCTACCACAATCAGATTTACCAAATGCAATGCATTCTTTGATCTCCTGACTTCTGCTTCCATCAGCATTGATTGTGAACCAAAGCTGGACAAAATCCTTGACAATTTCAGTGGTTTCTCCATTTATTATGGAGTTACCCATTGTTCCAGTTGTGAGGGTTTGGGTCTTCTTTATACTGAGTTGTAATCCATACTGAAAGCTGCAATCCTTGATCTTCATCAGCAAGTGCTTCAAGTTCTCCTTACTTTAAGCATAAGATTGTGTCCTCTGTATACCACAAGTTGCTGCTAAGCCTTCCTCCAATTCTTAAGGCACATTCTTCTTCATATAATTCAGTGCTTCACTGATTATTTGCTCAGTGCACGAATTGAATAAGCATGGTGAGGAAACACAACCCTGGCATACACCTTTTCTGATTTTAAACCATGCCGTATTCCCTTGTTCTCTTTGCACCATTGCCTCTTAATTCGTGTACAAGTTACACATGGGGACAATGTAGTGTTCTGGAATTCCCATAGTTCTCAAGGCTATCCATAGTTTATTATTATCTTCACAGCTGAATGCCTCTGCATAGTCAATAAGACACACGTGAAAACATTTCTGGTATTGTGTGCTTTCATCCAAGTTCCACCTGACAACAGCGATGATATCCCTTGTTCCCTATCCTCTTCTGAATCTAACCTGAACTTCTGGCATCTCCCAGTCAATGTAATTTGTTCAATTGTTGTTGGAGGATCTTCAGCAAAATGTATTTGCAAGTGATATCAATGATATTGTTCTATAATTTGAGCACCTTGTTGGGTCACCTTTCTTTGGAATGGGTTCAAATATGTTTCTCAGTCACTGGCCTAGTGGCTGTGTTCCGCATTTCCTGGCATAGGCAAGTGCTTCATAAGCTTGTTGAAACATTTCTATTATTATTCCATCAATTCCAGAAGCCTTCCTTCTCGCTAATGCTTTAATGCAGCTTGAACTTCTTCCTTCAGCACCATTGATTCTTGCTCATATGCCACCTCCTGAAATGGTTGTCAACTAATTCTTTGGGGTGCAGTTCCTCTGTATTATTTCCATATTCTATTCATGCTTTCTGCATCATTCCATATTTTCCCCATAGAATTTTCAATATTGAAACTCACATAGGAATTTTTTCTTGAGTTCTTAAGATATGGTGAACATCTTCATTTTGGTTATCTAACTCAAGTCTTTGTACAGTTCATTAAAATATAGTGCTTTGTCTTTTTTGAGCAGACCTTAGAAGCTTTCTATTCGTGTTTTTGACTTCATTATTTCTTCCATTTGATTTAGCTACTCCACAGCTATGAACAAGTTTCAGAGTCTTTTATGACGTCCACTGTGATCTTTTCAATCTCTCCTAACTGTTTAATGTCCTTTGCTGTCCTCATAAATGGTGTTCTTGATGTCCTCTCCCAGCTCATCATGTTTGCTGTCACTGGTGTTCAATGCAGCAAATCTGATCTTCACATGCTCTAGAAATTTAGATGCGATAAATCCACGGTCATAATTTGGCTCTGATGAAGTTGTTTTAATCATTTTTCTTCAACTTCTACCTGAACTTGAAGAGAAAAAAAAAAGAGCGAAGAACCCACTGCCTTCCATGCAATACCTACTCATAGCGACTCTTTACGCGTGAGGAGCACTGCTCCTGTAGGTCTGCAAGAAGGTCCCGCATCATGAGAGGAGAAAGGCTGGTCTTTCTCCTTTGGAGTGGCTCGCGGGTTCAAACTGCTGGGCTTTCAGTTAGCAGCCCAATGCATAACATGTGAGCAATTTTAATCTGTTCTGCAGTCAGCCCCTGGCCTGATTTTAGCTATGGATATTGAGCTTCTCCATCATCTCTTCCTACAGATGTAGTCAACTTGATATCTGTGTCTTCCATCTGGAGAAGTCTATGTGTATAGTCACTTTTTATGTTGTTGGAAAAGGGGTATTTGCTATGAACAAATCTTTGGTTTTCCAAAATTCTACCCTGTGGTCTCCAACTTTGTTTTTATCATCAAGTCCATATTTTCCAACAACTATTCCTTCCTCTTGGTTTCCAACTTTCGCATTACAATCACCAATAATTATCTATGCATCTTGATTGCCTTTCCACTGATCAATTTCCTTTTTAATACTTCAGTAGTCTTCAATTTTGTTATCACTAGCTTTTATTGTTCATGTATAACTTTGTATTATTTTGAGTGATAGTTGTTTTGATTGGATGGTCCTAAATAGATAAAAGCCTATCACAGACAGTTTTGTACTTTGAGACATATCTAAAAATATCCTTTTTTCCAGGGAATGCAACACCATTCCTCTTGATTATGTCACTCTCAGTATTAAAAAAATATGATTTTTGGATTCAAAATGGTCAATTGCAGTCCATTTCTTCTCACTAATACATAGGATATCTCTTTATACAATTCATTTCATTTTTTATGACTTCCAATTTTCCTAGATTCATATTTTATGCATTCAAGGTTCTGATTATTAGTATATTTTTGTACCTGTTTATTCTTATTTTTATTAGCAGAAGAAAATCCTGAAGGCTTTACTCTCACAGATTTAACTCCATTCACTTCCCCATGGGTGATTCTACTTTGAGAAAGTAGCACCTTCTCAGTCACATTTTGAGGGTCTTCCCACCCTGCAGCCCATTGTCCTACACTATCTCTGAGTTTTCTGCTTCCATTTATTAGGCCTTCAGCATATAACAGTGTTCAAATGCTATACATAAGATTTTCAGTGGCTACTTCCTCCAAAGTAGACAGCCCATTCCTTCTTTGTCATTTGTTCTCAATCTGGAAGCACCTCTGAATCTTGCTTGCTTTGGGGGACCCTGCTAGTATTTAAAATCCCAGTGACATAGTCCCCAGCATCACAGTAACACACAAGCCAATGTAGTATTGTCAGCAAACAGTGAATTATTCAGTTTACATAACATCAAAATGGTAGCTTGGGCATCTTCCAGGGTCACAAAGAGTGTTCTCTTTAAAAGTCCTTTGCATTTGAGGAGCAAAGCAGAATCTGAAGGTGCAACCACAGGGCTGTCAGGTGGCTGTGAGAAGGTTTCCCCATGAGATTCTTATGGGGCAGCCCTTGGTGCTCTTGAACAATTACCAGGAGTGTTTTCAAGATCTAACATTCCGAAGCACAGATTGTCTGGCCCTTTCCTCACCAGTACAGTTTTCAACTCTCTTAAAACTGCTTCATAATAAGCCTTTTTGATTGCTCTGTGTACTTCCTGCAAAATCTATCAAGATTATACCTTGCGAATCCCCCAAATAAGTCACCATACTTTTCTGGGGTGACAGATCTGCTTTCAGTTAAACTGGGTCAGTAGGTCACCTTAGAAGCCAATATTTAGTTTTGACCTCATTTGTGAAGAAATCCTAATGAAACTAAAAATAAGCAATTACTTAATGAATGTGCAGGCAACCACTGATCAGAGAGACATATTTAAAGAAGTTTCATTTGGAATAAACCCGTGCATAAATGAACTGGTTTACTTATCCTTGTACTTTGTTACACACCCTGGAATAAGTGCACTAATCTAATGCAAATGTCAGGTGGATTGCTTATATACATAATTGCAGCCAAATTGTTTAAAGAAATTGGCTTGTTCTCTGGAGAATCACCGATAACTGCACTTCTTAATACATATGCTTTTATCAGGCTGTATATTTTATACAAGGTGTGACTTGCAGTCAATTAGTAGGTTTCTTCTAGCCATTATTCCTCATGTGATATATTATAGTTCTGGCCTCTATACAACTGTGGCTATAAACACATTTTAGAGGGTGCTTTATGTTATATTAATAGACAGGATTAGAGTGGAATTAAGGCCTGACTAGTAGAAGGTATGAACCAAGTACATTAGGCCAGGTTGACTTGAGAAACAATCCAGTGACGCTCCTAAATGTATAAGATAGAGCTTTATATCAAGAAGTAATTATATATCAAGAAAGCAACCTAGCCCAGTCCAATTCAAGTCCATAAGTCTGATCCTAGTTCATAAGTCCCTCTTCAGACACACGTAGCCACGTGCAAGGACAAAGATTGCAGGAAGATCAGAGTTGTGTGGATCCGAGGTCTGTGGAAAGATGGCAGGGCTCTGACGGCATCAGGGTCATTGCCTCAGTCCCAGCAGGCAATAAGGCACAGGGGGGAAAAGAGAGCAGTTTCCAAAGTCTCACATTTCTTTTCAAGGGGTCATCAGATTGCGACTTGATTGACAGGTTTGACTCCACAGTACACTTTCATACATCTTCAAGTTGAAATACAATTATCTAACCACCACATACATCCCTTTCCTTAAGGACATTTTTGGAATCTGTCTTCGTAGATGGTGTGAACCAAGCCACACTGTTTGTTTTCGTAGGGGAATTTTTAAGACTCTATCTTTGGAGAGGCTGTGACTTAAAACACCATCCTAAGCTTTCCCTGGATAGGGTTGATATACTGATACTACAGTACTAACACCTATCATGTCACCTGAAAAGCCAGGCCTCTATTTCTGGACTGAGCTTTGGTAGAAGCAAGGAATCTGCTTCTTGAGTACCATTGCCCCCTGCTGTGAATACTTCATCTGTCTCACCTCTGCCAAACCTTTGGAGCTGCGACTGAAGAGCTCCCATCCACACATGAGACATGTCCTCAAATGTAGTGAGCTTCCTTTAGGCACCACAGTGAATTGAAGACGCCAGGGACAGGAGGGAATATAGTCAGGTGAGGAACTGGTTAGGGGAGAGGGTGGGTAGAGAAATGAAACAGAATAGCAGCCTGGAAGAAGTGGTCATTTGGGATATCATTTATCTCTGAATCCAAGGGACTATTCTGGCATTCATTCCTCAAAAAGAAATTATTACCACATTTCGTATCAGAATGAAAGGTCTCACTGCAATGGCCTTGACTTGATGGAAAACATGGTTTGGGGAAGAGAGAAGAAAAGGGAAAAAGAGAAATCTTTGATTTTTAGATGTGATTTAAAACACAAAACAAAATGAAACATGGATTAAAACAGCCATCATGGTGAAATCCATTACCCAAGGAAACAGCTTTTTATGGGATACAAAATTGATGGTTGTATATCTAATTCCTGAGGACTTGGTTTGTTGGATGCATATGGAAATAGTGATAAGGAAAGGGCAAGACATACAATTCCTTGGTTTCTATTATTAATAGCTGCTGCAACAGCAGGACAAAGGGATACAGGGATGAATTACAGCGCCGAATAAAGCCCAGGATTAGTGAGGTCAAACTAAGACCTCTAGACTTCTAGAGAGCTGAATTACAAAGTAAAAATTATGTTAGAATGACACAAAGTATCCGTATGATCACTGGTTACCAAGAAGAAAAATAAGAGAGAACAGGGAAAATCAAGAAACTATTGAAACCAGGGGCAAAGTATAAAGTAATTGTTCCATTGGTAGAGTGGTCTCACTAGTTTTCTAAGGAACTGTTACTAAAACAAATTCTAAGAGTGACTAATCGAGGGAGAATATTTTTGGTTTGGGATGCTATGGAGTGGAAGAATATGTTTGGTTTCAAGCAAGACCTACTGCTCTCCAGAAGCAGTGACGTCAGTGGGTAATATTTCATTCCGTTACAGTAAGGTTAGCCTAGAGAACACAGCCAGCCTGATGGGACAGATGCAATTCAGATTGACTTGTTTACCTTATGAAGGAAACGTCCCCCTCCTTCCTTCAATACTCACTGGACCACTTCAGAGGACGCAGCTAATGTGTTGCTTATGGGACCAAAGCTGGAATGGTTTTATGGTCATTAGAATATTCATCCAATGTGTTTACCCCTTACACAGATCATGAAAGACATGGTAACCAAAGGACTCTCTTCTACATAGGCATCCCATGTAAATTTACTGCTGCAAATTAAAACAACGTTATGAGAAATTATCATATCCCACATAGGTTTTACAAATGCAAGAAATGAAAGGAAATTAATGGGACAATAGAGACAATCTCATCCCAATAAAAAGAGTTGTTAAGATGGCTACTAGGAAATTGAATTAATGTAGTCGTCATTAATGGAGTCGATGCAAAGATGTTAATACAGTACTGTAGGATGTTGGGTATTCCAATGGAGACATCCACTGATTCCTCAGTGTTGAGGAGGTCTAAACAGGTCTGTTCTATTCATCTCAGCCAGGGAGTATTTCATGGTGAGAATTCCCACCTGAAGCCACATGAAACAGAGACTGAGCAAGTTCACGAACTAAAGACTGACAAGGGGGCCAGGGCCTTGTAGTCCACCCTCCAGCAGGGAACCTGAGGCCATATGCAAATCTGTGGGTAAAATGTCCTAGGAGTGGGAAAAAAGACCTCCCTGAGCCTCCTTGCTCAGTGAACTGTAATCCCCAAATCTGCCAATACAATACTGAATGGGCCTAAGGTTAGACTTGGGTGATCTGGGGATGTAACAGTTGACGGGCCTGAGGTGAATGGTTGGATGAGAACTGGAATATTTAAACAGATCTTGTATGAAGTAGTTACCTCTTCTTTACCTGCATGATATGAATATGATATCTAATTAAGGAGCACTCCTTATATATAATATTATAAAATTGAAGGCATGTAAATCTGCCTTTAGGCATGTATGGATAGGACATGCTAAATGGAGACCATTATAATTGCCTGAACCCACTTAAATTGTTAATATAAAATATTACAGCATACGTGGTAAACAAAAGATGACCGATTTTATTAAAGACTTACTAGAGGGTGGAGTGTTATTGCAAACCAGTTATCTGTAAAACAATTCTCCATTGCCTGTGATAAAGAAAATGGCTCAAGGAGATTGACAGTATATTGTGGAGGACTACATGAGGTAAGGGCACCTCTGGCTTCAGCCGTTCTAGACATGATATTGATAATACAGATAATGCAACATATTAAAGGACCCTGGTATTTAGTGATTGATCTGGCAAATTTCTCTTTTTTTTACCTCAGTCTCAGAAAAGAGCCAGACACAATTTGCTTTCTCTGGGGAAGGATCCCAATATGTTTTTCTCCACATTGCTTTAAGGTTATTTATATTTTCCAGCCTTCTGGCATACTTTGGTTAAGAGGACTTGGACTTGGTATAGGTCTCAAGTGTAGTGAGGCATTACGTTGATTATATTTTAATGAGATCGAACACAAAAGAACACATTAGGACAGATTTGAAAACAGTGGTAGCTTACATGACAAATAGAGATCTGCTAACAAATCCAGCAAAAATCTAGGGCTCTTGCAAAGGAGTAAAGTTCTTGGGAATATAACTTAGACAGGAGCACTCATAACATTCCTCAGGTAATGAAGAAAAAGTTACTATCATTACCTACCCCTAAGAATAAGCAGGAGGGAAACCTAGTGCTTAATTGGTCTATTTAAATTTTAAAGGACTCATTCATATTGCTTAAGATCATCCAACAATGATTGCTGCAGTAAATTGACAGGGAACTGCCAAGACTTTAGGTCAGATTCAGAAGAGGACATGTAACAAGAAGTATCACTGCTGAAGTCAGATGGAACTTGGCTCCAAGCAGAGACTCCATAAAGATGTTTACTTGTGTTTCATTGACTATGCAAAAGCATTTGACTGTGTGGACCATAGTAAACTGGATAACTCTAAGAGAGTGGGGATGCTAGAACACTTCATTGTACTCATGTGGAACTTGTACATATATCAAAAGGCAGTTGTGCAAGCAGAACAAGGGAATGCTGCCTGTTTAAAATCAGGAAAGGTATGCATCAGAACTGTATCTTCTCACTACATTTCTTCAATCTGTATGCTGAGCAAATCATCATAAGAGTTGGATTAAATGAAGATGAATATGGAATCAGGATTGGAGGAAGGCTTTTTAACAACTTGCAATATGCAGATGACACAACCTTGCTTGCTGAAATTGAGGAAGGCAGAAAGCATTTGCTGATGAAGAACAAGAATTGTAACCTTTGGCAGATGGACTTTGAACCTCTACATAAATCGTACCTCAGTACAAGGATGGTTTGTTCTAATAATGTGGCACAGATGACACTCACCTTCCCAACACTATTGCTGAAGACAAAATGAGTGCACAAGCAAATGTGGTGAAGTAAGCTGATGGTGCCCAGGTACTAATTGATATAGTGCCTGGGGTCTTAAAGGCTTGTAGTCAAACAATCAGCACAAAGTCCACAGGGCACCAGCCTATGAGATTATGAAGTGGTGACAGGAATAGTATCAGAAGTTAAAAAGCAAGCAATCAAATTGACGTGAAGGAGCATGGAGAAAGTGGAGACTCAAAACCCACCTGTAAAACAATTGGACAGCCCCTCACAGAAGGGCCAGGCAGAGGGGATGATGGTGCGGCACTGATGAGGCACATAACTATGCTCTGGTTCTTTTATATTTCCTTCCCTTGCTGTTAAGGTTTATGTCTTACCTCTTTAATACTGTTACTGTATGTGAGTTCATTTGTATAATTAATATCGTTCAATGCAGAAAATCCAGGATGGATAACCCTTCAGAAACAGCAATGGGAGTAAAGATTCCATGAGGATATGGGAAGGTGGAGGAGGAGAGGGTGGGAAGGAGGAGCTGATAGCAATGATGCCTGTACAACACTACTTGAGGGGAGTAGTGTTAACATAATTGTAGGTGAGTGGATATATTGAAGGGGGAAAGATATGGCTAAATATATATATATATATATAGTTAGTTAGTTAGTTATATAGTTATATAGTTATATAATAATAGAACAATAATAACAATATAGAACAATAACAATAAGGTCTGCTGTGAGGAAGGGTGGGCGAGGGAGGGGATGAAGGGTAGCTGATATCAAAATGATCAAGAAACAAGAAAATGTTTTGAAACTGATTGTAGTAGCAATTATACAATTATACTTGATCTCTTTGAATTAAGGAATATTATGATATCTGAAAGAGCTCCCAATAAAATTATTCTTTAAAAGAAGAATTGTAGCCTTCAGTATGGATTACAACTCAATGTAAGGAAGACCAAAATCCTCACAACTAGACCAAAAGGTCACAGCGTGATAAATGGTGAAAAGATGGAAGTTGTCAAAGATATTGTTTTGCTTGGATCCACAGCTAATGCTCATTAAGTAACTCTGTAGCACAGGAACTCTAAGAGCAAGGATATTTCGTTGAGGACAAAGGTACACCTGCCTCAAGCCATGGTATTCTCCATTGCCTCCTAGTGACAATAGGACCTTGAATAAGGGAAACTGTAGCAGAATCGATGCTTTTGAATGATAGTGCTGATGTTAAAAGCACAAACTGATCTATAGTTAGAAGAAGCAGAGCCAGAGTGCTCCTTAGAAACAAGGATGGCAAAGAGATATTTTGGACTTGTTTTCAGGAGAAACCAGTCCCTGAAAAGGGACATCATGTTTGGGAAAGGGGCAGGGCAGCAAAAAAGAGGAAGGCCTCAATGAGATGGACTGACACAGTGGCTGCATCCATGGGCTCAGGCCTAGCAACAATTGTGAGGAGGGCGCAGGACCGTGCAGTGTTTCAGTCTGTTGTGTACAGGGTCACTATGGATTGGAGCCCACTTAATGACAATTGACAACAGCATATTTCACACTTGAAAATATTGCTAGCTCCCATTCGTAAGATTACTGAGAATAAAACTGTTTTCGAATGGGGGCCTGAGCCACAGGCTATGACAGTTACAGACAGCAGTCTCCTTCTTCTTGCCTTTAGGTCCTTATGATCCACATCCCGACATGATTCGGGTGATTCCTGTCACACATGCTTATGCAAAGTTGAGCTTATGGCAAAAACACGAGAATACTGCCCTAAAAAACCATTAGGATTCTACACTAAGAAGTTTCCAGAAGCTGCAACACAATATACACAATTTGAAAGACAATTACTTACCTTGTACTGAGCATTGATTTAGACTGCCTTAGTGACAGTAGGATATATAATCATCATGAGATGTGAGATTCCCATAATGCCTTGGGTGTTGTTGGAGAAACAAACATGGTAGTTTCCAAAACAGTTCCATAATAAAATGGAAATGGCTCATACACGAACACGTTCTTTGTGGAATGGGTGGCGGCACCCACTGTATCTACAAACAAAACAGGGAGCCTCCTTTCTGATAGGTCCTATGCTGGAACCACCTAAGAAGCTGCCATAACCTATTGCTAAGTGGACAGAGTCCCCTATGAACAATGTTCTGTTGACAAGCTGAAGGTTGTGTGGTTCACAGATCCACAGGACACCATCGGAGGTGAAATCTGCTGTATTAAGACAAGTAGATGGAAAGAATGAATTTGAAGAAAGCAAAAAAAGGTCAACTCAAAGGGCTGAACTGCATGCTGCATCCTAGCTAAGATGGGAGAATTAAACAAGAGTGAGAACTCATGTTTGTATTAGGCAAATGGGTATTGGAAATTCGACTGTGAAAGGAACTTCTGTGTGGGGAAAGGACCTATGGAAAGCATTATTGTCATTAAAAGGGTGCATCAGAACAGGAAATGTCACTGTCCACCAGAAGAACCCCTTTCTGAATCAGAAGTAGTTGGAACCAGCAAGCGGACATGTAGATATTCTTCTTTGAGGTGGCCGATTGGGCCCATAATATGAGTGGGCATGGGGGTGCTGCAGTACTACAGAGATGTGAAGAATCTAGATAAATCCATCTGACACCCTCTAAGGCACAAAAGGCCAAAAAGGACTGCTCTGTTGCCAGCAGGAAAGACAATGGTTGCATATGGCTTTGAGACCGATTGCCCTGAACATAGCTGGTAAATCGATTATATTGTACCAAAGATACCAGTGGCACGAGGTGGCTACAAATGGATCCTTATAGAACAGGCACTGAACTCTTAATGGGGCTTTGCATATCCAGTAGCACATGAAGATACTGAAAACACCATGAAAAGGTTAAAACAAAACATACCATACCAATTTAGGTCACCAAGTTATAAACCAAGGAGCATACCTTACAGGCCACAATGTGCAGCACTAGGTCAAGAAACATCATATCGGATGGACATACCATGTTGCACACGACCCTCGGCCTAATGGTGTGATACAGAATTGGAACGAGCAGTTAAAACTTTTGTTATTTAAAATGGGGGATAAAAGCAAGAGAGGCTTCCTTTTACTCCTTGCGGAGTGGGTTCTCACACTCCACATGAGGGGGACAAGTGAGGAGCATCAGTGAATAGATTCCTACATCTCACAGGGGGTCTGGGAAGGAGAGGGAAGGGGAGGATACTTTTTCCACTGTCATTTTTTCCCACTTCACCTAAAATTTCCTTTTTTTTTTTTAACTGCTGGATCTTGCAGCCCCAGGACCAAGGATGTAGCTGCCAGTACCAAGACCAGAGTGGTCCCTTAGAAAGAGACTGTAATTGAATTCAATAATTTCCAAAGGCTTAAAAAGATTTATTGTACCTTGGCCTCATGTGACAAAACTGAGATTGACCATGAATAATGTTGAATTACCTAGTGGTCAAAACAACCCTCTAGTATCTGACCTATCTAACCCACCCACCATGGTGGAGAAGAACTTGCTAGAAGGGATCTAGCAATCTGGACTGGCAGAGCAGCTGAACGTGAATGTTCTTTCTGAAGGTGGAGAAGTTTCAGGAACAGTAAATGACAAATGGAAGAAAAATGAAAGAAAGCTGAAGGTAAATGAATTAATAAATGGGTTATACAGTTGGGAAAATATAATATTACTCTTAAACCTCACGAGAGACTTGAATAAGCAAATAATCTTTCAGTTTAAGTATGAATGGGCTAAGTACCGAGAGCCTGGGGGAGGCCCTAGTTACAGTCAATCAATATGGCCATTCCAGCCATAATTCCTTATATGATATAATTCTGGACTGTAGATGAATTTGACCATTATCTCATTTTGAAGGATATTCTCTACTATCCTAATTATAATACAATAATGGGCAGGATTAAGGTGAGATGAAGATGTGACTTTAGTGTGTTGTTCCTCTTCGATGACATCAAATCTGTTCTGATTTATAGCAACCTATGTACAACAGAAAGAAACATTGCCCAGTTCTGTACAATTCTCACCATGGTTCACAGGTTTGGTGCCCATTGTTGTAGCCATTATTTCAATCCAGCTTGTCAAAGATCTTCCTCTCTTACACCGCCCCTCTCTGCCAAGAATGATGTCCTTCTGGAGAGAATTGTCTCTGCTGATGAACTCTCACCAAGTCTTTCCTTGAAGGAGTATTCCGGCTGTCCTTCCAAGACGGATCTGTTTGTTCTTTTGACAGTCCCTGACACAAATAAATGAATCCGTCTTCAGGTTTCCTTATTCAACGTTCAACTTCCACGTGCATATAAGGCAATTGAAAATATAATGGTTTGAGTCACAAAATAGCATCCTTGCCTTTAAACCCTTTAAAAAGTTCTTGTGCAACAGATTTACCTAATGAAATTCATCCTTTGATCTCCTGACTACTGCTTCCATGAGTTCTGATTGTGGAGCCACGCTAGACTAAACCATCGGCAACGTCAATCTTTTCTCCAGTGAAGCTATCTGGTGGTCCTGTTGTGAGGAATTGGGTTTTCTTTATATCAGGTGGATATCCCTACTGAAGGCTACAACCCTTAATCTTCATCAGTGAGTGCTTCAAGCTGTCCACACTTTGAGCAAGCAGGGTTGTATCATCTGCATAACTCTGGCTGTTAATAAACCTTCCTCCAACTTTGATGCGGAATCATTCTTCATATAATCCTGCTTCTCTAATTATTTGCTCATCATGCAAATTGAAATGTCTTGTGAGAGAGGATACAATCCTGACACACATCTTACCTGATTTTAAACCATGCAGTATCCCTTGTTCTGTTCACACAACTGCTTCTTGATTCATGTATAGGTTCCACAAGAGTGCAATGTAGAATTCTGGGATTCTTATTCTTACTAAGGCTACCCATAATTTGTTAAGATTTGCATAGTCAAGTGCTCTAGCATGGTCAATAAAGCACAAGTAATCATATTTCTGGTATTCTCTGCTTTCAGCCAAGATTCATTTGATATCAATAATGATATCCCTTGTTCCATTTCATCTTCTGAATCCAATCTGAAATTTGGCAACTCTCTGTCAATACTGCTACAACCAATTTTGCATGTTATGCATAAAAATCTTACTTGCATGTAAAAATATCAACAACATTGTTCTATAATTGTAGCATCATGTCGCATTGCCTTTCTTTGGAATGGGAAAAATAGGGATTTCTTGCTGTTTTCCAAATTTCACAGCATAGACTAGTAAGTGCTTCAAGGTCTTCGTTGACTGGTAGAAACATTTTAATTGTTATTCAATCAATCCTGGAGCAAAGTTTTTGGTGAATGCAATCACTGCAGCTTGAAGTTCTTTCTTCAGCACTACTGGGTCGTTCTTATAAGCTATCTCCTGCAATGGTAGAATTTCAACTAGTTCTTTTGGGGACAGTGATTCTGTACTCTTTTCATCTTTGGATGCTTCCTGCATCATTCTTTATATACCTCTTTGTAATACTGAAAAGCAAGGATGTTACTTAAGGACTATAGTGTGCTTGATCTAAAACATGGCATATTCTATTTCCTCATATGCATGTGAAAATCGGACATTGAATAAAGAAAACCAAAGAAGAATCAATGCCTTTTGATTTTGGTGCTAGTGAAGAATATTGAAAGTACCATGAACTGCTAAATGGACAAATAAATCTGCCTTGGCAAAGGTGTCGCCAAAGTCCTCCTTAGAAGCGGATGCTGAGACTTTGTCTTACAATCTTTGGAAATGTGGTCAGGAGAGACCAGTCCCTGATGAAGCCCATCCTGCGTGGTAAAGTAGAAGGGCAGAGAAAAAAAAGAAAGGCTTCAGTAGGATGGATTATCACAGTGGCTGCAGCAATGAGCTCCAGCACAAGAACAATGTGGGGACGGTGCAGAACCAGGCAGGGTTTCACCCTGTTGGGCAGAGGGTTGCTATAGGTTGGAATCTGACTCAATAACAACACAAAAAACTTATACCTAGTATCATACTTTTATTTGGAAGATTGAGTTTTAGTTTTCCAGTTACTAGAGAGCAAAGCAAGGATGCCTACTTTTACTATTGTTCACAGATCTGAAAGTACAATAGGAGGTAGACTTTCAGGGAGAGATTAAGCACAGAAAAGAGACATTTTAAATGTTTGGCTACAAGCAGATAGACAATAAATCATTTTCCTGAAATATTAAAAACACTTCATTGTCTGTCATTTGGGGCCTCTGTAGCTCAGAATGACTGGCAAGTCACTGTATATAAAGGTTGTGCACATATTACAATTCATTCTCTGACAAGTCAAGGCTAATGACATCTTTGTTGTTTATTTTCACTTTTCCTCCTTCTAGTCTCACGTCTCCTGAATAATTACTTATACACAGTCTATGATTTCTTTAGATTAAGGATGTAGCTCAAGGTCAGCGTGTATAGGAAGGACTGATTATAAAGGGCAGTCAAAGAAGTTCTTGACATGACTGAAAATTTCTATATTTTAATTGAATTCAAGGTTACAAGGCTTTTAGCATTTGTCAAAATTTTCCAAACTAAAGTTTTTATTAAGTTTGATTTTGTAGATTATTATTAATATTAAATAAAATGATAAGAAAACAAGTTTACTTTCATCCTTGCATGTCATCTTTGGAATGAATATCTTGAGTAATAATTCTAAGAACTCAGTATAGGCCACCAATATTCCTCTATTCTGCACCAAGCAACATTCGACATAGGTGGTTTTTATTTTATTATTTTTTTAGATTACGTTTTAACTAAGCACATGGTTATATGATCAGTTCCCAAAATGTTCCTAATATAAGAAAATTCATTATATATGAACATAGATAAAATGAAGAGTATCATTTAACTAACTAACTTCTATCTCTATATCTATAGATATATATATATAACCTCTATCTCTTTTATATATAGATTTACAACAACATACATAAAACATATATATATATAAACACAAGTATGTGTATATGGATATGTATGTGTGTGTGGATATACATTTGTTGTGGTGCTTGCTGTTATTCTTAGTGCCCCTGAGTCAGTTCTGACTCACAGTGACCCTGTGCACAAGGGGACTGAACACTGCCCAGTCCTGCGCCATCTTCACAACAGTTCTTATGTGTGAGCCCATGGTTGCAGCCACGGGGTCAATCCATCTTCCTGAGGCTCTTCCTCTTTGTCTCTGCCCCTCCCCTTTATCAAACACAATGTCCTCCTCTAGAGGCTGGTCTCTCCTGACATGTCCAAAGTATGTGAGAGGATATATATAACTATATAGCCATATGTATAATTTCTTTGTTAAGTACTAGGTAGAATTCGATGTCTTCAATAAACCTTCTAATATAAATCAAACTCATTTTTCCCTCTGTTTCTGGACTTGTAGCATAAACTCCATTCACCAACTATTAGATCATAAATAAAATCCAAAGAGAAGCTACCTGTGCCTAATACATCATAGAGAATGGCTACTGACTAATTGGCCTACTTCAAAAGGAATAGAACCCTTTTGTTAAGGAAGGAATAGAAAACATGGTTAAGGAGGAATCACACAGTGGATGATGCTATTATCAAAGTTAAGAATATTGCAAGTGAGGATGCCAATCAAGAAGCAATCTGGAAATATCTTAATGACAGCTTTATTGTCTTTGTCAGGTATTATTTAATATTTTATTACTATTTTCAAATTATTTATTATAACATAATACAGTCTTGTGTCCTTTTACTGTTCTTATTTAATATTAACTGTATGAAATAATAAACTACCTTTTAGTATATCTTTTTTATATTTCAAACATTCATTAGGGCATCAAACTGGTTGTTAAATTGTATGAATTCCACCATTTGTGGTATGTTTTCATCATACACATTTAATCTGATTTTGAGAAAATAATCTAAGAAGCTGTGCTATATAAAATATAATATGGCTTCAGTATTGAAAGAAGGCTTATTAACAACCTTCATTATGCAAATGATTCAACCTTGCTTACTGAAAATTAAGAGAACTTGAAACACTTGCTAATGAAGAGCAGCCTACAGACTCCAGTATGGATTACATGTCCACAGAAATAAAACAAAACTCCTCACAACTGACCACTAAGAAGCATCGTGATAAATGAAAAGAAGAGTGAAGTTGCTATGAATTTCTTTATATTTGTATCTGCAAACACTCATAAGAGCATTGGGTAAGAAATCAAAAGACATAGAAGTTGGAAAAAGTCTGTTGCAAAGATCTCTTTACAAGGTGAAAAAGTGAAGATGTCATTTGGAGGACATCTGACCCCGAATATGATATATCCACTTGCCTCTTGGGGGAAAGTTGGATAGTAAATAAGGAAGATGGACAAAGAAAGAATTGATGCCTCTAAATTACGGTTTGGGCATAAAATTTGAAATGACCATAGATTGGCAGAAGAATTAACCAACCTTTCTTAGGAAAGAACACCAGAATGCTCCTTAGAAGGGAGGATAGTCCGACTTTGTCTCACATATGTTGAGTATGTGATCAGGAGATACCATTGCCTAGAAAAGTATATAGTGTTTGGTAAAGTGGAGGGTCAGCCAAAAAGAGGCATATGTTTGAGTAAGTGGATCGATTGACCCAGTCGCTGCAACAATGGGCTTGAACATAGCAATGACTGAGGATGGTACAGAGCTGGGCGATGTTTCATGATGTTATATATAGAATCATTATAAATCAGAACCAACTCAACAACGTCTAACAACAACAACGAAGGAATGTCCATTCAGTGACACTAACTGAAACTTCCTAGCGAATTTCAAAAACCAACTAACTGCCATGGGTTAATTTTGCTCTATGGAGCCCCTATAGGCCTGGGCTCGGCCCACCATCTTCTGCTCTTCTGCTTTGTCCCATGGGCTTCGTGCTGCAGATTTTGGTGCCTCTGGTCTCAGCCTCTGCCTCTTCAGTCAGAGATATGCAACATGATACATTGATGGCCCTCCTTCTTGGTGGCCCTGGGATATCTCTGTGGACTTGTATCTGAGGTATTTCTTAGACACAGAGGAAAGGCTTTGATAGCGTTGTGATTTTTGTCTTTCAGCAGACTCTGTTCATACCTTCTACTAAGGTAGAGAGACTTACTACATCCTACATACCATCTGTAACTCTTTATTCCCTCTGGAATTGGACTATAAGCATAAGCATAAAGGCTAGAATTTATAATATATCACAAATGGGGTTACAACTCAAAAGCAAAATCACTGCCATTAAATCAATGCCAATTCTTAGCAATATGATAGGACAGGGTACAGCCTGCCCATGTGAGTTTCCAAGACTAAATTTTTATGATTGGAAAGCCCTGTCTTTATTCCATGGAATAGGTGGTGATTTTGAACTGCTGACTTTGAAGTTAGAAGCCCAACATGTAACAACTATGTCACTGGGGATCCTAGGAATATGACTAGAAGAGCTATATTAATTGAATACATTTCAGCCATTTATTCTCACGCAAGACACAACCTGAGACAAATCATTCAAATGACGGAGATCATCGGAAAGAGGCTATACTGATTTCCAAGTCTTCAAAGCCACATGACCACTTACCTAGGGCATGGAAAACAAGGGAAACCACGGCAAAACCGAGGTTGGCAGCAGATCAATTCATCACTGTTGCAAACATAATCGGAAAGAGATCATTATTGGGTTTCATACACTACTTGCAGATTGTTAATGTTTACAAGATTGGTTCAAGTATTCCAATCAATAAATTCAGCAATGATTAATGACTATTAGACTTTAATATCCTTATTTACCTCAAGGGCACACCCAAACACATCCCCAAGGTTTAACCTGCCCTTCCAGTGGTGGGCTAGAGGAATGAAAGTAACCCACTTGTAAACATACTCCGCCTGAGGTCAAAGCTTTTTACATTGTTGGTCAACGGTCATAAATCACTCAATGAAGGCTGAAACGATGAGGAGATTGAAAAATGGATGTACAGCCACCATTGTAAACAAATGCCTTCCACCTACCGCGTGCTCAGAATTTAAGCTCTAATGCACTCTAAAGATAGGATTAAATATTATAAGCAATGTTGTCTTATTGCTTTATCCCTATATTCATCTTATGTGGCCAAAGAAAACGAATTTATTTTAACTCCTGAATTTGATTGATTTTTAAATAAACTATAATAAGTTAACTGTGTACGTTCCTTGTACATGTGTCCTTTTGCAGATGTTGGTGTAGGGTTAGGCAAGCATCACAGGAAGGACTGAAAAGCTTTCCCGGCTTTTCTCTGCTCCCGCAAAAAATTGTTGACAAGGAAATGTGTTGCTTTGTAAGTTAAAAATATAAAAACTCACCTCTTAACCTGTCTAGGAAGAATACCTTCACTTGAATTGCAATAGTCTGGATTTCAAAAGGGATACATTTATGAAATTGCATTCCTTTCTTTAAGTCACTCTATTGATCCATTCCCTCATACATGAATCTCCATCTTTTGCAAGAAGAGACAAGGCAGGACAAGATAGTGGTTAGTCGTAGAAGTTGGAGAACCAAACACATTTAGCGTCAAATGCCAATTAAGAACCTGTTTTTACTTCTCTGATTTCCAGTTTCTTCTAATGTAAAATAGAAGGGAGGTTCAAACAGTTCACAGAAAAATTTATGTCAGAGTTAATTAAATTCTTCTGTGAACTTCGTGAAATTGCCTTAAATAATTAGCTTGAATATAGGTTTATTATGAGGAGTAAATTAGATATCATCTAATCTAAGTTCTGATGGTTATAAACAATAAGTATTATATTATTAAAATTGAATTTTTGCAATTTTAAACTTAAAAAAAAGTGAGCTGATGCTGACTCATGGGGACCTTATAAGACAGAGCAGAACTGCCTCTGTCAGTTTCACAGATGATAATTCTTTACAAGTAGAAAGCCTCACCTTTCTCCAACTCAGAGGCTGATAGTTTCAAACTGCTGACCTTGTGGTTAGCAACCCAGCATGTGTCCACTACATCACCAGAGTTCATTTGCAACTAAATATATAAATTAATGAATAGGCATTTTGAAGAGGTATACTCCCATAAACAAAGTGTTTGGGGTAACATTCCTACTGTCCATAACTTGCTAAGCAATATTGACCTGTTCCACATTATAATTCCAAGCCTATCAAGGCAAACATTAGCCACTAGCACCAGCTGCCACATTATAAGTATTTCTCCAGAGAATTAAGGTGCACATTTGTAGGAGATTCTTAATAAAATTACCGATGGATGTAAAGCCAATACCATTTGCATCTGTCTTACTTGTTAGAAGGATTTACTTGGCAGGTACACCCGTTCCAATGGCTTTGGAGGTTCAAACATAAGACAAGTTGTGAGGATGGGGCAGAAATGGGCGGCATGTCATTCTCTTGTATGAATGGTCTCTATGGGTTGGAGCCAAAGAACAACCATAAATAACACATTAAAGATGATATTTCTTAAATGACTGAAGCAGGCAAATCGCCATCATGATATACTGATATAGAAATATATAATACTCAAGCTCATTTTTGAGAGCCCTGGTGATGCACTGGTTAAGCTACTATTTGAAAGATCTGAGTTTAAATCCACTAAATAACTTCTTTGTGGGTAAAAGATGTGGCAGTCTACTTCCATAAAGAGTTATAGCCTTGGAAACTCTAGGGAGCAGTTTGAGTACCTATCAATTGGGATCAATTAGATGGCAATGGATTTTGTTTTGGAGAGGAGTTCAATCTTATTTTTCTACAGGATCAGAATTGGTTCAATGGCAACAAATAAAACAATATGATGTGAAATGTTTTTCCATGTATAATATTGGACTTTTAATTTTATACTAAACTTTGAAATATCTCTTAGCTCCCCTTTTCAGGGAAAACATAGAATCATTTATTTTTTAAATTCAAAAATTTTTAAGTATTTCTAAGTTTTTATTTTATAGATAAGTTGTGCCAAAAAGTTATGAAACAAAACGTGTTCACTGGAAGAAATTTTAACATTTTTAGAAAGTGCATTAATTCTTGGAACAACCAAACTAATATTTATGACATTTGTGTTAGTGAAGGTTGACTAGAGAAACAAATTCATAGATACTCATATGTGTGTAAGAGAGAGCTTTATATCAAGAAGCAATTGTATGTTAAGAAAATGTCGCAGCCCAGTCCACATCAAGTCTATAAGTCCAATATTACCCGATATGTTGATACTAGTCCATAAATTTCTCTTTAGACTCACACAGCCGTGCAATGATGCTGAATACAGGA
Organism: Echinops telfairi; assembly: GCF_000313985.2. Classification (NCBI taxonomy): domain Eukaryota; kingdom Metazoa; phylum Chordata; class Mammalia; order Afrosoricida; family Tenrecidae; genus Echinops; species Echinops telfairi. The sequence goes on along the minus strand of NW_022111373.1, from coordinate 46,552,682 downwards.
AGATCACAAACTAGTAGGTGGAACGTCTTGTGGATCCAGTGGTGGTGGAAGCATCTCAGCACTGGTGTGACTTCTCCAACTCCTGGGCTCTGGCTTTATCAGCGTAGCTCCATGTGGATTGTCAACAGGAATGTCTCACAGGGAGTGAGTGTACCTGGCCTCCAGTGAGCTATTTCTCTCCTTCACACCTCCAAATGAGGTCATCAAGCTGTGACCTGATTGACAGGCTAGACTCCACCCCTTCACAAGATTATGTAACGGCCACAATATTAGATAAATAATTTCTTAAGTAGGATCTACTTTCCTAAAAATATTGATGCACCCCTTCTCAGGGATAAACATACACAATGCCCTACATGTAGAGGTTTAAGGGCATTTTGGGGAAAAAATGCATCTTACCCTTTTGCTATTTTACTCTTTTTAAGAAGCTAAAGAATATCATATTTCTACTTAGTGCTACAACCATTCTTCTGTATGTTTGTTTTATTGTGTGGGAATTCAATTTCCTTGGTTCCACAATTAAACCCATGAAACCATGTGTAGAACAAGAATCTTACCATATTTTTAAGGGATTCCTCACCAAAATAGAAAAATATGCAAACATGTAATGTTTACAGATCAAGAGAAAAACATATAAACATGCAATATTTAGATCCTGAGGAAGTGATGGGGATGCCCTTTACTAGTATCTCCAGATGGATTCAGAACCTTAAGGTAGAACTGATCGACAGTGTCTAGTGTAACTGACACATCTATATAAATTCAGATGACAGAGTAATGAGTGCTCAGGACAAGACTACCATTTGGTAAAGATTTGTCTGTATACCATGTGCCTTTGAAGATCTAACCACTTATACAAAGTGGGCATTGAGATGAGAAACCAGTTCGTCCCTCTGGGGCCTAGCTTGTCTACTTAACTTATGGATGCTTTGTAGCAATCTTGACATTGATAGAACTTGTCTAAATTTAGGCATTTGTAGAATCAGGCAAGCTGGGCATTGAGGAAAGAACAATAAGGAGTGACAGTTCGACTTGGACTTAATTTTGATTTTCTGCCTTTATCCCAATTGCTGTAGATAAAACTAGGCATTGAGACAGGAAGAACAGTAGACAGTGGTCATTCTAAGTCTGTCTGTCTTGTACTGAGCCTTGTATCCACATTATCTTCTCCAGAAGCACTAACTCTGGTCTCATCACTGCTTCCTCTGATCTGTTACCTACTTACCTGTCATCACATGTACCATCAAGCCTCCCTTCTGATTTTCAATGGAACTATCAAACTTTGCTGATCTTCCTATCTATCTTTGTCTGGCATGTGCATTTGCATTTACTTTTGTATTGGTGTTTGTATTTGTACTCAATACCTTTTGAGCAAAACCTTTGGTTTACTGAGACAATTCCAAACAATACTTGATTTGGTGTCTTAATCCCATCAATAATCCTGGCATTATGGAAAGACACCATCAAGTATACTTGAAGTATCATTACATTCAATGACTCACTTTGGTGGCTCTCAAGAAATAAGCAATCAGGAAATCTGTGGACCGCTGACTATATTCTTAATGTTTTATGATTCTGACTTGTAGTAACCTGTTAACATCCTCGGTGACCCCTATAATTGAGCATAGTCTATGAGGTCTGTGTCACCTTTGTAATAAACTATGAAACCCAGCCAAGAGAAGTAGAGCGCTGCTGGAGTGACAGTTGCTGTCAGAATAAAGTAAGATGGAGGGTAGATGCATGTCTGATTTCAACCTTGGGACAATTAGGCTGTCATGCAGTTGACATCTCCTTCTCCTTACTAAAGCCGGAAAAGGTGAGATGTGGCCACCAAACAATTTCCTCAACATTGTATTGGACAATCTCTCTTTACAATAATAAAACAACAAAGGTGTCACTTTTAGCACTAAAGTGTGCCTGATATTTTCAATTCCTTTTTATGCATGTGAAAGCTGGACAACAAAGAAGGAAGAAAATAGCAGAATTGATGCATTTGAATTACTTTTTTTAAATAGCATGAACTGTCAGAAGAATAAACATGTATTTCTTGAGAAGAGCACAATTAGAATGCCCCTCATAAGAGGGCATGGCAAGACAGTGTCAGTTACATTAGATATGTTATCAAGAGGCACTAGTCCCTGCAGAAGGCTATGAAAATTGGCAAAGTAGAGGGTCAGTAGAAAAGAGGAAGATCCTCAATAAAGTGGTTTGCCACAGTGGTTGTAATGATAAACTCTAGAGTAAAGTGAAATTATTCTCTATGGGTCTCGCTGTATTCATAGTTTTTGAAACTATGTATAGTCTTTGTAACTAGGCATGTAAATAAGGTGTAGAGGAATCTAACATTGGCCAAATTTCCCATTCCACTGGGAGCAAAATGAGACATCTCAGAAGCAGTTACAGTAATCCCACAACCATCAAGAAGAAACATCAGTGGGGCATGCTCAAAAGCCCTGTCTGAAGTGGCAAAGGCAGCGGAGACACCACCAGCAGCCGCAGCAGCAGCAGCACTGAGACCATAAGACAGAGCTCAGGTGAAGCACCAAGAACATGAGTAAAGCTGAGCGCCTTTGAGCATGAGGCTGATTTGCAAAGTGGGATGCACTTTGGACATTTGCCAGGTTCTAAACGAGCTCTGTGGCTATGCACCAATGTTTAAAAGTCACAATAGATCTTGCTGCTTTTACCAAAGGTCAGTTAGGAAATAGAGGTATGGCTTTTCAGGTGAGATGATATATGTTATACTGTATGGTGGCACCATTATTTATCCAAGGGGGTAAAAAGGCTCTAGCTAATTCACATCGTGTACAAAGTTGAAATCTTAAAGATGCCATTAAGGAAAAAAGGGTGTGGCTTGGTTCCCATTCTACACTCAAAACCAAATCAAACTCACTGCCATTGAGTTGATGCTGACTCAGACTGTGCCTACAGGACAGGGTAGAACTGCCCCTGTGAATTTTCTAGGACTGTAACTCTTTACCGAAGTAGAAAATGCCATCATTCTCCTAGGAAGCTGGCTAATGGTTTCAAACAGCTGACCATTCAGACTGCAGCCCAACACATAAGATAATATTACCAGGGCTCCTATGCCTGTACTAAGGTTGCATTATAAAATGCCCTTGAGAAGGGATTCAGAAACAGACCCAGCACTGACATGCCTGGAAGGGGCCCCACAGCAAGTTAATGGTGATGGACAGCAGTGCAGAGAGGAATCTGTCTGAAGAGGCTGTGTAAGGTTTGTAGCCTGTCAATCCTGGTCACAAGCTGGGCGTTGTTACTTCCTTAATAAACCAATTAACTCGCAAATGGTGACTATCCTTCCCCAGAAGGAATACTCAGAAATCTCATGGAATGCATTTGTTGGAAGAGATCATGGAGAAGCTCAATAACATCTAAGACAGCAAGTCAGTGGCAGAACAGCCAACAGGATCTCCTGGTGAAATGGGCATCAGGTCACACACCCTCATGGAAATTGTTGCCAGAATGGCATAGAAGGAAATGGTTTACACTGAACGCACCCAGTGGATCCAGAGAAAGGCCAGCCAATCAAAAAAGCACTTTGGAGTACCACTCAGTCACACATGGGCCTATCATGATTCAGCGCCTAAAAGGCCTTGGCTTCTGGACTTAGCAAGCAAGCATGCTCATAATGATGCATTGCAGAAGTGGATACTGCAGTTTTCTGGAATTGGTCCCAGTTCAAACCCTACCTTCTTTCTTGGTCACCTTTACGTCACTCTGGGTGCCCTTGTGTCATAGGGGACCTTGTGTCACTGAGCTGTGAACCAACTTCTAGGTCAGAGTTCAAACTACCAGCTGCTCTGGGAGAGAACAATGAAGCTTTCTACTCTCATAAAGAGTTATGGGCTTGGAAACCCACAAGGACAGATCTACCCTGAGCTGCAGGGTGTCTATGAGTCAGAATTGACCCAGTGGCAGTGACTTTGTTGTGTTTGGAGTCCCTGCTGTATGCACTGTCTTCAGAGCTACGTCACCCATCATGAATTGAACAGTTACTTTGCATCAGGCATCATATTCGTACTATCACATTACATAATACTACTACTGCCCGTCAACATTCAGGAAATGGGCACGGTGTTTAAGATTAATTGACTTGCTCAAGGTCATACTGACACCCCAGGGAATTCTGCCAACTTGAGGTTCCTGTCCAGAAATAACTGACCACACAGTGCTACTGCCCCAGTCTATGCCTGGTTTGGATACTTTTGAGGTAAGAGAAGGAACCTCAAGATGATTTAAGTTGAACCCTAATGTTTAATACATTAATCTTCTTCTGTTCTCTTCATCCATTATCACCTTTTCATTCTCCTCTCCTTTTTACTAAAGATTCTATTTGTAATTTAGATAAGGGCACATCTGCCCACATTCATGCCTACACAGCAACAGAACTCCAGCACCCACAGCCAAGCCACGTTACCACCTTTTTTCTCCTTTTCTCTGCACATCCACCATTTTTTGCACTTTTTTCTTTGTCTTTTACTTTTATCTTATTCTCCTTCTCATTTCTCCTGTCTTCTCCCTTTTTGCGTTTCTTCTTTAATTCTATTTAATTCTATTCTCTCTCTGTCTGTCTCTCTCTCTCTCTCTATGTACATATTTCATTATCTGAATATTTTTTTATATTTTATATTTTTCTCCTGACATACCCACTATCTCTTTCAGCATTATCTTTTTCCTCACAAAATACATTTATGAGAATTCTATTAATTCTGATTTCCCTTCATAAATTATATTT